>NW_027397120.1:9197871-9294050 GCF_003265705.2 Callorhinus ursinus
GGGAGCCACCAGCCACCAGAATTGAAGGACCAAACTTTTAACTTGATTCTGTGTTAATTGCACGTGGCCACATGTTCCGTACTATAGACAGTACTGGTCTAGATGGTTCTGCTGATGCATTTCTTGGGCTCTGGGGGTGCTTTGGCGAGGAAAATGAACCTCTGATGCACACTGAAGGTCCAGGCCGGCTCAGCTAGTGCGAGGTGGGGGCGGGGGCCCTGGGGCCGTGGCCAGCTCCGCACCTGCTGGCTCAGGGATCACATGTAAGCCCCGGGACCTCTTGGAGCCCTGCTTCCTCATCACTAAAATAGTTATAACAATTGCAAACTCACAGAGTTACCATGAGGACAAAACGTGATTGACACAAGTGAAAGCACTTCTGAAACAGAAATAAAATATACTGAACGTCTCGTATTTGCCGGATAATCTATGCAGCTGCTGCCGTGTGATCTTTATGATGACCCTGTGGCAAAATAATTACTATAACTATAATTATCACTGGTCCCATTTTAGAGATAAGGACACTGAGGCTCTCAGAGGCTAGTGATGGCCCCAGTCTCCGCCGGTTAGGCAGTGGGGGTGCTGCTCCTTGGGCCCGGGGGCTTTGCCACCGTGCCAGATGACCCCCCAGCAGCAAACCGTTTAGATGTCAGGCGTGATGAATCGTTTCCGGTTGCCACAGCACCTTTTGTCTTGAGGGAGACGGGAACCAAATGCACCACTGGGGAATGCGGCAGCTTCTGGGGTGAAGGGGGCTGACGGGGCCACCCATCTGCCAAGTGAAGCAGCCAGAGCAGCCAAGCCCCTCAGCCAACACCCCCACCCCAGAGTCCTTCCTGTCAATGCCAGCTCCCCTTCTGTGGGGAAAAGTAACTTCCCGCTCTCAGCTTCTAGGTTTCTTCTGCTGGGTTGCGGGGCTATGTCTACCACGGCATTTCTGTAAACTGGCTGGCTCCCCAGAGTGTCCAGTGGGACTGGGGTCTGTGTTCCCTCTTTGTCTCTAGTGGCCCCCTGTCCCACTGAGCGGCATCTGAAGGGATCTCTGCTAAGTCGTGTCATTCCCCGAACAGAACTTGTCACTGTTCATGCCAAAGAACAGACAAGCTACCTGCACAGCAGGGGAAGGTACTGGACCTGATGTAGAATCTGCACCCGTGCAAACGACCACAGCTCCAGAGTGACTCTCGGCAGGTGGGTGGGCACCCACCGAGGGCAAAGAGGGCCATAGCCTGTCTGTAGTGCCCCCTTTCTTTAAGGACAATGGCTCTGTCCATAGGCGTATGTCTTTTTAGCCCCAACGGAGTCTGTGATTTTTGAGGCCACAGGGTCGATTCCAGGGAATCACCCATCACGTGACGGAATTTTGCCTTTAAGTAAAGACGGAGGCTGGATTGTGCAGCCGGTGGCTCTATGCCCCATGCATTAGGCTTTCTGAAATTCCCATTTCGCAGGGCTGCAGTCACTAGCAAGGAGAATGAAAAGAGGGTGTGAAGATAGAGATACCAGGCTGTCTGACCTTGGGGCCCTTGAGTGCAGTGGGGCTCCTGGGGTGGTAGAGGAGTGTTGGGGTATTCGGGCAGAGGGCAGGATGGAAGGTCTGCTGTGGAGAATTCTGGCTTGGCCAGTGGGCAGCAGTCCTAGGCAACCAGGCTTTCAGTTCCTCCTCTTCATTCCCCGGGGGGAGAGGGGGAGGTAAGTGATCTGAGGAGCGTGTCTGCCCCTTCCAGTTTCCTTCCATCATCCGGCGTGATTCTCACAGCTCCCGGGGAGGCTGGAATTAGTGTCGTTCCAATCTTACAGATGAGGAAACCGAAGCTCAGGACAAAAATGGCTCACCCGGGGCCACACTGTTGGTTAAGAAGCAGAGCCAGGACTCAAATGCAGGTTTCCTGACCCCAACCCACTCAACGCGGAGTCAGGTAGGTGAATTACTCTGCTGTCTCTTGGGGGGACAGCAATCTCATGGGGGCTGACTGGGGCCATAAAGGGAGCTCTAAATGTGGTAAAGGTCGTAAAGATGTGCCGATTTCCTTGCTCTGATGTGAGGTTTGTGTCTCCTCCGAGCAGTTCTGGTTGTGTTTAATTTAATTATTTGTAACGAAGCATTTTCACAGCCCCCTAGTAAGAATATGTGTAATTACGGAGGGTAATGATGTAGGACTCCCTGAAAATCCTCCCAGCAACCCCTTCCTTGGGAAGGCAAAATTTCCTGAATGGAGTAGCCCACTGCTTCTTTATCAAAACATCCCCCATAATTAGGTCACATTAAGGATGCAAGGCCCGTAAAATTGGATTGTTTAAAAATAATGAAACTTTAAGCAGCAAAAAAAGAATTTTAACAATTAAAGATTTTCAGAGGGTGATTAAGAGAAGATTTCCTTCCAGTGTGAGCTGATTAAAATGTCGCTGAGGGAGTCAGATGCTGGGAAGGAATGGAAGGGGCACATTCATCCTTAGAACGTGGGTGAGACCGCAGCGAGCTCAGGACGCGGTCAGTTGTGAAGACCGGGTCTCAGAAGCCTGGAGCGTGCCGGGCATCGTCAGTCGTGGTGAGATTATGGGTTGAAATATGGATGCCATTTTTTGAAAAAAGCCCAGCTACGTGCCTTTGGGGCTCTGCTTTAAACACTGGGAAAAATCAATGAAGTGCACCCAACGTGCCCGGGCTGGATCCATCACGCCAGCCGCCATCCCTCTTGGTCCTGTCTGAGCCCCAGGCACAACCATCATTGTAACCCGCCCTGCATTGCAGGGGCATCTGCTTGGTCTCTCTGCCCCCGGACTTCAAGCCCAGGATCAGAGAGAGGGAACCCTCCTCACACCTCTGCTCTGGGAAGTTTCTGGAAAGCTCTCTAGAGAGTCCTAGAAATCAGCCCAGCGAATGCTGAATCAGGGAGAATGGAGGCATGTCTGCTTGCTCAGGGAGGGACTTCACGTTCTAGCTGAGGTTCATTCTGATTCAGAGGTCCCCTCCTGGCCATCTGTGGAGGCCTGTTCTGGGTCTGAGCACCTTTTTCATTCATTCACACATCCATTCACTCATTCATTATTTATGGAGTGGGTTCCCTGTGCGGAGACAACGCACTGTGGGTACACCTTTGCGTCCCCCATGCCCCTACCTTCTTAGAGGGAAAGGCGGACAATAAACAAGGAAAAAAATGTGTAGTTTCAGGCCGTGGTAAGTGCCGTGAAGCAAGTGAGCAGGGATGGTGTGGGCAAGGCTGGGATCCAGGTTAGAGAGGCCTGGGAGGAAGGAGTGACTGGGGACCAAGAAAGGACCCCAAAGAGGGTTTGCTGCCAGGGAGCACAGATGTGTCCATAGTGAGAGTTTTCTTCGCCGGTTGTAGAACCTGCACGTTTCCTGGCCTGGAATCACCCCCAGGGCTGGCGGTGAGTGGTGATGAGCAGCCGGCCCTTGAGTAGGGGCTGCCTGGAGGTCCCTCTCAAGGATGAGGCCCCCTCACCTCTGACCAGCCCACCAAAATGCACACCTCCCCTCACTCTCCCACTTTCCCTTCCTTGCTCTGTGCCTCGGTCTCTCGTGCACATGCCTAGGCTGGGGAGTGCAATCCCTCCCCTGAATCAAGCTCTCGGCTGGGGGCCAGTGCCACTCATCACCAGGGGTGGGCCCAGGGGGACAGATTTTGGGAAGCAAAACGGTTTTCCTTCTTTCCTCCAGGCTTAGTGACATTTTGTCGGTGGCAGGGCCTCTCCAGGCCAGTGTCCCCAGGGCCTCCGTGCTTGCTACAGCCCTGGGTACAGCCAGTGGGACAGTCCAGGAAGAAACTCGTGCTCCGATGCTGCTCCCAGGCCTGGCCAGGCCGCTGCCGGTGCCCCTAATGAGCATGTGGACCTGTGAGGCCCTTTCCAGGCTGTCTGAGCCTCAGAGAACTAGACTGACTAGCATTCCCATTGCACAGGGGAGGAAATTGAGGCTCACCGAGAGAGTAGAGAGGTCCTGGCCGGTTGGTGTTAGGGCTGGTTGCAGAGTTTATTCTCTTACAGTTCTGCAGGCCAGAAGTTTGGTATCACTATCAAGATGTTGTCAAGACTATTTTCCAGGCCCTGGGGGAGAATTCTATTCCTTGCCTTGTCCGGCTTCCGGTTGGCTGCCACCATTCCCTGGCCTGTGGTCACAGCACTCCCATCTCCAAGGCCAGTGTCTCTGCCCCATCTTCATATTGCCATTTCTTCGGTGTATAAAATCCCTCTCTGTCTCCCTCTTCTAAGAATACATGCAACTGTACTCAGGGCCCACTGGAATAATCCAGAATCATCTCCCTATCTCAAGATCATATCTGCAAAGCCCTTTTCTCCTGACAAGGAAATTTTACAGGTTCCAGGACCTGGGACCTGATGTATTTGGGGGCTATTACCTAGCTCACCATACTTTCCCACACCACAGAGGCTGCAACGTCAGCGAAGAGCATCCAAAACATCTTCCAACTCTACCTTGGCTTTGAGCTTGGACTGATTTCCCTAGTAGCCATCCAGTCCTATTGGATGGGGCCCAACTTGATAACCTCATTCAAAGTTCAGTTTAGACCTATCTCCAAATACCGTCACATTCTGAGGTCCTGACTTCAACACATGAATTTGAGGAGACACAATTCAGCCCAGAACATGACCTTGCATGCCCTTCCCTTTCCCGTGTGCATTTGCCTACTAGTCCTTCAAGGCTCAATTCCACTGGGGTGCCTCCTCTGGGAAGCTTTCCTAGAATTCCTCTCCCTGAGTCGAGGTCTTCACAGCAGGATGGTGTTCACACTGCTGACACAGGTCCCACCGCGCATCTCACAGCTGGTCACATGCCCACCTGCTCTCCCCCTAAAGCTCAGGGACTGGGGCCACTTTACTTTGGCCTTACCTCAGTGTTCCTGGCTCAGGGTCTGGGATGGAAGACATGCTCCCGAGACATTTGCCGAACAAAATTAAATGCCAGAATCCTCCCCTCTAGACTCCAGGTTTTAGAGTCTTTCTCCTTCTTGCCTATGGTTCCAGGTGGGAGTTCCGTACATCTCCCAGTCTCTGGTGTACCCCTGAGAACCTCCAGCTTAAGCAGAGCTCATGGCGTATCTGAGAGTGAATGGACAGAACATTTAGGGGAACATACCGTCTTGTCTACTG
This sequence comes from Callorhinus ursinus, assembly GCF_003265705.2. Taxonomy (NCBI): domain Eukaryota; kingdom Metazoa; phylum Chordata; class Mammalia; order Carnivora; family Otariidae; genus Callorhinus; species Callorhinus ursinus. The sequence goes on from NW_027397120.1 coordinate 9,202,999, forward strand.
CCTGCTTCCCTATTGGGGGCATTCTGATTTATTGATGATTCTGCTTAATGTGGAATTAATTACCACAGTGCTTCTGTCTAATTGTTCTGAGAGAGGGGACGAAGTAACATTCCCTTATGTGGAATAAAGCACCAACCAGACCAAATCCTAATAATGTGACGATTCAGAAGGTTCTTGAGGGCATGACAGCCCTACAGGACCACCATGATGCGCGCTGGTTATCACTGAAGCCAAGAGGTATGGCCTTTGGGACTTATGGTCATGCCTGGCATGTACGGTGTCAGCTAAGTCCCATTTCCCTGAAGCACTTACACTTCTTACCCACAACATTTTTCCACCTCCTCTCCCCACATTTAGTGGACCGGGCTCTGCTCGTATGTCCTGAATGCCCTCAGGCCAGCCTAACCTCTCTGGCCCTGGAACATCTTCCCAAACAGATCATCGAACTTGTCCTGAGACTCTCCTGGGCTTCTTGCGAGGGCCCAATGAGCTAACACATGCAAAAGAGCTTTGAAAACAGTTGTTGAGTATGTGGTTAAAAATCATCGTGATTGGGGGCACATGGGGGGTGCAGTCTGTTAAGCATCTGACTCCTGGTTTCAGCACAGGTCATGATCTCAAGATGGTGAGCTCAAGCCCCATGTGGGGCTCTGTGCTCAGCGTGGAGTCTGCTTAGGATTTTCTCTCTCCCTCTGTCTCTGCTCCATGTGCACGCGCACGCACTCTCTCTCTCTCTAAATAAATAAAGTCTTTAAAAAAAAATCATAACTGTTGGAAAGCCCCACATTGTCAGTCCGCGCACACACCCCAAAGACATGTAGGCTGCAGGAGAGAATCCTGCCCTCTGAGCCAGCAGACCAGGCGGCAGAAAGACACACGTCAGGCTCACAGGCCCCATGGCCACTTGCTCAGTCCATCGCGAGACCGGGGCTGGACCAGGCAAGCGGGGGCCCCACTGTCACTGGAGCTGAGCTCTGGGGTGAGGCCATCTGCATGCAAGCCCGAGCACAGATGAGACATTTACATTTTACCAGCTCTCAGTTATGGGCTTGACACAGAGAAATAGCTGCCATTCTTTTTATCAGCTGAGAGAACATGCATTAAATGACAAAATATTAGCCAGGGCCTGGATTCACAGAGCCTACAAGTCCGACAGCAGCTTCATGGAACGCAGACGGCAGGGGAGGCCGGGGAGAGGGCGGGCTGGGCCTCGTCCACCAGCAGTGCCCTTCCTGCTTCTGGGCCTTCTGGAATACCTTCTGGGTATTCACGGTTTCCCCCCATCACTTTCTTCATCTGTCTATCGGTGTCCACCCATTCTTTTAAAATTTTTAATTCTTATTTATAGACGGACCTTAATAAACTCTCTTCAAGTACCGCGGGTTTGTCACTGTCACGGATGAAAACATTATTTATGGCGGGCTTGGTGACCGAGGGCGACAGCTGCCCTTTAAGCTCCCTGCCGCTGACCAGACTGCAGGAGCTCGGCTCGGGAGAGGCCGGCGGTGGGTGGATGAGGTCGGGGTCAGCCAAGGTGGCCCGTCATTAACCGGCGCCCTGCCCATCAGCACACCGACCACGCCTGCAGGTGGAGCCTTCTGCTCCCCCCTGGTGAGCTGTCCCCTGCGCTCAGATGCACCGGAAAACCCACAGCACTGGTCCTGGCCTATTTGCTTAAAATAAAGACAAATAAACAGGGTGCGGGGGCAGCCGGTGAAGAAGGATGTATCTGATGTCGACCCCAGCTGAGGAGCCATCAGGGAGCATGGGGAACCATCTGGGCTAGGCTCAGGGAAGTGGGACGCCGGTCACCTACACCCTCTCCCACGAGCTGTCACCACCAGGCTGTCTGGCCTTAAAAGAAAGGATCCTGGCTGGCTCAGTTGGAAAAGTATGCAATTTTTGGTCTCCAGGTCGTGAGTTTGAGCCCCACGTTGGGTGTGGAGATTACTAAAAAAAAAAAAATAAATAAAACTTAAAAAAAAAAAAAGAAACTCCTAGAGAAGTATATGAAGCTTGGATCCTGCAGCCCAGGTCAGGGCCTATGTACCCATCAGGCACAGTGCCTACGGCCCATGGAATGTTTTCATTTCATTTCAAATCAGATGCAGAAGCAAAAACATTATTTGTATAATAATGGATCCAGCCTAGATTTTATTTGCCTGGATACCAATGTAGTCATAAAATATAATTAACATAGATATAATATATTCTTATATATTTATATATTTTATATATTTTAAATTATATATAATTTTGTAATATATATATTTTATTTTGTGTATGTATATGTGTGTGTGTGTGTGTGTGTGTGTGTGTGTGTGTGTGTGTGTAATGGAGGAAACGACCACAAAAACAAAGGAGGCACCTATGCTTTTGCATGGCCCATGAAAGTCCAAATGCAGCCACTGGTCCAAGCCCCAGGTTTCTTTTTTATTTATTTATTTATTTATTTATTTAATTAAAGATTTTATTTATTTCTTTGACAGAGAGAGAGAGAGACAGTGAGAGAAAGAACACAAGCAGGGGGAGTGGGAGAGGGAGAAGCCGGCTTCCTGCTGAGCAGGGAGCCTGATGCGGGACTCGATCCCAGGACCCTGGGATCACGACCCGAGCTGAAGGCAGATGCTTAACGACTGGGCCACGCAGGCGCCCCCAAGCCCCAGGTTTCAAACCACATCTGGTACTCTTCCCATATGGGCAGTCCATAATCTCACTAAAAGTTTAGCGCACCCCAGCTTGGGGGCCTTCTCTTGTTTTCTGACATAAACATCCCAAAGATGCTGGCTTGGCAGGGTAGAAAAACATCGCATCAAATTGTAAATCAAGGCTGTTCCCATTAGCCTAAATATCAGACATTTCTATGGGAAGTCTTGGGCACATTCTTAATGTGCCTTTCACCAGCTGACTGCGTGCGGAGCCGGCTGAGTCCTCTCTGCCGCCAACCTGCTTGAAATATACATTTTCTTACCTAGCAACTTAAAATAAGCTTAAGCATGCTAGGGCAGAGTTATCTCACACAGCACTCATTTCCATCTCAGGAGGGGCCTGCCCCATCTGGTGACACGATTTGGGCGTTAAGGACAGAGGCAAAGGGCTGAGGCGGCCACGGCTGCCCACAGCGCACAGCCGCTTGGACGAGGGGAGTCCTCCCTGGCCACCAGGCCCAGAGCTGGCGAGGTAAATCATGCCACGTCCCCATTAACGTCTCCTGTTGTTGCAGGGTGGTAATTTTGACAGCAAAATAAGCCACGAAACTGCATATGCTATTGGGTGACATGTAATTTTAACTTCATTCAGGAGCAAGACTTTTGAGACATTGTTACCTGCGGGAGCAAGCAATAAAACAAGGATGTACAGGAATGTGTCAAATAGAGGACCTTCCTAAATTACGCCAGGAGGCACAGATTAATACATTTAATATATTCTGGTCATGAGTGAAGTGCTCATAGCAGAACAGCTGCTCCTTCAGCGATATCATTCATGGGAATGAACTACAGTCGCACTGACAGCCTGGAAAAATGCCCCCACTTTTCAAACTGTACAAATGGTGGTTGGACACAGTAACTCAAAACTGGACACTTCATTTCAAGTTTAAAGCTAGTGGCCCAGCCACAAACTATTACTCCATCTTCTTTATTTGTGGTCCATGGTTTTGTACTCTTTAAGAATCAAATAAATACTGGTGTAATGGTTAGCAACTGCCAGTTCAACGAAAAATACTGCTAAATTCACCAATAAGTCTTTTTTCCACACACACAAATTTATGCCCCAAGAACAGAGCCCGTTCCTGCCACAGGGTCTGGATAGTTTTTTAATGTAGAGGGAGACTCACTTTAGTGATAAGAGTTTAAACCTGAACTCCTTTTTCCTTCCCTCTCGCTCATAGATCTGGCGCTGGGAACGGAGGGAGGTAAACGATCAATATATGTAAGTGGAGGCACATTAACTCGAGCCACTCACAGCTGGGCAGGAGCGGCCAGGACCCCTCCCCACTCCACTTCCAGCCCCACTTGGCTTCTGGAATTCCAGTCCGTGCCAGGAATCTTCCAGGTGGATGGTAGCGGAGGGCATCCTGGGCTTCCATGATGCACCGAGTCCTGGCCAGCATCAACATTGGATATTATTGCTGTTGAGAAAAATATCTCTTGTTTTTCAGAAGGCATTTTTTTTTAACTTTTAAAAACGGCATTATTGAGATATAATTCACAAATCATACAATTCACCCACTTAAAGTGTACAATTCAACGGGTTGGGATATATCTGCAGATATGCGTAGCCATCACCACAGTCCATTTTAGAACATGTTATCACCCCCAAAACCATTGACTGTGACTCCCCATTTCCCCTCAACCCTCAGCCCTAGGGAACCACAAATCAACTTTTTGTCTCTGAAGATTTGTACATTCCGGATATTTCATGTAAATGGAATCAAATAATATGCAGTCCTTTGTGACTGGCTTCTTTCATGAGCTTGTTTCCAAGGTTCATCCATGTTGGACCTGTGTCAGTATTTTATTCCTTTTTTATGGCTGAATAACATTCCATTGCATGGATAGACCACATTGTATTTATTCATTCCTTAGTTGATGGACCAGAGTGCCTCCCAAGCTTCCCTCCCTCAAACCCTCATAGCAGGCCTACTGTGTGCCAAATATGCAGAGTGCAGCAAAGCCTGTATTTATCCATGGCTTTGAGTTCTTGCGACATACACCAGGCACCATTAGCTCCTGGTTCTTTGACCGAACCATCTCAAGCCAAGCAAACTGCCTAATCATCTTACCTGGGGCAAGAGCTCTGAAGGGGCTTTCTGTTCGAGGATCTTTCTTCCACACGGGATTGATACACCTTAGGTGGGGGCAGCCCAGTGACCTCGGAGATGTCAGCCTCAGGGAGGGAGGCAAGGATCACAAAAAACAAACTTTCGTTATGAAAATTTTCTAGCATAAAGAAAGGTAGGGGGGGGCGCCTGGTTGGCTCAGTCGGTGGAGCATGTGACTCTTGGTCTCAGGGTTGTGAGTTCGAGCCCCATGTTGGGCATAGAGGTTACTTTAAAAAAATAAATATTAAAAAAAAAAGAAAGGTGGAGGGACTAGGGTAATGGACATCCATATATACCCATCACCCAGATTCAATAGTTGTTAAGAGTTTGCTATATTTGCCTCTTTTTTCCTCAAAGTAATTAAAAATGATTATAGATGGGGGGCACCCGGCTGGCTCAGTTGGTGGAGCATGCGGTTGATCTTGATCTCGATGTTGTGAGTTCAAGCTCCAAATTGGGCATAGAGCCTACTTAAAAAAAAATTATAGATCCCAATGACATTTTACATGTAAATATTTTAGGATGCAATTCCACGAAGAAGGATATTTTCTTATATAACCACAACACCTACCACACCTAGTAAAATAAACAACGATTCTTGTTATCATCAAAGAATCAGCCCATATTTAAGTCAGGGTATCTATTTCAAAGAGGCTGACTCTGATGGGAGACAGGTGTCCTTTTGATCCTTCTCCCTTTATCTTTCTGCTTTTCTAAATCACAAACGTGAAGGTTGGCGCTCCAGCAGCCATCTTGTGACTCTGAAGTCAACTGGAGCACAGAAGCCAGGGATAAGTACCACAGAGTGGGAAGAGGAAAGGGTGGGTTGCCAGAGGAGCAAAACCAACAAAAAATAAAAGCAAGGAAACAAGCAAAAAAACTCACAAAATACCAGTTTAATTTGAATTTCAGATAAACAATGAATAATTGGTTTAGCATAAGTATGTCTCATGCAATATTGGGGACATACTTATATTTAAAAAATATTCATTGTTTATCTGAAATTCAAGTTAAACGGGGCACGCTGAATTTTGTATGGCTACTGTGTAACGGACCTGCGTTCTTGGTGCCTATAGATCTGTCATAACAGCACTGGACTGTCTACCTTCTTGTCCCCCCATCTTATCTAGTTACGTCATTTAATGGACATCTATCTCAGCACCTAAGATGTGCTAGGTCTCAGGCAAAACCCTGTGGACACAGGCAGATGAGCATGTAGGATTCACAGTGTGGTGCATTAATACAGATCTTAAGGCAAATACCCAGGTACCATGCGATGAGCGATACAAAGCGGGCATGGGATTCTCTGCTCCCCCATATTCGTCCATACTGATGACTCCCAGGTCCCTGAACACTGGTTTGTTTCCCACCTCTGGCTTCTGCCCTTCATCCTGGGATGCTCTCATCCCATACATCTGCTCCTTTCACTTCTTCCATTCATTCATTCATTCATTCCGCAAACTTTGATTAAGCTGTGCCATGTACTGGGGAACAGCGGGCCCTGCCCTCTGGGGGCTTACAGCCTGATGGCCTGTTGACAAGGTCTTCCATGTGCCAGCACAGGTCTGAGCCGTGACGCGGTGGTACAGGCACAGGTTGTGGAGGAGAAGGCAAGCCGACGATAGATTGGGGTTTGAGGGACAAAGAAAAGCGCACTAAGCACGTAAGGTGCGATTGCAGCTGTGAATGGAAGTCAATCAAGCCGATGAGGCCGCCCCACCCTGCGACTGGTCCCAGCCACAGCCCCTCCTCTCCTTTCCGCGGGGAGCAGGCCAGATCCAGGGAGCTTTCCAGGTCCCCCCAGGGTGGACAGAGCACTGCCAGGGAGCCAGATGGCATGTTCCTGCTTTGGTTACATCACAGTTACTTCCTAAACCTGCTTGGGCAGAAGCCCACATCTGGGCGTGTGAGTCACAAGGTTCAGTGTCCTCGGCCCATTATATAATTCTCTGCAAAATGAGGCTGGAAGGCCCTGAGCTGGCACATTCTCCAGTCCCCTCTGCCATTTTGCAGTCTTCCAGGTTGATGCTGGAAGGTATCTTCATCATGATCTGGTTCAACCACCTACTTAACTGATGAATAAACTGAGCCACAAGAGGGGAAGGAATTTGCCCAAAGTCACATCCTGCAGCCTGGTCCAGCTCAGCTCGGCCGAAGCCCAATTGCCAGTCCTCCTGTGTCCACACACACAGGTCCCTCCTGTGCAATTGATGACAGAAATTACACCCAGTGAGCATTATATATATATATTTTTTAAAGATTCCATCCATTTCCGAGAGAGAGAGAGAGTGTGCGTGCACCTGAGTGGGCGTGGGGGAGGGGAAGAGGGAAAGGGAAAGCAGACTCCCCGCTGAGCAGGGAGCCCCAGGGTTTTGGGGGGGTGGTCGATCCCAGGACCCCAGGATCATGACCTGAGCTATAGGCAGACACCTAACCGACGGAGCCACCCAGGCGCCCTCCCTCCCTCCCCCCACGCAGTGAGCATTATAAATAATACCTTGCAGGGGCGCTTGGGTGGCTCAGTCGTTAAGCGTCTGCTCAGGTCATGATCCCAGGGTCCTGGGATCGAGCCCCGCATCGGGCTCCCTGCTCCGCGGGAAGCCTGCTTCTCTCCCTCTCCCACTCCCCCTGCTTGTGTTCCCTCTCTCGTTGTGTCTCTCTCTGTCAAATAAATAAAATCTTAAAAAATAAAACAAACAAACAAACAAATAAATAAATAATACCTTGCAACCAGCTGTTTGGGGCACCCCCTCAGGTTGAATCCCCTTCTGCACAGCCAGCCCTCCCAGGCAGCTCGGCGTGGCGGCTCTCCGGAAGCACCAGCACCTTACAGGATGCAGACTGTGGCTCCCGGAGCTGGCTGACTTCAGGAGGAGCCCACTGGCAGACAGCCGTGGCGTCCTTGAGACCCTGCCCTCGCGGCACGGGGAAGATCCCTCTCCTAGGCTTATCCTCCTTCCTTCCCCTGGGGACTCTGTCCTCCAACCCAGCTTGCGGCTATGGCCAGAGGCAAACACAGGGAGGAAGTCAGGGCCAGTTCTCCTGCTGAATGAAGAGGGGGAGGCTGCCTAGAAGGAGCAGATTTGGGATTGCAGCCTCCTTGGGGCAGAGCATTCAATGGCAGGCTATGGGAGCCCTGGGGGTGGGTTTGGGGCTGGTTCCCTGGGCTGGGGGGGGAAAGGTGAGGACAAGGTTGGAAAAGATTTCCTGGGAGGGCAGCCCTGGATCGGGGTTTAAAGGCCCTCTAAAGACCTGCTCCGACAATCCCTGATTTACTGATGAGGCCAGAAAGGACAAGCAACATGCAGACAGCACACAGCAGAGAGGCGAGGCCTCCCAACTCCAAACCCAGAGCTCCTCCATCACCCCTTTCTCCTTTTGGGGCCCACCTTCAGCCCGAGCCCCGGATGCAGATGTGGCCCGCACGGCAGGCTGAGGTTGTTGTGGAGTCCCATGATGTGGCCGTCCGGGGCAAGCGTGTCTTCTCAGGAGCGTGGGGCATTACCCTTCATGGACTCAAAGGTTAGGTGCCGATTCCACCTTGCCGTGGTGATGAAGAACACAGAAGACAGATGGAGGCTGCTCCCACTCACAGTATGCTAATTCTGCTAACCAGTGGACCAGGAAATGGCCGGCCATTCGCGCCGCCATCCAGACTCAGAGAGGCCGCCTCAAAGCTCACTTGTCTTTAACGCTGTCCCCCTGTTGAGGGTCCTCAGGGTGGTTGCTCCAGCCAGGCAGCAGGAGGGATGGGACAAGTGACCGATGTGTGGACCTTCGAGGGAACCCTTCGCCTGTTCTCCGGCTGCCCTGGGCCCCCGCACCTCCACCCTTGCTTCTGTGCTCACGGGGCCCCCCCTCCCAGGGCTGTGGCTGGGACCACATGAGGCTCCTGGAAAAGACCAGCATTGCCATTCTGGCTAATGGCCGTCTCTGAACTCTCTGCCTGCTCTCGGCCTGGTGGGGGCTCTTCTCCATGACTCCCCCCTGGGGTGGCAGGGGGTGGTGGGGTAAGAAGGCTGCCTGTTAGTTGCAGAGCTGTTTTCAGACCATGTGATGTGCCTGAGGCCAAGTGGCTGCCGTTCAATGCCTCTGAAGTCCAAGCCTTGCAGCCCCAGTCCGTGGACTCGAGTCCATTCCTTCTGGGCCCCTTGCCTTCGGACCGCAGTCACAGAGATTTGCACTGAGCACTGCCATGGGAGGCCACCCAGACTGGGAAAGCTCTCCCTGCCAAGATAGCACTGACCTGGGGAGCCTGACCCACCTGGACCCTGGAGGTGAAAGTTCAGGGTACTGATTCCTCTGTAGTGTGTGCGTGTGTGCGTGTGTGTGTGTGTGTGTGTGTTTCCCCAATCACTCTGGGCAAAGGCATGTAAGGGAAGGAGCTCTGCAGCTCCTAATGTAAGAATGTACGCCTTTGGCCCTCGGGATCCCGAGATAGGCCCTGGGGTACACAAGGTCCATGGCATTTTAGGAAAATTGGTGCTCGAAAAAGGCAATTTTAAATGGATCTGCTTAAAACCAGGAAATCCTTTCCTAGTGATCATGGTAACAAAAGAGGCTTGATGTGGAATTTGTCTTAAAACTTGAATTTGTTATAATAGTTAAAATTTGTATTATGACTTGTTAAAATAAATGTATCTTGTGTTTCAAATTAAGGATATAATTGCATCTATAATCTTAGATGGAGCAAAGAATGAAACCAAATGTCGATTTGGGGATGCACGTTTTTCAGCACAAAATTTTGTGATGGCTCACCCTGTACGCCATTCTTTGTGGGTGATTTTCACAGCATGGTCTTACAAAGGGTCGTTTTTGCGAAATTATCCAAAGGCTTCATGCATCTTCATGAGCACGTGTCTTACTCCTCAGCACTCAGATCGTTCTTTTGGGGGTGTTTGCTGTGCCCTTGCTTATTTTTCTCTTCAAATTAAGAATGGCTAGATCCTCCTCCGCCAAGGGCATTCGAACGCGTGCCCAGCACCATTCTCACGACTCCATGAAATGGTGCCACGTTGGCACGGTTTGTAGTTTTCCTTTGCAATCAGTTTATACCTTGCAATCGATAGATGCGGGTTTGGCAGGTGAGTGATGGGCACTCGAGCTCAGCGGGAGGGCAGGTCCGGCGCACGTGGGCACAACTTTTACAGACGGTCGGTTCCTTAGTGAACAGCACGATGATCACTTTCGCTGCCCCAAGGAAGCTACACGACCCGGGGACTCAGGTGCGGCATCCTAGAATGATGAGGACCTATGTGGGGTGGTTCTCCTTTCATGTATCCAGATCCTTTTCCAGACAAGAAGCAGGGGGCAACACGCTTCATTGTGCTGTCTCTGATGGTCCTTTGTGGATCACGTCTGAAACTCATCCTGATAGGGGATGTGATCACACCTCTGAAAAGGATCAGGCCAGGTCTAAACAGCTGAGCTCTATCAAAGGGAGCTCCACACCTAACTGTGACGTCCTCACATGGGGTTCTTGCAGGCTTCTCATCTCTAAACAGGGCGTAGGATTCTGTGATGTTGAGAGCATACTACATGCCAGGTACTGCAGTAACCACTTCGCAAGTATTATCTTAGTTAATGCTAACTGCACTTTGAGTCTCACCCCATTTTACAGTTGAGGAAATAAAGATAGAGAGAGATGATTTTTTTCCAGGTCACACAAGTGGTAAGTTGCAAATTGAGGTTTGAACCCAGGCAGTCTGACTCTAGAACTCATACTCTTAGGTAACATCGTACTCGAAACTATCACGGCTTTCTTCTTCTGGGCTCGAATACTGCCGGCGGGGCAGAACTGAGGTGTTAGGGGATTGTGCAGCCCTCACCCACATTTGATAAATGCAGCCTCCAACATCCAGAGCAAAGTGCAAATAGAAACCCAGGGTCTCCTAAACTGGTAGGTGTGCTTTATGTTTAATCATGAATTCATTTTGAAAAGTCTATGCATAAAACAGTCTGTCTTTTAGGAAAGGTGACCCCAGAAAAGCTGTTGTCACCCAGTCTCAATAGGCATGGGATATATTTTCTCCAAGATGCCTCATTTCTTGAAACTAATAAAATAATTGGGTTGAACATGCTCCATGCAGACTTTCCCCTACCAGCGAGCTCTTTCATAGCCACTGAAAAGTCACTTTTTGGGGGGCTCATTATCCCTCAAGATCCCGTGCTTCTCATTTGCATATGAAAGAGGAAGTTCATAAAAGCCCTTTCTTATTTTCTAACACGAGTTCAAATCAGGGGCCATTATCACCCTATAGAAAGACCCAAATGGCATATGGATCATTCTGGAGAAGGGTGAGCTCCTTTTAAGAGAATTGTTTTAGTTTTTGCAGGAAATTAATCAGAGGGATGGGCTTTGTGGAGCGGGAGCAAATCTAATCTGTCCTTTGTTCGAATTTGCCTTGCTCCAATTCCTAGCAATTGTAGACAACATGCTCTTTTGTTCGGGAGACACTTGTTACATGCATAATTAGAGACTGCAGTAGCTGTGTTTAAAGAAAAACTGTTTTCCAATGTAATGTGTGATCTTGATAATAGTATTTTCATCAAAGGTAGCAATTACATTCATTAAGCTGGGACTGGCGTGGCGGCAAGGAAATTAAGTGGAAAGTGAATAGAAAGCTCCCCTCCCCCCTTTGTTATCTCCTTCTCTTTATAACTTGAAATGCACCATGGTGAGCTGGAACTGAGAAATACATAGTGAATATAAAAAAATAAAGTCCTCCTTAACCTTTCTGAATAATGACCCTGCAGATATCCTAGGGATGGCAACTATAGATGCACTTTTCAAATTAAAGGGCTTTATTCTACCTTAATTTCCTATGCAAGTTTTAAACGAGCTCAACATATGATTCAGGTCTTCAAAGGCTGCAGGGCTCTTTAGGATTAATTCACTGTTCTTTTCACCCATAAATTAATAGTTTTGTGTTCTCGAAAAACCCACAACAGGACATACACCAACCAGTTTAGGAAAGAAATAAGGCCATTTGACTATTTTTAATTAACTATTCATTTAAGGCTTCCTTATACTTTACTTTTAAGGATTGCTGTAAATGAAGTCCACACATTGAGCAGGGAAACCCAGCACAGGAAGGGAGCCCCTCAGCCGGGTTCCAGAATCTCAGTGTTGCTGTGAGAAATTTACTCTGGAAAAGACAAAAAAAAAAAAAAAAATGTGTGCGTGAGTGTGTGTATGTGTGTGTGTCTCCACAGATGCTCTGTGTCCTTCCCCAGCCCACCCCCCATCCCAGATTAAAAGTCCTGCTTGAAAAATGTCCTTGCAATGCCTCAAAGGGCTTTGATGATTTCAATTTTATTCAACAGAGCACAATGATAGCCAGACATTTCTGGGCAAAAGTAGATGGAAATATGCCACCTCCTATCAGCACCCTAGCTCTGGCCAATGTTTGACCTGAAAAGCTTTCTGAGAAAATGAAACCAGTCCACAAAAATCAATTGGGGACCCCTATTTCTTGTGATTGGACACGCACAGCTCTGCGGCAAGAATCATTATCTCTAAATTGATTGACCCAAATGTCATGCAGATCATCTTGGAGCGGAAGCCAAAGTGCTTGAACAGGCTCCGCATTTTCTGCTTGCTGCACAGCCAGATGTGGCAGGCCCTTGATGCCCAACCCCTAACCACGCGGGTCAGGGTACTTCACCTTTGGCTAAGGGACTTGCTGTAATTTGAGAAAAAGTGGGACTTCAGAGGTTTTCGACTTTACTTTCGGACCTGCTCGTTAGCAGTTGGTTTGACTTTATGAGACAGGAGGAGCCCGGGAAACAGGGAGAGTTAACGTTGTAAAAAATGGCTTTACTATATACCAGGTACTCTGCTAGGCGCTTACAGACATCGTGTGCCTTCTTCCTTATGGTAAGCTTTTGAGCATAATTTCCATCTTACGGTTCGGAAAATAAAACATTAGAGAAGTCAACTAAGCCGCCTAAGTTGTACAATTCAGTTGGGAAGAAGACATCCATACCCCACCAGTCTGAGATTAAGTTTCAGGCTCTTGGTCATCCACTGAGTGACCATGGGAGCAAGGGCCTTCCCCTCTCCGGGCTCAGGTCCCCTCGATGGGAATAAGAAGGTAGCTGACAAGTCTCTAGTGTCCCAAGCAGCAGCTTACGACTACACGATTTTTCAGAAGACTTTTCAGATTATCTTGTCCAAGCAGCTAGTCTGCTTTGGGGGTCTCCCCATACGTAGTCTCTAGGGCAGAGAGAGGATGGAGTCCGGGCCCCTGGGATCGCAGGCAGCTGAAGATGCCAGGAGGTGGGCCAACAACAGGGTGCTGGGTGTGGATCTCTGGGCAGCTATGCGGATGAGCAAGAAGGAAAGAGCGCATCCCTTTAGTTTTGATTGTGACAAGCTTATTGGGTTGCAGTGTTTGGGGATCTTTTCTAATAATCATCCCCAGTTACCCTGGACCCAAGCCCTCACTCCTGCTAGGGTGGCGACTCTCTTGACAACAGCGGGTCTCAGCTCATATGAGAGCTTCTTAGTCACTTTCGGTTCATTAAACAGCCTCGGTTCAGTTCTTAAGGCTTAGCCCTGTTCATTTAGAAACCACAGTCTCGCGTCTATTTTGTGCCCTGAACTTCAGCACTGGCCAAGTGTGTGTGTGTGTGTGTGTGTGTGCGTGTGTGTGTGTGTGTGTGTGTGTGTGTGTGTGTGTGTAGCAGAGAGCATGCAGGGTCTCTTTTGACGTTTTCCTTTTCTCATCTGGAGCTGGGGTTGGTTGTGGCATCGGGGAACGAGGAGCGAGACAAAGACAACTCTGCCCCTTGCGTGGCCGGGCGGGGTGCGGTCCCTCATTGCCCTTGCTGGGCTAGCTTTTCCTCCGTGCCCAGGCTACGAATGAGTGTTGGCTACGGCAAGTCCTACTGTCAATGGGACTTGCTTTCGGGGCCCTGGGGGAGGAGGGGATCTCTTTCAGGAATGGCTACATTTTACTGCTGGCTGTATGCTTTCCGCTTCCGTGCATACCTCTTTGTCCCCAAGATAAAAGATTCTAGGAAGAAGGTAGAGCACAGTCTCATCTACCTCCGGAACTGGCTCTCAGGCCTGCAGGCACACGCAGAACCCATCTGCCTTCACTCTTTGGAACCAGGGACTCAAGATAGGGCGGCCTGGCTCTCCCGGGTTCGGGGGGGGGGGGGGGGGGGATGGCTTTTATGGTGCCATTGTTTCTTGGCTTTCTTCTCTTCTGCCCTTAGGCAAAAAATCAACACTCCATGGGCTAACACTCCATGGGCTAAGTGAGGCATCTCACTGAACAAAATGCCAGGCTGCCTTCCTTGTATGGACCCTCAGTCTTGGCTTTGGGGAGGTAAAGCACCCTCTCCACCCGCCTCAGCCTGTGTTTCTCCTACATTGACGATGGCTTATGGAACGGTCACCTCCCTGAGGACTGTGAGGAGGTAGCCAGTCCTTCTGGTGCTTTTCTGAACTTAGAATATGAGGTATTTAGGTATGTGACCTTATTGCCCAACTGGGAGGCCCCTTTGAAAGTGAAAGATGGCCTCGTTGATAATTATTCTGAGACAACAGACATAAACCGGGACTGTCCAGGGAAACCGAGACACACAGTCCCTCAATTCTGAGCATGTCTGGACTCCAGCTCCGGGTCTGCAAAAGGGAAACTCAGGCCCCACGCCCTGTGCACCAGCAGTCAGGGTGACAACAGCTCTGAGCCCCAGCCCAGCGACCTCACGGGGGGGGGTGTCTCCCCGGAGTCCCGTCTGGGTTCTGGGGTTTCCCGCAGCTCCAAAGTGCTTCCATCCTCTACCATCCTCTAGGTCTGCTTTCCTGGCCCCGGGCAAGTTCTTGGTTGGCTTCTCTGCTTTGTCTGGGACATGCATGAGATCAAGGCCAGAAGGCTGTTCCTGGGATCCAGTCTCCTTATGTCCCCCATACCTTCTCCTCTGGCACACATTTCCAGGGGGCTAGCCTAGGCTGCCATACTGCTTCAAAGCCAAAAGCTCTTGGAGAACAATAATGTTTGCTTAGGTACTCTGGGCATCACTTGTTCTTTTTTTTTTTTCCTTTAAGATTTATTTATTTATTTGAGAGAGCGAGAGCACGTGCATGAGCCGGGGGAGGGGCAGACGGAGAAGGAGAGAGAGAATCTCAGACTCCCCACTGAGCGCAGAGTCTGACGCGGGTCTCGAGCTCACAACCCCGCAGATCATGATCTGAGCTGAAACCAAGATTTGGACATTCAACCGACTGGGCCACCCAGGCACCCCTCACTTGTTCTTTTGAGGGAGCAGCTACTGCATCTTCTAGAGCAGCCCAGACAAATCGGACTGGAATATGCTCTGTATCTGCACTGCCCAATGTGGGAGCCACTAGCCAAACATTGCCAATGAGCGCTTGGAACACGGCTAGTGCTACTGAGGAATCAAATTTTAAATTTTATTCATTTTTAACTACTTTAAATTTAAATAGTCATATGTGGCTAGTAGCTATCATATTGGAAGGCACAGTTCTAGAAAAATCATTGAAGAGGAGAGGTATAATCCAACTTAAGTTTAAAAGACTGTCTCAGGCTGATAGGTGGAAAACGGGTTGGATACTGGGAAGAGAGGAAGCAGAGAGCTAGTTAGGAGGCACTGTTTCCAGATTGAGGTCACACCTTGGATTGGACTAAAGCGCTAAGAGAGAGGGGAAGATGTGCAGATGAAGAATTATTTTGGAGGTAGAACCAGTGAAGGAGGCCCGCTGGTGACTGGGCTTCCATAAGTCACTCTGAGGACCACATTTGCAGCTAAACAGATCCACTCTAGAGGAGTCATTTTTGAACCATGCATTATTTGTCACAGAGCCCTTTGACACGGGACAGGTCTTGTTTCGGTGGTGGACATGGCTGGTTACCACACGTACTGGTTTGAATAGTGTCTCCCAAAAATCCATGTCCTCCAAGAACCTATGAATGTGAGTGACCTTACTAAGAAATAAGATCTTTGCAGATGTCCTCAAGATGAGGTCATACTGGATTAGGGTGGGCCCCAAATCCAACAGGACTGGTGTCCTTAGAAGAGGAAGGAAATTTGGACACAGACATTCCCTTGGAAGGAAGATGGCCACGTGACGATGAGGTTGAGGTTAGAGCTGCGCTGCCATGAGCCAAGGAACCTAAGGGTGGCTGGCAGTCACCAGAAGCTAGAAGAGGCAAGGAAGGATCCTCTCCTAGAGCCTGTAGAGGGAGTATGGATCTGCAAACACCTTCATTTTGGACTTGTGGCCTCCAGAACCACGAGAGAATGCATTTCTGTTATTTCTAGCCACCTAGTTTATGGTATTTTGTTACAGCAGCCCTGGGACATAGATGCCCTGAGCCAGCATCCATCCCTGTTTTCTTTCTAGCAGACCTAGGTTTCCTTCTGACAACTACCCCTCCTCCAGTAGCCATGGACCTAAGGAAGTAGACCTTTCCTGGGTGGGTGCTGTTGACCTAGAGGTAATCCTTCCTTGTTGCCAGGGATGATTTTGGAGTGGGCATGTGACCCAACGTTGGCCAGGAGGATATGAGGAGTAGTCTGTGGAGGCCATCTGCTTCCATTGGTTCTAAGGCATTCTTCTTCCCTTGGACATGATTGCGTCGATGGGTAACACCTCTAGCTGCTGCAGCAAGCCGGGTACCAGCCTGAGGATGATGTCCATGGAAGGATGGCAGAGTATAGAGATGGGAAGAGCCTGGGCCTGTTGACCTTGCAAAGCTGCTGAATCAACTCACCCTGAGTCCTGGGCTTTCAAGCTATGTGACATAACGAGACCAGGCTCATACCTTCTCCATTCAAGCGGCTCATCAAAGTACAAACCCCAAGAGAGGAGTGTTGGCCAATACCATTGCCCCATCTGGCTGTTCTTCCAAATGATGTTTTAGCACCTCCAGCAATTACCAGCGGGACCCCCCCACCCCTTGAATGTAAACAATGAGTAAAAGAAAGGAGAAACATTCACTAAGCTGCTACTCTTTTAGGAAAAAGAGCTAACTGGGGCACCAGGGTTGGCTCAGTCAGTTAAGCATCCGACTCTGGATTTTGGCTCAGGTCATGATCTCGGGGTCATGAGCACAGGGTCGTGAGATCAAGCCCCACAGCTGGCCCTGTGCTTTTTTGTGAAGCCTGCTTAAGATTCTCTCTCTCCCCCCTACTCTGCCTCCCTTCCCCGACCCAGTCTCTCTCCCTTTTTAAAAAAAAAAGAAAAAGCAAAATCACTGACCAATTAGTGCTTCCTATCTGACCCTCCATCCCACAGATATGTTGTCAGCACCTGGTTTCAGCTTCTTTGGAGGCTGGTGTAGGGGAGATGTCTTATAAGCAACATTTATTTCTTGAAGTTCTGGAGGCTGGGAAGTCCCAGATCATGGCACCGTCAGATTTTTAAAAAATTTTTTATTTAAATTCAATTTAGTTAACACAAACTGTATTATTAGTTTGAGGGGTAGAATTTAGTGATTCATCAGTTGCACATAACACCCAGTGCTCATGACGTCGAGTGCCTCCTTAATGCCCATCACCCAGTTTCCCCATCCCTCCACCCCGTCCCCTCCAGCAACCCTCAGTTTGTTTCCTAGAGTTCAGCGTCTCTTATGGTTTGCTTCCCTCTGTTTTTATCTTATTTTTCCTTCCCTTCCCTTATGTTCATGTTTTGTTTCTTAAATTCCACATATGAGTGAAATCATATGGTATTTTTCTCTGACTGGCTTATTTCACTTAGCATAATACTCTCTAGTTCCATCCACGTCACTGCAAATGGCAAGATCTCATGCTTTCTGATGGCTGAGTACAGATGAGGACCACCTTACTGCTGTGCCCTCACATGGCCTGAGTGGGCAGGGCTCCCTCTGGAGGTCCCACTTATAAGGGCACTAATCCCACTTAACCCCCCTCCCCTCAAAGGCCGTACCTCCAACACTACCACCTTGTGGGCTAGGATTTCAACATACGAATTCAGGAGGACACACATCAGATGGGAAGGGTCCTCTTACTCTTCTCTCAAATTAGGCGATTCCACCAAAGCCTTTCAGCTTTCTAGCTTCTCCCTTCTGTCCCTGGCTATCCCCAAAGTTTCTCTCATCCAGGAAAAAAAAAATGCATCTCCTAATTTCAGAAGACCTCACAAACCACCTGACTTTTAATTCTGCCAACTTATTTTGATGTATCTCTCCCCTTTTTTCCCTCACTCATAAGAGGCACTTAGTCATCCTTTGGTCTACCTGTGCCCAGCACCCTCATGGACTCAACTCAGCTGCAAACGGGCAAATCATTACGTGCATCACTACGTCTCCCTTGGACCCCGCCCAGGGCCATGGTGCTTCCCCAGGGCCCGGACTGTGGGAGGCCTTCCCCATGCATGTGGTGCTGCTCAGCTGCCCTCATACTCAGCATCCCTCGGCATTGACTCAGGCTGCCTCCATGCTTGCTCTTAAGAGTTGGGCTACCTGTGACCCCACAACTGAAAGCCACTTCTCACTGCTTTGGTGGTAAGGAGGATTTGCTTGGGAAAAAGACAAATTCACTAGCTTGTCAAATCCTTCCTCCCAGGTAACAAGAGCACAATACATTCTTGGCAAAGCCAATGGTCATCTCCCAAAACATTGAGCTTCCCCTTTCTCGCCCTTCTGTGTTCCAATGGGCAGTTCCAGAACTTTCCATGAATTGCCATGGTTTTCCAACAGTTCTACATGGTGGCTGATGTTATGCAATATCAATAATTTGCATGACTATTAACTTTGATTATTTATGTAGGTCTAGATGGAACATGCATGGCACATGACACCGATTCATTACATCAGCTGACAGCAACTGGATGCTAAAATTGTGAATGGTCTTTTTTATAAAAAGTATTTAATAATTAAAATTTCAAAAATTAAAATTAAAGTCTTATAGTTAGAATTTTATTTTGCCTCTTTATATTAATGACTTTAAATACTTATTTAAAAATAACTTTTGAAGACAAAGATAATTTAAAAATTTTGCATTAACTTTAATTTGCATTTCTTATGAAAATACATTCCACTTTTGCACACTATGAATAAAACTATTTTTTAAAAAATCCTGTGGCTCATGAGTACCTGTAAGATCATAGTAGGAACAGAATATAAAAACATAAAAGAGAACACAAAAGCTAGGAAGAAACAAGAAATAGAAGATCTCCATAGAGGTGGTCCACTTAGGTGTTTAAAACCCATAATAGTCAAGGGAGCACAAACAGGACATTACACATTTGTTTTTGTTTTCTTAAAGATTTTATTTTATTTTATTTTATTTTATTTTATTTTATTATTTATATATTTTTTAAAGATTTTATTTATTCATTTGAGACACAGAGATAGAGAGACCATGAGCAGGGAGAGAGGCAGAGGAAGAGGGAGAAGCAGGCTCCCCACTGAGCAGGGAACCCGATGCAGGGCTCGATCCCAGGACCCTGAGATCATGACCTGAGCTGAAGGCAGACGCTTAACCAACTGAGCCACCCAGGTGCCCCTTAAAGATTTTATTTTCAAGTAATGTCTCCACCCAACATGGGGCTCAAACTCAAAACCCTGAGATCAAGAGTCACGTGCTCTACCAACTGAGCCAGCCAGGCACCCCTTACACATTCTTTTTTTTTTTTTAAAGACTTTATTTATTTGACAGAGAGAGACACAGCGAGAGAGGGAACACAAGCAGGGGGCGTGGGAGAGGGAGAAGCAGGCTTCCCGCGGAGCAGGGAGCCCGATGCGGGGCTCGGTCCCAGGACCCCGGGATCATGACCTGAGCCGAAGGCAGACACTTAAGGACTGAGCCACCCAGGCGCCCCTACACATTATTTATTTATTTATTTTAAAGAATTTCAAAGAGATTTTTTTTTTTTTTAAAGATCTTATTTATTTGACAGAGAGAGAGAGAGAGAGCACAAGTAGGCAGAGTGGCAGGCAGATGGAGTGGGAGAAGCAGGCTCTCCGCTGAGCAGGGAGCCCGATGCGGGGCTCGATCCCAGGACCCCAGGATCATGACCTGAGCCAAAGGCAGCTGCTTAACCAACTGAGCCACCCAGGCGCCCCTACACATTCTTTATTTAATGACGATTTATTTACTGATCAGAACAATGAAAATGTATATGAAAAACATTTTCAGTGGATCCACATAAGGAAATCCCTGCAATTTCACCCTCATTAGTTAAAAATGTAATTACTGATCAAAAACAGTAAGACCACAGGTAGGCTTCCAGTTCCAGGCCCACGAACACTCAGGATTGGCCTGCTCAACTGGCATTTGCAGAGATGCTGAGGGGGCCCTGAAATTTTACCTTTATTAGCAAGAGAGTTAATTAAGAAACTGCTGATAGGTTCAGTGTTTTATTTTATTTTTTTAAAGATTTTATTTATTTATTTGAGAGAGAGAGAATGAGAGATAGAGAGCACGAGAGGGAAGAGGGTCAGAGGGAGAAGCAGACTCCCCGCTGAGCAGGGAGCCCGATGTGGGACTCGATCCCGGGACTCCAGGATCATGACCTGAGCCGAAGGCAGTCGCTTAACCAACTGAGCCAGCCAGGCGCCCTAGGTTCAGTGTTTTAAATCTAATAATTTTTCTTAGAGAGAAATGGATTTTTTTTTCCCTCTTGGAGATGTAAACTAACCAAGTAGGGCTTGCTGAAATTGCTATGGGGTCTTAGAAGGGAAACCCACAGACTGAGGTAGTTGCAAAAATGATAGAGGAATAGGGGCCAAAAACCGTTAGAGGTTAAGGGCCTCGGACAATTCCAGAAGAATATAAATGAGTCTTGAGAGAAATAACATGAAAGCCTCCAAACGAACTACCCAACCAACAAGCTCACCCTGAGAGCACGTTCTTCTGCTGGACGTTAACAAGGAAGTATGAGGATTTTCTTTCAAGAGATTCTCCTTTTAAAAGATGCCCGTGGAATATTCTGGCTTTTGCATAATAATGTGCAGTTCTTTTCCCTAGGCGGCCGGTGGTGAATGCTGCAGTCCTTGATTTAGAGTCAGCTTTTTCATCATCTATACTATTAGTCAGAGGTGGTGAAGCAAACTTTTTTGAAATTTTTATTCTTCTGGAAAATTGCCCTGAATTGCTGAGGCCCAGTACAAATTTCATACCAAAAAATCGGCTGGAATGAGGCAAACATCTCTATAAACTTGGGGTCACCTGAGGTGAGAAGTGTGTTAACCCAAAGACAGCATGAACGTCCATGCCCAAGTGATGACCTGTCTTGCAAAAACATGACCGGATGAACAGAGCCTAAATTTCTTTTTACATAATGTTAAAACAAAACAAAACACACCTTTCTGTATCTGGCAACTGTTTTAACATTGTTACATTTCAATCTGAGTAACTCCCAAGATTTGCCCACTGGGTAAGTACAGGGTTGTCCTAGTCTCAAAATGCTCTTTAGTATAAAATACACTTAAAATGAGCTTAGCGGCAATCAATAAGCATATCCTTAGCCTTTGTCTACTTGGAAAAATCAACTGGGTTGATCACATGGAGGATTAATGAGCAAAGGAACTGTACATACCTTATACAGTGATAGGGTTCTGTTACATGAACGTGTGCAAAATAAAGCAAGACTCAAAGGGGCTGTCCACTCAACCAGATGTACTCCCTCCAGGTTCCCCGACCCTCCAAAGGGGTTAAAACCTTACAACTCTGGAATTTCTTTATTGTTAGTTTATATCTCTAAGAGGAAAAAAAAATCCATTTCTAAGAAAAATTATTAGATTTAATGCCCTGTATCTAAGGTAATTTATCAGTAGTTTCATTAACTCTCTTGCTAATAAAGCTAAAATTTCATTAAAGCAAGCCCCACTGAGCCTCCTACTTTGGGGTGGGAGAATTGTGATGAACACATTGACCTAAATTGCTTTTGGTTCCACAGAACTAGGAAAACAGCTGGTGCATAGCTTCTCAATAGCACATTAGGAGAGAGAATGGGCAATCTGTAATGAGCTAGTCACCTCTGAACTCAGTAGGATGAAGGGGAAGGTGCCCTGCCCGCTCCATCTTCTGCTGCTCTGCCCTTCTAAGCCAGGTGGGTGTTTAGGGAGTTCTGGAGTTTTGTTAGCTGGTCCTGCTACACTGGGGTGCTGGGAAGTTGAAAAGGAACATGGACTCCGGGGCTGGAGTCATTGGAACACTCAACTTTTAGTGTGCAATGAAAAATCCCCTGAGGGAATTCTGAAACAGGCGGATTCCGGGCCCAATGATCTGACTGGTAGATCAGGATCTCAGTTGACTTGGTGGTGGGGGGTGGGGGGCAGAAGGCCCATGAAAGGTCTATTCCACCCTCCCCAAGCACTTTGTCAGTCTTTACACCATTAGGAACTATGGAAGACCCCCACATCTCCACCTCCCACCCAAATCCTTAGGCCTTTTGGACATAAATTTCCAAGAGTCTGCTGGACATTATGCCAGGACAGATCTGAAAATAAACATCAGACCTAAGGACCAGCAAATTCTTGGGGATGGCATTCCACAGTCTGCACCATTTTTAGGACTCTCAAAGTTGTTCTAAAGTTCAACGAAGACACTGGCACAGAGAATGGTAAGAGGTACAATGGTAGAATCTTGATAAATGGTAGAAGAGAAAAGAAACCAGTAGAATCAGCCAAAAGTTGGTGTTCTGTCAAAAAAGCAAAGGAAGCAGAGAGCCTGAGAAAGAAGAGGGGTGTCCAAAACTGTAGTTTGGAATGGATATAATAGGTCAACAATTAAGGCTAAAAAGATAGCTTTTTAAAAAAGATTTTATTTATTTTGAGACAGAGAAAGTGTACACAATGGGAGGGGCAGAGGGAGAGGGAGAGAGAATCTCAAGTGGACTCCATGTGGGGTCTGATCTCCCGACCCTGAGATCATGACCTGAGCTGAAAGCAAGAGCTAGACGCTTAAACAAATGAGCCACCCAGGTGCCCCAAAAAGCTAACTTTTGAGAGCATTGTGTAAGCCCACTGACAAAAGTAAACAGCAGGTTAAGAAGAGATGAAAGGAGCAAGCCCTGAGAGGAGGGGTGGCCACAGGTGGCGACCTGGCAGCCCTGTGGGGCAGTGGCCCACAGGGACTTCCGAGTTTTTAAGGACAGGAGACATGAACACTGTTGTAGATTGAAGGAGGGAGCCCATCGGTCCAGACAGGCTACAAATGAAATTGAGTGAATAATGACCCAAGTTCCTAAGGGACTATCGTGTCTTCATTTTATTTTTTTTAATTTTTAAAATATTTTATTTATATATTTATTTTATTTTATTTTTTGGTAGACAATTTTTATTCCTTTATTTATTTTTTTTGGTGTTTTCCAAACAGACTGACTGACCGGCCTTCTCATAATCTGTTTTAAGAGGCAATAATTTAGGGGCGCCTGGGTGGCTCAGTCGGTTAAGCGTCTGCCTTCGGCTCAGGTCATGATCCTGGGGTCCTGGGATCCAGCCCCACACCGGGCTCCCTGCTCAGTGGGGAGTCTGCTTCTCCCCCTGCCTGCTGCTTCCCCTGCTTGTGCTCTCTCTGACAAATAAATAAAACCTTAAAAAAAAAAAAAGGCAATAATTTAATCAGAGGCTGGCAAATGTTTTCCCAAGGGCCAGAGAGTAAATATTGGATATTTAAATATTAATTTAATATTAATAAACTGAGGGTATTATGTATATATTGATATGCCATTTCACATTTAAAAATTTTTTTTCGTTTGCAGGTCATAACTGTTCTGTTTGGAGATCTCAGGTCAAATCCCATAAAATCAAATTGGGACAAAAAGACAAGATGCTAGTCCCCA
Source organism: Callorhinus ursinus (assembly GCF_003265705.2). NCBI lineage: Eukaryota > Metazoa > Chordata > Mammalia > Carnivora > Otariidae > Callorhinus > Callorhinus ursinus. The sequence goes on from NW_027397120.1 coordinate 9,226,605, forward strand.
GGCCAGTGTAGATGGCCCAGTTTGTACCTGAATGCGAGAAGCCCTCCCGGTAAAGTCCTGCCAGCAGAGCAAGACACACAAGGCTCGAGCAGGACAGCTGTTCACACTGGACACGTGCAAATTGCCCACAGAGGCCAACCCTCCAAGGGACTGGGTTTCAGATCCCTTTGGGTCCTCTGTCAGTCCAGCGTCCTGCGTGACTGGATGGCGCGGCCTACTTGGCTGTGGCTAGTTGAGAAAAGCAAAATCAGTAAAAGGTCAAATGATGCACAAAAGAGAAAATTTTCAGCAACCCCACAGGTAGCGTTCATTTTATTTTCAGTACACAAGTACTTATATTTATTTGACAATTATATGAGTCCTGTTATACCCCCATTATAAAAAGTCCAACAGTAGAGATGACCCCAGTGACCCCCAGTGCTGGTCCCACAGGCCCTCAATGCAGGGATCCATGTGGCCGCTGCACTTCCTGAGTTTATGACAAGAATTTCTATACGTGCTTGGCCTTACAGCAACAGATTTGTACCGCGGTGCACAAATATTCGATGTTATTTTTAACAATAAATTTGGTGAGGATTTTAACTCAGTACACGGATCTTATTCTTTTAAACTGCCACACGGGATGTATGGTATGTACACTATCATTGTGTAAGGGTATAAATATCATGTATTTATTCTCTTAAGCATCTCTAATTTCCGCTACTACCAACCCTGCTGCCCTAAAGTCCGAGACTTTCCTTCTTATCTGTCCACCCATAAGTGCTGGACCAAGCTGGGCTTCCCATACCTTTGTCCACAATCCGTAATCTCCATTTTTATGTTTGAATTAACCAGTTATTTAAAGTTATGGTTAGCTTTTTTTGTACCCTGCCGTTTTGCCATTTAATTCACTTCTCACTCTGTAGGGTGGATGTTGCTTATACAATTTTGTATTTTTTTTTTTTTTTTTTTGGAATTTGTAGGAATTTCCTTTGTGGCAAATTCCACAGGGTCATTCATTTGCACTTGAAAAGAACGGTCTCCCCACAGACCTCAAACTTGTTAATTACGTTATCCCCCCCCCCCCCCCACTTACCTTCTGCTAGGTTTGTTCATTTCTGAGTCAGCGCCTGTGAGGATGGCTTTGTCAATGTTTTTCATCGTATTTCTATCTGTTTCGCTCCAAGTACGTTGTTAGAGACATAAAGTTCATGACTACTGGGCCTTCTTGGTGAGATCTTCCTGTTTGCTTATGGTCTGTGCCTTTAATTCAGTGCTGGCCCTTCTTGAGGAAGTCCTACCGTCTTCCCTGGTCCTTTTGACTCTCCCACGCTGCTGTTTTTTGGTGTTTCTAACTGTATGCAGCCAGGATTTACATTTTCCTTTTGTCCCATCTTAACATCTTTTACTTTTCATGGATGAGTTTAACCCATTTATACCATAAGCACTGCTATGCTGGGCTGCAGCCCTACCTGATTTTGTTTCCTACTGACCACTAACTTTTGTAAAGTTAGCTTTTTTTCCTTTATATGGTAGCTCTCCGTATAGATCACTGGGGACGGAACATCCTGTACCACCCACTCAGCTTTTTATCCTGCTCTGTCATTCTTCCTGCCTCAGGGAAACTTCCAGATCGCTCTGGAGGGGAGGAGATTTTCTGGAATTGCTTTAGTGCCCTTTTCAGTACTTTGCTCTCCTTCCAGCCGCATCTTTCCATCGCCCGGCACACCCCACTCCCCAGTTTTTCTCTCAGAACATGCGGACTCCCACCTCCCCTACTGATTTGTCTCACAGGCCCTCTTCCCAGCTAGCTTCTCTGTTTGAAAAGATCCTAGTGGCATCTTACTGGAAGCCTCCTGAAGATTAATGAAACTGTCAGACCAGAGGAACAAATCTGGGATGGCCCTCATCGGCCAGACTGCCCAAGTTTGCATCATCTCTGTTATGTGCCAGTAAGCATCTTATTTAAGCTCTCCATACCTCAGTCTCCTGACCTGTAAAATGGGTTAACAGGAGCACCTACTGCATAGGGTTGTTGTGAGTTAATACGTGCCAAGAGTGTAGAGTGACGGCTGATGAGAGCTCAAGAGATGTTAGTGCTCAGTGTCATCATTCTCAAGGATCTAAAGAAATACTTTTGCGTAGCATTGGCCTTGGTACTTTCCTATTCAATCTCCGTGTGAGGACACACTAATGAGAACAGAAAAGCGACACCTGAGATGAACACACATTTCGATAAGTATCTAGTCTTTCTCAGCTCTGTGCGGCACTTCAGACCCTTGGATGCTGTGAATGCTCGGCACATGCCACTGAATGACAAAAGAAGAAAGGGACTGATATCTAGATTTCTAAACTAATGTAGGAAATAACAGGGAACAGATAGGCTGAAGCCTCCAATGGCGTTAGGTTATAGCGTATCACTAAGTAAAAGGCACAACAATATAAAATTTCCCAGAGTAGTACTATAAAGCACAGGCATAAATATCAGGTAGATACAATCTATGCTGTGAAGATGTGCTCAAAAGAGGTGACTTCTCTACTGAAGAGTTGCTTCCGCAAAAAAAAAAAAGAATGGTCCTCTGGTAAAATTTTCTTTAGCTTCAGAAATTAAACTTGGTCTATATCGTGAGACCTCTTCTCTGAAAACAAACGAAATTGGCTTACACGAGAGGCAAGCTAGCAGCTTGGGAAACAAAAGTGTTCTGTATTCTGCAGGAAGATTACATTATTTTGTTACTTTATCTGTATGCGTAACAAACAGTTTTGCTTTGTCCGAGGAGCAAAAATCTCCAGTTGACCGAGTGCTGTATTTTTTTATTCTCCACAGAATACTGATTTTGTAATATTGAATAGCCTGATTGATATATACCATTAAAACAAAACTTTCACTTTATGAAAGATCAGCAAAAGTACATCAGCAAGGGTATAACTAGTGCACTTACTCACATACGTCATCATCATAAAACCCAATCAGACACAGTGATCTTCACATCTAACATGCCAACTGTAACCTCCGAGAGCTGGTGTCTTTGGGAGGTGATTAATATATGTAAGTAATGACAATGATCGATGGCAATACTTTTGAAATATTAACTCTTTGTCAGTTAAACCTAAAAGAAATCCTCAAGAGAATACTGAAGTACAACGAGACTGAAATCCAAAATTTGTTGAACAGAGATGACATCAAATAGGAGGCAGAGCACTGAACTGGGAGCCAGTACATTTGGATTCTCATCTTGTTTTGTCCCTGGTGGATGACCGTGGGCAAATATTCTGGGCTTTGAATCCTTCCCTTTTAAAACCAGAGAGTTGGCTGGATAGTTCTCTAAGGTCTTTCTGGGTTTAACTTCCCATGACTCTAAAATCTTTGACACTGATTCATTTTCATGTTGTAAAATAAGTAAATCTCTCACAATACTGACTTGGCCAGCTTGGAGTCCAGCTCCGCGCACACAAACACAGCCAATGCGGTTCCTTGGTGTCTGGGTTCACCAAGAACCACGAAGGCCCAACCCTCAAATTAACAAAGAAAAATGACAGCCTTCAGGAGGTGAACAAGCTCATCCTCCACTAGACACCAACTCAGGATAGTTTTACATGCCCCAAAGTCATGGTTATTAAGAAAAGACAGAAGGGTTGGGGTGTCTGGGTGGCTCAACTGGTTAAGCGTCCAACTTTTTTTTTTTTTTTAAGATTTATTTATTTGAGAGAGAGAGTAAGCGAGCAGGGGGAGAGGCAGAGGGAGAGAATCTCAAGCAGACTCCCCGCTGAGAGCTGAAGCTGACAAGGGCCTGATCTCGTGACCTTGAGACCATGACCCAAGCCAAAACCAAAAGTCAGATGCCCAACCGACTGAGGCACCCAGGTGCCCCAAGGGTCCAACTCTTGATCTCAGCTCAGTTCTTGATCTGAGTTCAAGCCCCGCGTTGGGTACTTAAAAAAAAAAAAAAAAAAAAAGGTATAAGGGAAGAACTACAGGGAAACCCCACAACATCCTCTTTGGTAAAAAGTAAAATAACATGATGATTCATTAATAGAAGAAAGTAGATATGTTAACTATAATACATAATCAATTTTCAACTGGCTTTTGTGAACATGCACAACATATATACACACCATTAGAATTTTATCAATACGAAATATAAATTCAAGGTCTGGATATCCCCAGGAGTTTCTCCAAGGCTGCTAATTTGAACACGACATTTATTGAAGTTTCATGTGCTTATAATTCTACAGGAACCAGCTGGGATTTTATCTTATTAATGTTGGCTTCTATAGCATTATCCGTAAAGCCCACCTCTTTTTTATATAATCATAGAAATTAAAGATGTCCAGCCCCGTTTGAGGGTATTTCATCTATTCCCCTACTCTCCTTATCAGACCATACTGCCTTCTTGTTTGGAAAGACTGAATGAATGAGTTTCTATTATCTCCCTTTTTGAAAGTCAAGTAGACTTTATCTCTTTTGATCCAAGGTCTAAATTTGTCTTTATTTCTTCCTGATATTTTAAAGTAACCCTATCTCTATTGTATTTACCAATTCTGAATATTTAACTGTGATCTGTATGATAGAAATTAAGCCAATTCAAGAAACATGAATGTGCAAAGCAAAATTACTTTAAAAGTGCCCAGTTTTCTTGATAAACACGATCCTTTCATTTATGTACTAAAATGCCTCCCATTCAACAGTAGTGATTATGAGGCTTTAAACATTTTTCAACATCTCTAACCCATGCCACCTTTTCAGAAAATATAAAACTCTAACCATTCCATTGTCCACCTCCCTGAGGGGACTCAGGATATATACCCTGGGTGGGAGGGAGATGGGGTCCTCTTCTCCAGATCGAGAATCCCCAATACTGAAGAAATGGTGGGGCGCCTGGGTGGCTCAGTCGTTAAGCGTCTGCCTTCGGCTCAGGTCATGATCCCAGGGTCCTGGGATTGAGCCCCGCATCGGGCTCCCTGCTCCGCGGGAAGCCTGCTTCTCCCTCTCCCACTCCCCCTGCTTGTGTTCCCTCTCTCGCTGTCTCTCTCTCTGTCAAATAAATAAATAAAATCTAAAAAAAAAAAAAAAAATGGCATCACCAGCTATATATTTTGTTGAGCTTTGCCTTTCTATAATCTATTGTACTGTGAAACAATAGATTTATTTTTTCTTCCCAGATATAAAATTATTTTTATATTATTATTTTTAAAGATTTTATTTATTTATTTGACAGAGAGAGATATAGCGAGAGAAGGAACACAAGCAGGGGGAGTGGCAGAGGGAGAAGCAGGCTTCCCGCTGAGCAGGGGGCCCGATGCGGGGCTCGATCCCATGGCCCTGGGATCATGACCTGAGCCGAAGGCAGACGCTTAACGAATGAGCCACCCAGGCGCCCCTTTATATTATTTTTTACATCACTGAATATGTTTTTTCAAACTCTACAGGCCCCTTCTCTCATTCGTTGTAAGATTTTGATATACTTCTTTACAGGAACAAGATTTCTCGCTCTTGAACATCACTGAACCAAAACATAATTTTTGCATTACTATTCATGATCAGGCCCAATAACTAAGTTTGAGGAAACACTATTCAATTCAAATATAGAAAGAAATGATGTTGTTGAAAAGTAGTCCACAATACAATGAACATTATAATATTGAATATGTTCTGATTATGAAACCAAATTACTTAAAGTTTATGCTTGAAAACTAATAGACTTGTTTTAGATTTTTTTTTTTTTTTTGTAAGTGGGCTCCATGCCCAATATGGGGCTCGAACTCACAACCCTGAGATCAAGAGTCATGCACTGCTTTACTGACTAAGCCAGCCAGGTGCCCCAAGAGACTTGTTTTTAAAATGATCTGCTGAAATCATCATGAAATGCATCTTTTATGCAGGTCAATTATAGCAACAAATTATATTGCTTTATTTTGTTAAAATAATGTCTTCAGTCATATGATCTATAGAAGTATACACTATTTTCCACCCACTTCCAGATATTTAGAACTAGAACTTTCAGATTTTTCTTTCTTTAACTTAAACTTTTTTTAGATTTTTCTAAATACATTTTCAGTTCTACCTAGTTTTAGAAACTCAGAATTGATCTATAGAACTGCCAACTGTGACAAAACCTTCCCCAAATGATTTTAGAAAATAAAAATTTAACAGGAATATAAAATAGCCATGTCTGTAAGTAATACTTCACATGTATTTTTCCAAATGCTGACAGAGTGAAACTTCTGTCTGCCCCAAAGCTGGAATGATTAATATGTACACAACTCTAAAAATAGTTCTGGAGAAAATATGGATGCATTTCTTTCCAAATTCGAAAAATGATTCCCTGTGCCTCTTTTATGCAGACTGGAACAACAGATAAAACAGTAAAGGTCTACCCCAAGAATCATGACTAAGGGCTTAAACAGAACGCTTCGATGCTGTGGAGGTTTACTTCCCCAACAAGGCACGATAGTTTAGAATCTTCTACCAGCAACCAGGGGGAGAGGCCCCGTTCCCTCGGACGTCAGTATTCTGCACCAATGTGCTTTGCAATGGTGTTCAGCTGGATATTTGAAGCTCCTTCATATATTGTACCTTAAACAAAAGGGAGCAAAAGGAACAATTAGGAGCACACCCACAGCTACACGTGTCTACACAAGAAATCATTTTTACATGTCGCCTCTGTGGTTGCTATAAGACTGTCCCCAGTGACATCACTCCATGTCCCTGAATATGGTACAATATGACAAAGTCATTCTATCTATGAGATGATAATATTCCATTTTGGAAACTGGATTCTGATTCCAGAATCAGTATGAAACAGCTGAAGTTTGTCGCTCCTCAACTATCAGTGCGTAAGTTTGGACTGTCCCTCAGGAACGGGCAGCTTTGAAAACCCGTTTTTGTCTTCCCCCCTGGTAGTGGAGCATCGAACACTCAGGCTTGATTAGGCATGAGGCTTCTGGAATTAGAACTTCGCTTCAAAGAACGGCATTCAACGCATCAAATGTATTAACGAGTTTAGTAAAAGAAAAATTAGAACAGCTAATTTTGTTGCACTTTTACTAAAAGGCCTGTTGAGGGATTTAAAAAGGCAACCTGAGGTTTTAAAAGATATACATCCATCTCCTTCTCGAAGAAAGAGGTGGGGGGGAAAACCCAGCCACAGAAGAGAGCCAATAAACACAAGACTGAAGAGATTAAAACCGCCTTTGCCTTAGTAGTATAAAATCAAAGGCACACAGCAGCCCCAACAGCCACAAAGGTGAATAAAAGAAAACAAAATAAAACGTAAAAAAATCTATTTACCAATTTTTGCATCTCGGAAGTATTTTTCCACGGGGTAATCTTTGGTGTAGCCAACTCCTCCCATCCACTCAATACACTTACTAGTTGTGAGGCCTGCAACCTGCCAAAACCAAGCAGCAGATGACGTGTTGAAACCACATAACTAATGCACCATAAACACTCCTGCGGAACAGTCTAGTAACATGGATTCACTGCTATTGGCAAGTGGAAGGACTGAAGTTACCCAGCATTGTCTCTTCAGTCTCCTTCCCTAAACCATTAATGTAAACTGTCCTAATAATTCACAAAATTCCCATTTTCTTAAGAAAATTAGGGTACTGATCAGACACAGTCACATGCTGCCAACAGGCATCATTTATTCAGCAAATATTTATCAAGGGCCTTCTTTATATCATGCACTCTGCCAGCCACTGGGTCAACCATGGTGGGGGATGGCTGGTCACTGCCCTTTTTGGTTCACGCATCAAACTAGCAGTTACAGAAACAGGTAAACTCTACGGGCCAACAGAAGAGCTGGCTAGGAAAACGGATGCGATTTAGGGGTGGGGGGAACGTGCGAGGAAGTGACAGCTTTGCTGAGCCCCAAAGGATGAGTTAGGGGACATTTCAAGTTGAGGAACATGTGGGAGGGCTTCAAGGGGAAAATGGGTTTATCACCCTCAGGGACCTGAGGAGACCAGTGGGCTGGGGTCAGGGCAAACTGTGAGGAGAATGGAGAGGCAGGTGGGCCTCATGATGGCAGGCAGGCTGAAGACTGTAATGGCCCCCAAAGATGTCCGCATGCTAATCCCCAGAAACTGTGATGTTTGTTACCTTACATGACCATGGGGACCCATAGATGTGATAAGTTGAGGGCTTTGAGATGGGAGATGGTCCTGGCTAGCCTGGGTGTGCCCAATGGCATCATGAGGGTCCCCTCAGGGAAAGAGGGAGGCAAGAGAGCCAGAACCAGACTTGAACACGCTCCCCCGAGAGCCCTGAAGGTGGAGGACGGGGCTGTCAGTGGGGGCATGTGAGCAGCCTCTAGAAACGGGAAGAGTGAGGAAATGGATTCTCTCCAGAGCCTCTGAAAGGCAGCTCTGCTGACACTTTGACTTTATCCCAGCGATAACTCAGACTTCTGACCTCCAGAGCCACGAGATAATAAAATTGTATTGTTTTAGGCCACTAAATTTTTGTTAAAAGCAGCAGGAAATGAATACAAATATTGTCCCATTTGTTGTGAGAAGCCATGAAGGTCAAGCTGGAGTGACACGGTCTCCTGGACGTTCTGAAAAGGGAAGACCGGACTGGAGGAAGAAGCAACAGGGTCCAACGACAGTCAGGTGAGTGGGGTCGTCTGGTCAAGAAATGGCATGGCTTGGACAACAGAGGGCAGTGGAAAGGGAGAGAGAAATATGCTAAGTGCAAGAAATCCTCAGGGGGCAGAACCCTCAGCAGCTGATGATGGGGTTCAAGGTGGGAATGAGGGGGAAGAGGGTGTGGTAAGATGGCCCAGGCCTCTGACCGGTACAATGCGGCGGGCACCCTGACCGGCACAATGCGGCGGGCACCCTGACCGGTACAATGCGGTGGGCACTCTGACCGGCACAATGCGGTGGGCAGGTCCAGGGGAAACTGGAGCTGTGAGTCCAGAACCCAGAAGGGAGGTTGAGGCAGGTGATAAAATTTGGGGGCTGAGAGGTGAAGGGATTATTCCAAGCTATGGAATGACTAAGACAAACTACAGAGGTTGGGAAGTAGCAGCCAGTGACTTGGCAAAGTTCTCTGGCCAAAGTCTACTGGGTTAAACAGAGAATGCTTTAGGTATCGACAGAAAACATTCAATCAAACATGAACAATCTCTTCTTGTTGTTTTTACTTCACATGATTTGCCCCAATCAGAAACCAGGTATGGGATGCCATCATTCAGATGAGGCTCACCCAGGGATTCACTGATGGGTGTCCTACCTGAATTGGGTGACTCAGTTCCCTTTGAAGAGCCTGTGAAAACACTGAGACCTCATAGAATTAAAGCACTTTTCTATGGAAGGTTTGCGATTTTGCTTTTCTGTTGTAGGAACTGGAAAGTCTATGCTATTTTACTTGAAAAACAAATGCTCAATCAACACTCCTAAGTGAAAAGGTTAACGCATACGTAACGGGGGTGCAGAGGGGAAGAAGGCTGAATTACGTATTTCGGTTGTTTGTTGTTTTACCTCTGATGCATAGTATTTGGCCATAGATGCTTCTTTTATGAAAGGCTTTCCAGCTTCTAAAAGCCTAGCAGTGTTGTATGTTAGCAATCTTGCAGCTTCCAGCTGGGTGGCAACGTGGGCCACTTGGTGTTGGAGCCCCTGGAACATTTAGGTCCAAGTTAGAGAATTATGATTTCTGAAAACACAGCTTATCCTCAAAGTCTTGCCTGGATATGGAACACTGACAGGCTGAAAACATTCCCCGCCTACCCCCCCCCCCCCGGAAACAGAATTTGCGTTCATTTTGTAGAAATACTTAAAAATCTGCCATCTACAATGAAATTGTTTTTAGAAAACTTTCAAAGTTCATGTAATTCTGTATAATTGTCAAGATTTAAAAAATAATCACAAAGTTAGGTTTAACAATTTGCTATATTTAATAATTAATTTAAACCCATTCTATGATCAAAATTAAGCTTAACAGTTTTCTTTTAATTACCCATACCAGGCATCTTCAGAAGTGTCATGATTATATCTATTAGTTCACCCGACCCCAGACCCCTCCCTCGCCAACTCCACAGACAGAAACAAAGGAGATCTAAAGCCTCCCACAAACTCTCTTCATATTCTTTCCCTTTCCTTGCAATCTCTGTGGTAGCTGGCTCCGAGAAAGCACTCTAGGAGAATGAAATGAAAATAGGACCAGAAGCCAAGACGAAACACCTATGGTTTGACACCTGACTAGCTGTACGTCCTTGGGAACTCGGTCTCTAGGTGCTTCTGTTTCCCATGGCTAAGATGCCCAGACAGCATGGGCTGTGGAAGGCCCTGGCCAGGCCTGAAATGCTCAGTCCTTCCAGGCCTTGGACTGCACACGCTCACTGTGCACCCAGGCCAGACGCACTGTGCCTGGAATCTCTATGCACATGCAATCTGTGTGTGCTTGTCTAAGGCCAAGTCCTTATTACAGCACCTGAAGACAATGCAACCCAACAGAGCCGGAAAGGTAATAAGAAATTGGACTTAGAGCCTCGAGCTGCTTACAGGGAGGTTTTACAAACATGTAAAGTAATTACTCTGGATGTTTAGGTAAAGTGCTTGAGCGAGCTCGGTAGGCTGCCACTCCGGGCCTTCCCTAACCTGGCGAGGCCTCCACATGGCCTGGAAGATGCCACTTGCCCCCAACGATCCCCTTATCTGGGGAGCTCCGAGAAGCCACATCATTAGACCAGGCCAGTATCTTTCAATGCACTTGGCGGAGAACATCTCATCTGTACTCACTGCAGCAAACTGTACCTTCCACAAGAAAGGAGCGTCAAAGTGTAGTCGTTGGAGGATTACCGCGTGGCTCTCTTGCACAGAGGATTCCTAGCAAGTGTTACCATTTACTGAGCACTTGTCACACTCAGGCAACATGCTAAATACTCTCCACACCTATCTGATGCAAAGTCACCCTAGTATTATCTTTAGTTTAGAGATGCAGCAGTGGGGCTTAGAGGGTGAGGTAACTTGTCCACGGCCTACAGCTGGTAAGACAGAGAGCTGGGATTTGAGCCCTGGATGCTTGACTGCAGACCCCATGCCCTAGAACTTGGAAAGCAGTGCGGAGACAACTCTGAAGTGCTCACCAAGATATCCAGGGTCATGCCACAGGTGGGCCTCAAGGACTGCTGTTCTGCCCTTGGAGAAGGTCAAGGCATTCACAGGTATGCGCCCTGAGACCTATTCCTTCCTCCTCTCCACCTTTCCCATTAAAATCCTCCTCACCCCCCCCCCCCCCCCCAGGGGACTCCCTCCATGGCTTTATGACACAGCTCTTCCTTAGCAGGAAACCTTGAGAGGACGGTTTGGTACAAAGAGGCTAATAATTATGTACCTGAAAATCAAATATTCTTTTGCCAAACTGCATCCTTTCTTTCATATAGGGAATAGTGTAGTCAAAGCACCCTTGAGCCAGTCCCAGCATCTGTTCAAAAAAAAAAAAAAGAGCAGAACTTCTTATTTTGTTGTAAGTTTACGTTTTTAATTATTCAGGGTATAAATTCCTTTTACAGGCAAATGGAATCATTGGGGGATAGGGGAAGACTGGAGGCACAAAGGTGGTACCTTCACCTACTGCATTTGTAGAACTTAACTTCCCAGCGACTGGGAGAAGATGCGAGTGATTTCATATAAATAGGAGTCTGTTTAATTCTAGCAGCGGTAAATCCTCTGGCTCAGCTGTTTTCATACAACCAGGTTACTTCTAAGGAAGCTTCTCGTTTAAGCTCTGATTCTCCAGGCATAAAGGGAGCCATGGAAATTTTGCTCTCAACTGGCCTCGAAGACTATAGAGTAGCTCCCTCCAGTCCTTCAACGTGGAAGGTCACTCCCTAACCTTCTATCTTCCTGTCCGTGTTGTATATTATCAGGATTAATAAGAGCTTCAGGGGAAAGGGCACTAGAATATAAAAGAACAGTGTTTCCCAACCCTGGCTGCACATTAGGTTCATCTGTGGGAACTTGATAAAAAAAAAAAAAAAAAAAAGCGATGTGAGGTCTAAGGACTGAATCCAAACGTTGGGAGTGGAGGGCATGAGTGGCCAAGGCATCGGCGTTTTCAAACCTGAGTGGTTTCCTGCAGGGCTACACTGAGAGCACCTGTTAAAGACACAGGTTTATGTGCTGGAACCCGTCAGGCCATGGTGGCAATCTCAGCTGAACTGTCTCGTTGCTAACCAACCTACTGACCGATTCAAGCTCAGAAACGGTTTCTCCAACACTAGGTGGCCATGAAGTCACTATCCCTCATTATGTCAAAGTATGTGGGTTTTAGAAAAAGAAAAGAAAAAATCAATATGGAAAGCTTTGGGGGAAATGCCCACAAACTTATCAATATTTCATTAGTGTTCATTCACATTAGCCTTTTATTTTAAATTTTCTGGAGAACAGACTATCGAGCTAAAAATTATTAAAGGACACAGCCCCCCCCAAAGCCCAAACTTTAGTGAGGCAGCAACCCATTGCACCTTTGGCTGAGATATGATGATGTCACCAAACTTTTACAGCATGCTGATAATATCCCACATTGACGTGAAAATTAAAATGACCAGTCGTCAATCACAATAGGCTTTTACATCTCTGTAAAATGTTTTCACTATCAATCCTGAAAAACCAAATAGTCTTCGGCTGCAGTTTTGAGGATAGATGCCTTCAGTTTGCTGTTATATGTGACTCTTTCTCTAAAAGGCATCCACAGTGTTAACCAAGAAATAATAACTACCTGACCTTAACTTTTAATTAGGTTATAAGATAACTTGGAGTAATTAGATGAAAGCCCAGGCTGTGTATTTTACTGGCAGAACATCTATATTATTTATACATCCGAGAACAAGGAGACCCAGTCCTACAGTTTTTAATGCCATATCTGATGAAGCTGAATCACAGGAAAACATTAAAAAGAACAGATAAGTCATTTCTGTCATTATCTAGCTTTGTGAGAAACATGGGTTAAGTTTTGATCTAAGAATGTTTTGTTAGCAAATTAACAGCAGCAAAAAAAAAAAAAAATCTAGAGGAATACTACAACATTTAACTATTCTAATAGCTAATATGTATAACATCTTCAAAATCGAAACGCTTTAAGTTTTTGAATTTGGGATATTCACTGATTAAAAATAAACAAATATATTCTACAAAATGACATTTTTTACAAGAGTTTATTTTTAAGTAATCTCTACACCCAACAGGGGGCTTGAACTCATAACTCCAAGAAGAAGAGTCACATGCTCCGCCGACTGAGCCAGCCAGGTGCCCCCAAAATGACATTTATAATAAAACCAAAGATGCTACTCATTTTGTTAATCAAGAAATCAACCAAATTCACTTCATAGAAAAATGTAATGTGCATTATAAAGGGCAAACTTGGCTAAAAACATGGGATAGTTCTCATTGTATATATCCATTTAATTGTGGCTATTTTATTTCGAGCACCACACACACAAAATGGCCTGATTTTCACAGGCAAAACACTAATTCTTTACAGATTACAGACCCTTACTACACAGAATATTCGGTATTTTTAATTAAAAAAAATTTCTTCTAGAATGAACTTCAAAAACTGAAAAGGCGATTTAAAAAAAAGGGCATATTTAATTTACAGTATATTTGAAAAATTATCGATCCAGCTATTGGATCATACTTAACGTTCTCAAAGGAGAAAAAGCGTCACCACTAAGCCATTGTTCGGTTCTCAGGGCGTTACATAATTGACCCAAGTGGGATCTGAAGGAAATCAGTCGGAAGCCATTCCTCCACCTCACGGAAGGGAAGGGCGCCATCTTGTGTTCGCAAACTTCCAATACTCATCAGTTTCACTGCATTTTTTTCTTTTTTCTTTTCTTTCCTTTTTTGCATTTTTTTTCTTCCTGCGTTTTAATTGACCCACACTGTGGAAAAGTCAAGCAAAAGGGCTAAAATGTGACCAACCTGTGCGGCAATCCCTATTCTGCCTTCATTAAGACCCCCGATGGCATACTTATAGCCGTGTCCAATTTGCCCCAGGACACTGGCTTCTGGAACCTGAAAGGAAAAATGTGCAATGATTTCTACATTTAATTTTACATAATAGGTTTTGATTACATAGCTCTGCATACACAACATTTCCAACCTGTGACAGGACCCCAGGCCAGGACTCCAAGGGCCACCCCTTGGCTGCCTCCCTCTCCATGGCTCCCCACACAGCTCTGGGGGAAGACAGGACGCACGTCAGTGCCGCTTGTTACCGCTTCCACTAGCGCCCAGCACAGGCACGCGTTGAACGAATGAATGGAGCTAGACAAGGGGACTCTCCTACAATCCAACAATAACGAACGAATAACCATTTCCCCCAATTCTTGCCTGTACTCTATGGTAGGAGATTGAACACACTGGGAATTACACAAAACATGTAAGTACTTGGCTGAATCAAGGGTGTCAAACCTTTCTTCTGCCGAGACTATTATCCCCATGAAAATCACCTGAGCTGTGTGCACACACACGCATGAGCACACCAGGGAGGGGCGGAAGGAGAGAAGAAACAGAGTAAAATGTTGATTTGTAATTTTAAAAAATCTAGACTAGGAACAATAAAACAATACATTTAGCTTTATAACCTCAGAAGATGGAGTGGGCAGAACAGAGAAAGAAAGGGCAAGCAGGAAGGAAGCCAGTCTGGGGGAATTAGTGAAGCTCGAACATCTATCTGCAAAGTCACCCCACGGACGCCCACACGCTCACTCATGAACCAAAAGATCAAGCTGTAATACGAGTGTAAAAAACCTGTCAAAACCTGTTCCACCTGTGTCAAGTTCTAAAAAGCATTCTGGCAATCTTCTCTTCCTCACTTTTTTAAAAAATTCAATTTAATTTACATACTGCATAATTAGTTTCAGAGGTAGAATTCAGTGATTCATCAGTTGCATATAACATCAAGTGCTCATCACATCATTTGCCCTCCTTAATGACCATCCCCCAGTTACCCCATCCCTGCCCCCACCTCCCCTCCAGCAACCCTCATTTTGTTCCCCAGAGTTAAGAGTCTCTTATGGTTTGTCTCCCTCTCCGATTTCATCTTATTTCTCTTCCTCACTTTTAACAGATTCCACTCTAAACTGTGAGGCGCTGCCTGGTCTTTTCTCAGGCTCACTGGGTAACATCCCCCCCTTGTGGCCTTTGGTATACCCACACCACACGGCCGTCTCTGAAGTCAGTATCAAGTTTATAAAGTATAAATGGTTCCTAAGCATGTAAATTAAAAAGTGTAAATGGGATTAATCCTCAGCATTGGCTCTGAGGTCAGCTGCTGGGCAGAAAGGTTTCCACTCACTTAAACTCTCGTGAAAAGTACATTTAGCCAAGATGTCACTTAAGAACATCGTCCAAGTCTTACAAAATACTCTCCTATGCACAAATACTCTCTCAATATGGTGACACTTCTCTTGCGCATCTATTGTTCTGTGCAAAGCTTATTTCACGCCAGTCTTTTGCTGGAAATTCTAAGATACCTACCTTGACGTTTTCAAAGGTTAATGGGCAGGTGGAAGAAGCTCTAATCCCCATTTTGTTTTCTGCTTTCCCTATGTGAAGGCCTTCAGTGTCACGATCTACTAGGAAGCAGGTAATTCCTTTATACCCCTAAAAAGAAGATTTAAAATGCTATGCCACACTTGAACTGGTAGGATCCCGTTTCCAAGAGTTGAAAGTTAACAGAAAACTAAAACTGAACTTTTGGCATTATTATTAATGGGTTCAGAGCTGCAACAGGTGCATTAGTAAACTTGGAAAACATTAGATTCACAATGAAGAAGTCTAGAATTAACCATTATGGCTATGAAAATTATTAAGATATGCTAAAGTATTATGTGATCACGAGCATTCCATGTTTTAAATCTAATTTTGTTAAATGCTTTAAAATTTCAAATGTAATTCAGTTAGATGTTATGTCAGAGAAAAGACAAACTATCAAATGTATTTACCTTTTTGCCATACACCTATTTTCCAACTAAATATTCTTAAAAATGAATGTACTAAGTAGGTACTTAAATTCATTCTTAAATAGAAAATGTGAAATCCTACAAAATGAAAGATTAGCTTCCGATATAACGTATTAGGTGGCAATTACTAAATGGACCTCCATGTAATACTAATCACATCAACCATATATATTCGGGGAGATTAGTAAGCAAGAGGTTGAAAAGATGTCAGTTATCTAACATTTCAGTACTGAGGAGAATGAGGACTTGAAGACAAAGCTTTTGGAAACGCAGGCAGAAAGGAGATATGAAGAGAAAAGGTGGGAAGGGGAAAAGAAATTCTGCTTTCAAACTTACGAGGTCAGGGTTCACGTTCGCCATCACCAGGAAGATCCCTGCATATTCTGCATTGCTGATCCACATCTTTGACCCATTGATGACATAATAGCTTCCCTTTTTATCAGCTCTGGTCTTCAAGGCAAATAAATCACTACCAGCTCCAGCCTCTGAGAGGCAGATACTTCCTACCTACATATGCAAGCAAAAAATTTCCAAGTTAATAACTGTATTTGTACTCTGTGTAACAAATACTTCCAGTAAAATAAACACGTCGCTTAAAGCTTTAGACACTTTTAAAAGCCTGTACTTATAAAATCATGGTATTTTTACAGCATTTCTAAAATATACCCTACTACCCGTCTAAGATAGATTTAAAGACTTAAGCGCACAGATTCAATGTTAAATTTAATTAATTCGTTCTAATAATTGCAGTTTTCTAGACATCTCACTGTAAATGAAACCACCAACAAAAATACTAAGAAAATATAACTGGGGCCAAAAAAAAAAAAAAAAGGTTTTTTTGTCTGATGATTATTCTCTTGAATTTCCAAGCAGAAATGAGAGGCAGAGCATATTTTCCAAGTAGCATTAATTTACTGAGCATTGCCTGATTATTGAATGGTGCCGCGTTGTGGTCTTGGATAGTAGAGTCAATATCACAGCTGGAAATGTCCTAAGTTTAGAAGCGATCAGATTCATTTCAACAACTCCTATTGACTTACTTTTTCTGTTGCAAGTTTGGTCAAATAGGTAGCCTTTTGTTCTTCTGTTCCATATTTTCTAATTAGATTGTTAATTACTGTGTTCTGGATGTCACACACCAAAGCCACAGATGCATCAACTTTGGCTAATTCCTCTATCACTAGGATAGAGGAAAAAAAGGAAGCGCCTGTTCCTCCATATTTTGTTTCAATTTCAATACCCATCAACTAAAAGGAAAAACAAGGAAACAGATTAAGAAAGCTAATTTCTTTCTTCTTTTTTTTTAAGATTTTATTTACTTATTTGACAGAGAGAGAGAGAGAGAGCACAAGCAGGGGGGAGCAGCAGAGGAAAAGGGAAAAGCAGTCTCCACGCTGAGCAGGGAGCCTGATGTGGGGCTCGATCCCAGGACCCCGGGATCATGACCTGAGCCAAAGGCAGACGCTTAACCAACTGAGCCACCTGGGTGCTCCAAGAAAGCTAATTTCCATATGGGAAAATTCCTTGCAAGAACAAGTTCAAAATTAAATGTTAACTATATAGATTCCTAATTTTAAAACTGTATATATATTTTATTTTAATTTGATATGGCTATTGAACTATCTTGTAAGTAACAAAAGCAATAGAAACTATACATACTTGAAAAGGAAGCGGTTACAAGCTAGAACTGCCACTTGTTTATGGAATCTAAAACACAAAAATCAGCAAAATGCTTCAAAGGATGATGGAATGGAAGAGAAAGTGTCTCCTACAGCAAGGAGTCGGAGGCAGGCAGTGGGGCACAATCCCTTCTAGGCAGGCTCCCTGCCTTGACTCATCCAGCCAAGATGATAACTGAAGGACCACTCCTTCTGGGGCACTCTAGGTGGTTAGCAGACATCTGGTGGTGTTTCCTGGAACCCCAACAGACAAGGCGGAGGGGGCCTGTTAAACACGACCAGATGCTGGCCAAGCTTTCCAATGATGGTCTCACTGTTCAGTAGCTACTCCTAAGTTTAGAGCGTGAAACTTCCACAGTTCTCCATTTTTAAGTGTCCTCATTTCAGAAAGAGAATGTGTGTACGGGTAATTCAAGCCACAAAACTGTTAACAGATAAAAGGCTAATGCTGCTTTCTATTCTGCCCAGACACTTCTGGAATCACAGCGTGCTGCAGTCTGGGTCCTGGAGGTTATGGGTCAGCTGAGGGGAAGTTAGTGGGAAGACTGAGAAGGGGAGATCCAGAAATGATGTTCTATGAGGAAACACAGGGCGTGGTAACTATGTGATTATGGTCTCTTGGACAGCCGTCAGAGACACTGCTTCTCCCAAAAAGCCACCGATTTTTCCTCTGTTGGAAATACCGTTTTTGTCAGCTATTGCTACGGCAGGGGACCATAAACAGGGTTAAGAGGTGGCTAAGAAGAGCTGGTGTAGGAGGTGCAACCAAGCAGATGCTCCAGGTGAGGTTACACCTAAGTAAGGGCCGCTTGTGGGCTTCAGACCATCCCGCCCGCAAGAACCACCCCGTCAGGAGAGTGATGTTCAGAGGGTAGAACACTAAGACTTCTCAGAACAGCCCAGAGGCTCTGCCAACAATGAAGATGAAGGCTGCCTGAAAAACGGGACTCCCAGATGCCACCTGGCCCACGGGGGCTCCACATAGATTCCATGTTCCCAAGCATTTCATTGCTTTAAAGAAGGTGGAAAAATCACTACTAGGTATGGTACCCACAAGCGTGTCTCTTTAAAACGGGAAAAGGAAAAACTATTTAGGTTCAGTGGAAAAGGCGGTCTTTTTCCAGCAGGGTAACAGACAAGATTTTAGCCAATGGCTCTGAAGAGGAGCTACCAGTTCTGGGATATTTCCTAGTATTCAAAATAAAAGATAAACGTCGCTTCACAGCTACGGAGAGGGAGAGGTGATGAGTAAGTGTGGTGATTTTGAAAATGTTCTCCTTGGAGCCCCCATGCTGAGAACATTTGAAAATGTTCTCCTTGGAGCCTCCATGATGGAGCAGTTCTACTTTTATCCATGTTGTACACTGGGCCTCTGTTAAAGGGCTCTGTGACTTAGGGAGCTGGAAACCGGTTTCCCTGGTTAGTGTGGAATTCAGAGGTCAACTCTGCTTCTAAGTTTGCGGCGTGCAGAGGGACTCAGGTAGAATACATGGTCTACTGTGAAGTTTTACTAACTAAATCTTAATGTTGGTATTGTTGAGCTGGATCACTTTGTTGGGGGGCGGTCCTGGACACTGTAGGATGTTTAGCAGCATCCCTGACCTCTGTGTCACCCCCAGTTGTGACCACCAAAAATGTCTCCAGAGACCGCCAAATGTCTCTTGGGGGACAAAAGAGCCTCTGGTTGAGGACCACAGATCTAAAGAAATCATTCTTTCTTGCTTCTGAGCCCTTTTCTTAAAAAGCACAGTATTCCTAACTTAAAATGCTAAATCAATTTAAAAGAATTTAACTAGGATTTCAATCTAAAAGAGAACACAGAGGGGTACCCGGGTGGCTCTGTCAGTGAAGCATCCGCCTTCCGCTCAGGTCATGATCTCGGGGTCCTGGGATGGAGCCCTGCCACGGGCTTCCTGCTCAGCGGGGAGTCTGCTTCTCCCTCTGCCCCTCCCCCCTGCTCCTGATCTCTCTCTCAAAAATAAAAAAATAAAAATCTTTAAAAGAGAACACAGATAATTTTGACTAGGAAATGAAGAGTTCATTAAGCCATCATTACAGTTCCTGAATTTAAACACATGCATACATTTTAACGCGGGACAGTACTTATATAAAAGTTTGGAATGGGAAGAATTATAAAGTATATACCCCTTGTTGAAATAATCCTTGTATTATCGATGTGTCCATTTTTGAATTTTCATCCATTGTTGAAACCAGAGGAGCAACCTGTTCCTGGGCAAATTTGTTAACTGTAGGGGGAAAAAAAATACTGGTAACGTCTTTATTCTCTTAATAGGACAGGTTTTACTTAAAAAAAAAAAAAAAAGTTTTAAATTAATGTAAAAAAAAATTCCATTCACAAACTGAGGTGAACATATCCCCCAAACATGTCATGGGATCTCACACTGGATCCAACTGGTGGCCAGATGGATCCGGAGGTGACACTGGGCCGTCTACTCACCGGTGTTCTTTATCATCATCTCCTCATCTGTAAACATCTGGAGGGGGGCACAGGACAGCCCAGGGTTTGTTATGCCAAGGAGAGCTGCTGACTGGGAAGATTTCAGGACACGGGGAGGAGTTTTCCAAGAAGTCAGGGAAGTTGGCAAGTTTCTTCTCCGCTGTCAGAACAGTCCCATTGAATAGGGAACACACACACAAAAGGTAAAGAGACGTATCTGAACATGTTTCTTCGGAAATAACTTTATAACCCCTTCTTACCTCTTACGTCACCAAAAAAGAGGACTGGAAGCTGGAACATTTTAAAATTCACTGTCTTGTGAACAAAAACACAAACCGGTTTAACATTATGTCCTTTATCCAAGCAATAAGCTCTTCTAACCAACAAATTTCCCAGAGGATTAGCTTTTACCTTCAAGAAAATAGAACTTTCTAGGTGGAGTTCTTTCTTTCTTTTTTGTTAAGATTGATTTATTTATTTTGCGGGGCAGGGGCAGAGTGAGAGAAAGCATTTTAAGTCCCGCCTGGGGCTCACTCCCACAACCCTAAGACCATGACCTGAGCCAAAATCAAAGAGTCAGAGGCTCAACCGACTGCACGGCCCAGGCGCCCTGGAACTCATTCTCAAAATGTCACATTTCATGGACTTCTTTGAAGGGGAAACCTGAATATAAGTAACACTACTGGGTGACCACTGCAAAGAGCATTCTAGAGTGGGGTGGGAATAGGTGGGGGCTCAGGGACAACTGAGCGGGCAGGAGAGCCCCCCGTCCCGCCCCGCCCCGGGGACCGTAGGCAACAGGGCTCTCTTGGTTTTCCAGGCCAGTTCTGGTGTTTCAGCTTCTCTGGTGTTTCAGGTTCAGAGCCGGTACAACAACAGGGTTAAGAAAACAGACTCTAGGGGCTGAAAGAACTAGTTTCAAATCCGGCATCTGGTATTTACCAGCCACGTGATCTTGGGCAAATGATTTCAACCTCAGTTAAAACTCCTCGGTCTGTTTCCTTCCCTGAAACATGTAGATAATCATCTTGAGTTTTGTGAGGATTAACGAGATAACTCACTTCATGAAGGGTCTGGCATGGCATCTGCCATACAGTAAGAGCTCGACACACAGTAATGACTATTTCTACTCGGACACTGAAGAACACAGCGGGGGGGTCCTACCCCGCAGCAGTAACAGAGTTAAACTGCAAGGCTGGCTTTTCTTGCCATTAGCGTGTCTTCCTGCTGCAGGGTGCCCGGTACTTCAAACGTGCCAATTTCTGCTCAAACAATGGATCTGCTCCAATTTTGTCGAAAAAAGAAACCATCCAATTTGAAATGCTTGCTATATCTTTCCAATTTTATTTTGTAGAATTTTATTACAGGGAAGACAAATAAGTTATTAGTCTTTTTAGGTTCACTAAAAACATGCTAAGGGAAACAAGCCAGCTACAAAAGATCACATTCTTTTTTTAAGATTTATTTATTTATTTGAGAGAGCGAGAATGAGAGAGAGAGAGAGAGAGAGAGAGAGCGCGTGCACATGAGAGGGGGGAGGGTCAGAGGGAGAAGCACGCTCCCCGCTGAGCTGGGAGCCCGATGCGGGGCTCAATCCCGGGACTCCAGGATCATGACCTGAGCTGAAGGCAGTCGCTTAACCAACTGAGCCACCCAGGCGCCCCAAAAGATCACATATTCACATATTAATAGGATTCTACCTATTTGAAATTTCCAGAAAAGGCAAATCCACAGAGATAGAAACTATAGTGGTTGCTTGAGGCTGGGGGTGTTGGAAATATTCTACAACTCTGTAAATTACCTCAAAATCATTGCATTATACGCTTTAAAAGAGTGAATTTTATGGTATGTAAATTATATTTCAATAAAGCTGTTAAGAAAAGAATTAATATTTTCCTTTTATTCAACAAGACTTAGAAACAAGTGTTCTGAGCGTCTGACAACGGCCCGAGAGCGCAGGGTACCAAGGGGAACACTATAAGGCTCATGGAACAGGCAAAAAGCAAAGCCAGGTTTTGCGGATTAAAAAGCATATATGGCGTTTAAAAAAAAAAAGCAAATGTAGTAATATACTGCAATATATTTTTTCTCAATAGTTTTGCTTATACATGGAAAAGTTTACTGATAAAAAGAAAAAAACAAAAAAACAAAAAACAAGAGTCACTGAGTTTGAAACCACTGTCGATCTTTCCTACACTTGGGTCAGTCTTTGTAGTTAATGTACCCAGGAGTCGATGTACTCTTCTCTAGATTCAGGAGGGAAAACAAACATTGGTCGGTTAGAAAAAGAAAATGTGTCTCTCTCAATCTTGTAGTTAATTTTGTTTTGTTTGCAGAAGCAGAAGGCAGATAGTTTAGGGCCAAGTTACAAAGAACATTTTTTTCCTTGTTAAAAGACCTAGTTGGGACAGGAACACTTTGGACTAGAAAGAAGCTGGGGGTGGGGGGCACACACATGAGGTAGTGATGTCTTCTCCCCAGTGAAACAAATGGAAGAATCAAGGGTAAGGAGGATGGAGGTAAGAAATGGAGGGACGTAGGGGCTTCGGGAAGGGAGCTGAAGGACAGAGTGTGCTCAGTAGCAGCAGGCCCCAAGGACAGATGGGCTGGGAGAAGGGATGGGGTTATGGGAGAAGGAAACTAGATGCCCGTGGGGTGTGTTCTGCTCCGTGGTTGGTGTGCGAGTCCTGCATGGGACCCTCAACAGACTTCGGAATTCATGAGAGAATGAGCCAACTAATCTCCACAAAATGATCAGGAAACTAGCCTGTTATATTTTACAACTCCAACACATTGCCCTCGATTCTTCTTTCTAGGGGAGATTATTTACTTCACTAGACCCCCCTACAGAGTTCTTTGTGTCTGTGAGTCAATGTATCACCTCTGTGCTGGAGTTTAACAGAAAGCCCACCACTGAGAAACTTAAGAAGCCAGCAGGTATTACAATAATACCCATTTGTTCCTGCTTGACACAACTGTGACCCACTTAGTCTAAAAATTGCTACTGACAAAGTGTATGACTGTTCAACACATAACAATTGTTTTATTTCTTTTAAAGATTTTATTTATTCATTTAGAGAGAGAGAGAGAGGAAGAGAGAATCCCAAGTAGACGCTGCGCTCAGCGCAGAGCCCAATGTGGGGCTCGATCTCACAACCCTGAGATCACGACCTGAGCCGAAACCTAGAGTCGGACGCTTAACCCACTGAGCCACCCAGGCATCTGACACATAACAATTATTTTAGATTCACAAGACCACACAGGCAGATGTGCTTTACAAAGTGGGTAGTGCCATACAAAGGTAGGGTGAGCTTACTGAAGATGCCGTCACAAAACACAGTGGCTACACCCTGAACATGGAATCCCTTTTTAACCAAAGCACTGAATGTTATTACCTATCCTTTTGGGCAGAAAAACAATGTTCCCTTTAATAGGACAGTCTTTAATAAAGGAAACATTTCCCTGCCTCGCCTTTAAACACACAGTCCAAGGTTTCTGATGATGATTTTCAACTGTCCCCTGCCCTTCAGTGTTGACCTCAGCCTCTGCAGCGTTGGTATCCACTCCATCAAAATGATTTTCCACAGTTATAACCCATTGCACCACATCATCACATTTTTTTGTATAGAGCAGCAATCGAGACTTGAGTGGAATAATAGTTATTTATGCCTTGCCAAATACTTCTTGGAGCTTGAGGATGATCTGTTTCCTACTCAACGGACCAGAGTTCTGCTGCCCTTAGAAGTATTGACGATCAAACCTGGGGTCCGCAGACTCCTGTGGGCCAAACAATCAAGCCCATGAACTTGGGTGGGGGAACTTATATCTTTATTTCACTAACCTCTAACTGAAGTCAAGCATTTCCTTCAATTATGAAATGGAGGCAACGAGTTCCAAGTTATCGGTGACGGTCACCGAAAGAAATGACAGGTATTTTTATATCAAATAACAGCTAGTGCAAACATCTTGAGGCTCCTCATGACTTCAGAACTGCTGGCCTGTTGCCAGATCTTAAGAAACATATATTACCACTATCACAACTAAAAACATTTTTATGACTTTTATAACTGGGTTCCTTTGTAATCTTGCGTAGTTTATGTGTTTTAAAACATTTTGAGAAAGGGGCTATTAAATTTCACTATATTGCTGTATACCTTTCATTCATGGCACAAAAAAAGGTGAAGAAGCCCTGACTGCCGGATGTTCTGGTAGATTTTCTGCTAAACTCATTAAGGTTAGCTGTAAGGAGTCATAACCCTTCTCCGTTATGTCTCAGCATAATGAAATACCGTTCCAAACATTCCTTGAGTGCTTTAAGTCTACAGGCTTTTACAACGCCCGAAAGGTAAAAAAAAAAAAAAGGAGGACACAGGAGAGAAGTTCGCTAACCTGCAAAGTCCCTCTTAGACTTTTCCAAAGGAAATGTTTTGATAGAACACGAAGGGCTCCACCTTAAATGCCTATATTCAGGGGTTCCCACCAAATGTGTCCCCCTGGGTCTCTTTTCTGCATGTGTGCACGAAAGTGTGTTTTCTTCCCTTTGATTCCATCCCGGCACCCCAGCGTTCAAGATATCTGGTCTTCTTTTCTTACCTGTGATTTCTTAACATTTTTTTAAACATTTTATTTGAAGATTTTATTTATTTGTTTGAGAGAGAGATCGAGAGAGAGAGAGAAAGCACAAGCGAGAGAGAGCACAAGCAGGGAGCAACAGAGGGAGAGGGAGATGCGGGACAGACGCTTAACCGACTGAGCCACTCAGGCACCCCCTTCCTGGTAACCTTCTGAAGGTGAGAAACTTGGCTCTCATGATCTAGGATGATTTGCTGGTACAAACCTAGTGCACATTTACAATAGTTTCAGAACTGCTAACCCATACCGCTGCGAGAAACAGATTTATCCGTTAAGAGTGCGGTGCTTGTATACAGTTCTTTTCATCTTTGGCCTTAGGGTACCCAATCAAAACACTGTTTCTGCACCTTCCTCCTTCCCCACCCCCTTTGTGTGGTGATGTGATTCTCCTGTAATAATTCTGAGACTAATTCTAACGTGTAGGGTTTTCCCCCCACACCAACAAGTAATTCTCCCACACCCACCAGGTGTCCTACCATTCAACTCAATTCTGACTCTACCTACCTAAAGATGGCATCGGGTCCCACAAGTCAAGGGGCTCAGTCCCACAAGATGGCCCCTGGCCCACTTCACATAACAGTGACAAGCCCAGGCCGTCCGCCATGCTTCAGACCTATGGGCTATAGACTGCAGGTTCCTAGTACCTGCTCCTTGGGGGGTAGTCTTGTTTAGTCTACTAGAGCAGCTCACAGAACTGAGAGGAACATTTTACTTACTAGTTTACTATCAAAGAAGAGAACTCAGGACAGCCACAGGAAGAGATGCACAGGGCAAGGTTGGGGGAATGGGGGTGGAACTTCCATGCTCTCTACTCAGGCACCCCTCTCCCAGCACCTCCCTGGGCTCACCAACCGAGAAGCTCTGGGAGCCTTGTCCTAATGGGTTTTTATGGAGGCCTCGTTATGTAGGCCAGATTGATTATATCATTGGCCAGCGGTGACTAATTCACCTTCAGTCCCTCTTCCCTCCCAGGAGGCTGGGGGGTCAAACTGAAAGGTCCAACCCTCTGATCATGAGGTTAGCTCCCAGCACCCGGTCCCCACCCTCGGTTGCAGTCCAGAAGTCACCTCATTAACATAAACTCAAGTGCACTAGAAGGGGGTCTGGTATGAACAACAAGGCACCCATTTCACCTTCAAGGCTCTCAAGAGGATTTCAGGAACTGCAAACAAGAGACCAAATATTCTGCGACGCCTGGGTGACTCAGTCTATTAAGCGTCTGCCTTCAGCTCAGGTCATGATCCTGGGGTCCTGGGATTGAGCCCCGCATCAGCTCCCTGCTCAGCAGGGAGCCTGCTTCTCCCTCTCCCACTCCCCCTGCTTGTGCTCTCTCGCTCTCTCTCAAATAAATAAATGAAATCTTAAAAAAAAAAAAAAAAAGAGAGAGAGAGACCAAATATTTGAACAAAAGATGCTCTTTGCTCTTACTGCCTAGGAAACTCCCAAGATTTTGGGAACTGTGAGCCAGGAACCCTAAAGGAAGACCCAATATATATTTATTACAAATCTCAGTATCACAACTTGTCATACAGTTAGATTCATTGGCCACAGTGGCATTCCCATCTTCCCCTTATATCTGGTTCGATTTTACTTTTTTTTTTTTTTTTAAGATTTTTTTTATTTATCCGACAGTGAGAGACACAGCGAGAGAGGGAACACAAGCAGGGGGAGTGGGAGAGGGAGAAGCGGGGAGCGGGGAGCCAGATGTGGGGCTCGATCCCAGGACCCCGGGATCATGACCTGAGCCGAAGGCAGACGCTTAACGACTGAGCCACCCAGGCGCCCCTCGATTTTACTTTTATACATAAAATTGACTCTTTGTGGCATGGCATACAGTTTAAAGGGTTTTGACAAAGGCACAAAGCTGTGTGCCCACCACCACCGCTCGCCACCTGGCACCTCCAGCGCTCCCAGATTCCAGCGCTGCCCCTCTGCCATTGACTTCTCCCCAAATCTGTCTCACTGCAGTTCCGATCACAACTCTAGCCGTGACTGCATCCAGGGCACTGTCAGGAGACACAGACATGTGTGTGGCCTAATCCGACTACTAATTCTTAGTCACCGACCTCCACTTAGACCCTTTCCCATTCCCTGAAATGGTTACAGGAACTCAAGTCCCCCTAAGCTCACCCCTTACTGTCAGCCAATGACTCACCATCTACCAGAAAAAATAAAAGCCAACAAATGGGAACACTTCAACTTGTTGCCACCACACCCACTCGGTGTCCTGCGTCTGCACCCTCACCCCTCTCCCCTCCTGGTACAACGTAAATGATGTCCCTCCTCTTAAGAAAGGCCTGTCCCGGGGCGCCTGAGGGGCTCAGTCGGTTAAGCATCTGCCTTCGGCTCAGGTCATGATCCTGGGGTCCTGGGATCGAGCCCCGCATCAGGCTCCCTGCTCGGCGGGGAGCCTGCTTCTCCCTCTCCCCTCTGCTCCTACTCTCTCAAATAAATAAAATCTTAAAAAAAAAAAAAAAAAGGCCCTCCCTTCTGTCTGCTCACATTCTTCCATTTTTCCCTGCTCAAATTCTTAGCATGTGAATCATCCTTGAATCATCCACCGTGGGAACCACCCTCTGGACCCTCTCGTCTCTCCTGGGCGCAGCCAGGCACTGTGGAAGCCGTGCCTTGCTCGCCCTCTTTGCCTCCTGAGTGCCCCCACCACTCACCAGCACCCCTCCCCGTAGGGTCTCCACCAACACCTCCTGCTTTTCGGGCTCCGACTTGCTTGCTCTCCGCAGATTCAGCTCAGCTGGGCACAGCCTCCTCCTTCTAAATGCTCTCTTCTCGTTTTCTTCCTGTTCCCTCCTGCCAGTCTTTCTGTCTCCTGCTCTAGCTTCGCTCCCAC
The DNA here is from genome assembly GCF_003265705.2 of Callorhinus ursinus. Lineage (NCBI taxonomy): Eukaryota > Metazoa > Chordata > Mammalia > Carnivora > Otariidae > Callorhinus > Callorhinus ursinus. The sequence goes on from NW_027397120.1 coordinate 9,254,181, forward strand.
CACCTGACCTTCAAGTGTTGAGGATGTTTGACAAAGACTCTCTCCCTAAACCAAATGTCAGTCAGCTCCTCCGAGTCTCTCTCACTAGGCCCTGACCTTGGGCACTGTCCTTGGGCAGTGCCCTTGGTCCGCTTAGTCCTGCTTTAGCAAGAATCCTGCTGAGTCAGGTTAATGAAAACCCCTACCCTTGGCATCTGATCATTTTGGTCTGCCTCCAGCAAGAATCCTGGTGAGTGTGAATCTAGCAAGTGCTGGTGAGGGAGAATTTTTTCTACTCTTCAGGGTCCTTCTAGCTGGACTAAGAATCACGTTGAGAAGAGACAGGTTAATAGGAGAAAATCCAATTTAATGGTGCAGGCACAGGGAATCCACACAGACACGGAAACTGCAAAGACTGTCAGGCAACAGGATGCTACAATGAGTGACCTCTGACCTATATTAGCGCACTCAATCTGTGGCACAAACTGGAAGTGGGAATTCTATTTTAGAGAGCAAAAACCGAATTCAAAATTCAGGTAAGTCTTCCCAAATTGTCCTTGGCAGCACTGAAACCACCGCCCCCCACTGGTAAGTGTGTAAGGGTGCCCACTTTCCTAGGGCCTAGCCAGCACAGCATGCTGGCCAACTTTTGGACTTCTGCATCCACCTGACAGGAGAGAACTGTATTGCAAAGTATTCTCAGACTTGTATTTCTCCTCTGAGTGTGAGGGTCTTTTCACACATTTAAGAACCAATTGTAGTTCTTTTTCTGTTTATTGTTTATTCATGTCCTTTGCCCATTTTCCTATTCAGTTGTTTTTTTCTTCCCTGATTTCCAGGAGCACTACGTAAGTTAAGGAAATCCTCCCTTTGGTGGCAGGGGTTGCAATTTTTTAAAACCGGTTTGCCATTTGTCTTTTGACTTTGCTTATGCTTGTTTTGTGCTGTCATGCAGAAGTCTATGGTTTTTATGTTGTCAAAATTATTACTCTTTTTGGGTGATGACATCCAGCTTTTAATGAGAATGACATTCCTTACTCTAAGATAATAAAGGGATCTGCCCATGCTTATTTTTAGTGTTTTATATATTTAATTTTCTAATTTAATGTGCATTTTAATACTGGCTAATGACATCAGTTGCATGAACAGATTTCATTTTTTTCTAAGTCTTTTTTTTAATTTTTTTTTTTAAGTAAGCTCTATGCCCAGTGTGGGGCTTGAACTCATGATCCTGAGATCAAGAGTGGCATGCTCTAGTGATTGAGCCAGCCAGGCGCCCCATAAGTCCTTTTTAACTTACAAGCCCATAAATATCATATAATGATTCTACAGCTCACCCTTGGTAGAGGGATCTTGATGGTATTTTTCATGTCCTTTTGCACTGTTAAACAAAATTTAACCAAGTAAATTTGAAGATATAACTGGTTTTACTCAATGATTTGTGAACTGGGCAGCATCCCATCTAGTAAGCCGAGGGGAGCTCCACTGAGCTAAATAAAAGAAAGGTTTTCAAAGGCAGAGAAGGCATTTAAAAAAAGAAGAAGAAAGTAATTTGTTATCAAGGAATGCACTGTTTAGGCAAGGCTGCCCTCCCTCCTAAGGGGAGCTGAAGGGGTCTCTCTGCATTTTCTAGTTGGACTTGGAAATTCCTAGTTGGACCAGGAAATTCCAAGTTGACCCGTTAAAGGTTACATTCCTGGGGGGTTGAAACTGCAGTTAAGTTAGGTGTTAAGTCTTGGTCCCCTGCCTTGGTGCCCTTAACCTAAACAACACCATTTTCGGCCTCCGGTTTTCTCTTTCACAGCACTGACTCAACTTTACAGACCCAGAAAAGGTAAAATAATATTATTTTATGATACAATTAAATATGTATAATCCACAAAAGAAGGATCTTTTAACCGTCAACAAACCAGAATCCCTCTCCCTCCGATCCTGCTGGAAACTAAAAAATATTTTAAAAGCAAATCAACACAGTGAGATATGATCAGATTGGTTAAAATAAAAAAGAAATCATAGTGACAATGCCAACCGATGGCAAGAATGAGGTGAAAGTAGCTCTCACACGCCGCCGCCAAGCACAGGAGTTGACAGGACCACCTGGAAACCTGGTCAGCAGTTTCTGTACAACCGTGCACTTCCCACATGACCCAGCAGCTGTGCTCTTGACTATTTTACTCAGAGAAATGAGCACTTTAAGTTTAAGAAAAGCCTGCGCACAAACGTGCAGAGCAGCTTTATTCGTAAGAGCGGAACACTGGAAACAACCCGATTGTCTCTCGCAGGGAGAATGGTGGCACACCCACGGTGTATCGCTCATGGTGGGGGGGGTCTGCTTGGAGCCCCAGGGTTGACAGAAAGGTTGTTTTAAATTTGAAGACATTTGAGATTCAACAAATGCCGAAACAAGCCTTCTCAGAGCTTCCTTTATCTGTCTAAAAGCAGTAAGTTTGGGGAAAGGGGGCCGCCGGAAATCCCTTTGTAGGGGAGTTTTGTGCAAAAAGTACCAATACCTGTATAGACAAATATTATCACCAACTTTCTTATCTCCTGCCTGTTCTCCTAAAAACCCATGCCATTCCTAAAAGCACTCTGTTTTTCCCTTAGAATCCGTTTCTGCACCTTCCCTTGTCCCTACTAAGGTATGGAAACCTTTAACCTTCACCTTTGAGAGAGCCAGCTACTTCTTCTGTTGGCTCCCTCACGCAGGTGAGATAAGGCTTTTCTTCGAGTGAATGTTTTTTGTCCTGGACTTAAATATCCTTTCCCTTCTTTTGGTCCAGTTCTGAATAAAGCCCACTTGTCACAAATCCTCCTCTAAGGGATACCCCACATTAATTCTCCTCTTTGCTTTCTTTGCCAGTCTGCCAACAGTCCCCCCAAATTGTCTGTGATATACTCCAAAGGCTCAGACCTATATCTCTGGCTCTGATTTTTCTACCAGTTTCCAGATCCCTTTCCTGCTCAGCTTCCAAAATGCTTCTAGTCATAAGTTTAACTGACACTTTCAGAAGTCTGGAGTCTAAAGCAGAATGAACCCTTTTCCTTTCTGTTCCCCCTAAACCGTTTTCCTCCAGATGCCCCAATCTTTGCGTGTCACAGAGCCACTCCATTCGGAAAATGTGGCATCCATCTAATTCCTCCATTTCAAGATAATGACCAAATCTTCTCAAGTCTTCCTTTATGAGCGCGTCCGCCATTCTAACCATCAGTGGTATCACCTTAGCTGAGGGCTTGTTCCACCACAGGTGAACTTTTGAAGTGGTCTAAGTGGAACCTAACCTTTTGGGTTCCCTCTGCAAGGTACTAACCGTTTTATCCGGTAGGACCCTTTGGCAAACAGCAGCTCGGAATCTCAATGGCTCCTGCGGAAATCTTGAAAATCAATTTCTTTGGTCAACAAACTGGGTGTGGCAAATAGTAGGATGAGAGATAGTTTTCTACCAGGTTATAAGGGAAAGTCCCCAATTTCCCACTCTTGAGGAGGACATGCAGAGCACAGGTCTATACCAATGGTTCTGAATAGGGGCACACTTTCGCCCCCCAGGGAACACCTGGCAATGCCTGGAGGCATTTTTAGCTGTGGCAGGGGTCAAGGGTGCTCAACATCCCCTAATGCACAGGACAGCCTCCCACAACAGAGAATGAATGATCCAGCCTTGGATGTCGACAGCGCCAAAACTCAGAAACCCTGGTCTAGCACTTAGGAAAAGGGGGGGTCAAGGCAATGTAAGCTGGTATGAAAGGATCCTGAAAGAAAGGAGAAAGCATCTTGCGGCTGCCAGAGAAGATCGTTATGGTTACTTAGTCTTCTTGGCACCAGAAAGAAAGAAGGATGGGAAACAAGGTCCTATTTGTATTTGCAAAAAAACCACTGCCATTTCTGTACTGATGAGTAATAACATTATGAATGCTTGTATTTTAGTAACCAAAAGGGCTGTTATCTGGGACTGTGGACAACCCTGTTAGAACAACACCGCTGCAGAACAAGTATGGACCTAACCACTTAACATGATAGAGACTTGTCTTTTAAACTCATTCCATCAACCTGCAAACTTGTCACATCAGCAATCCTACAATAATTATTTCTTAAACAAGCGCAGTATATTCCTACATCTACACCTTGGCGCATACATCTCCTTAGCCTATAATCTCCACCCCTCTGCTGCTTTACCTAAACCTAAGCCATCCCTTCTTTTGATGCTCAGTTCCAGCCCCTCCTTCTGTAAGCACATCTGTCCGTGCTGTTTATTTAACACTGGCAATAAATAAAATCTTCTACTGTCCTAATGGCATTTCTTAACCCATATACCTGGTCTCTCCAATTAAAAATGTAACTTCCCTGAGGTCAAAGACCCTGTTGTAAACTTACAGACCCCTAACGCTGATCAGAGTACTTTGCACAGAGCAAAGACACCCCCCTCCCACCAGAGTTACTGGTAATAGATTCTGCCCGTATTAACAGTGAGCATTTACTGAGTATTTACTATGTCCCAAGAGCTGTTCTAAGCACCTAACATCTAACATCTCCCCTAATGCTACTGTTCTCCCCACTTTGCAGGAAAGGAAACAGAAGTACAGAATGGGGCAGTAACTGGTCTTAAGGTTGTCCTGCTACGAGGTGGTGGAGAGGGTTCAAACTCAAGTACTCTGACTCTAGGGCTTGGGTTTATGGCACACGAACAATTTCTGCTTATGCATGTACTAACCTCTCACTGCCTAGACACACATAATGTCCGAAAAAAAGTGCTGCCGGTTTTCTTGAATAGCAAAAAGCTGAACAAGCTATAGATCTAGTTTAGCAGTTCCAGCCACTGGCAGACCTTCATAGGATTAATCGAACAAGGAAATATCACATCAAGAATATTTTTTTAAAATGCTCTCTTGCAAAATATCGAGTTGCCTAAAATGTTTTGGAACCACAGGGTGACCAAGTCAATTCCTTACAAATTGGATTGCCCAACCATAATGGGCATGTTCGTTCTAATGTATTTCAGGGACAACAAAGTCTTTCTGAGAAGGTAAGCATGGCTGAGTGCCCATGCTCTGACCTTACTGCTGGGTGAGAAGAGCACACTGAACACTCACTACCTCCCAGTGCCTCCTCATCTGTTAGATGAAGCCACTAATACTCGCTTAATAGTTAGAGGATATCGGGTGGAGGATATAAAATGCTCTGCCTATTGTAAATTCTCACTAAATTCTGCCTTTCCATTTACCTTCTTTTTTTTTTAAAAAAAAGATTTTATTTATTTGAGAGAGAGAGAGTGAGAGAGAGCACGAGGAGAGGAGAGGGAGAAGCAGACACCCCGCTGAGCAGGGAGCCTGATGCGGGACTTGATCCCAGGATCCCAAGATCATGACCTGAGCCGAAGGCAGATGCTTAACCTACTGAGCTCCCCAGGTGCCCCTCCATTTATCTTTGAGAGGGACCAAAATTAGCCCTACTTTGCAATTCTCTACCCTCCATGCCACCTGCTGTCACAGCAATAAACCTAGATCATAGCTGATTCTGTACCTCCAAGGCTCAAAACCTTCAATGGTTCTCAACAATTCCAAAGGATAAACTCCAGCATTCCTTAAAATACCCCCAGTCCTCTTTTGCTGCAGTGTTTTCGCCAATTCTCTTCTCCTAAAATCTAAACCCAGCTTCCAAAGAGACTCTCTCTCCCCTATTTGTTTGCAGCAATATACTAATATGACTTTAGTAATTTTCTTAATAACCCAAGCCTGTAAAACAATCAAATAACATTAACTACCTCTAATTAAACAAAAAGAGTCCTACCTCTGGGCATAGCACTCACTGAAGTAGCACTATGAAGAGCTTTTAATTCCTTAAAGCAAATGCAAAGAATGTAAAAGTTTACAGCTAAGCAGAAGTCAAGTTGATAACGAAGAGGAGGTATTCAAATGTGTGACGGTTTTCTGGAAAGCATGCCCTAGGACGGAAGAGCTGAATTAGTGGAAATGTTTAATGTAATGAGAAAACCCTGACAAAGTATCAAAGAATCCTTTGGGCCAGTCGGGAGAGCAGAATTAGGTACAACAGGTGGATATTCCTGGGAGGCAGGTTTCAGCTCAAGTTCAAGGACGCCGGCAGGGAATGGGCACCCCTGAGCCATGCTGAGCTCACCCATGGGAGATGCTTGGGCCCCAGTCATAAGATAAGGGGCAGAGGAAATTATCTAACTGGTCGGTAAGTCTGACCAACTCTGAGGTCCCTTCCTAACGTTGGAGCCCGGCCGCAGAAGAGAAGACACGGAAACGCTCTGCTCAGAAAGAGACTGTGTCTGCATTTTAACTATCTTTCTAGTTAAAATTGGGGGGTGGGGTGAAATGTAATAATTGGGGAAACGTGGCATCGGAGAGGTGACATCTCTGCAAAATGCCCCTAAAGATCCTAAACTCCGAGGCTCCCAGGGCCCAGTGGCTTGCAAAGGACAACTGGCAACCATGGCTCTCCGACTCCACACTCATGATGCTTGCTCCGGCAAAGAAGCTTCTAGAACAGCTCCCAGCTCCCTTCCCACCAGGTGCCACTCTCACCCCTCCTAACAGAAGAGGAGGTCGGCTCCGTCAGAGGCCTGGAGGGAGATCGGGGTCGCCACGCGGCGGAGAGAGGGAGGCTCCGACCCGGGACGTGCAGCGGGCTGCCGGGTCCCGTTAGGAGAAGCCCCGCCGCCGGGGCCAAGGTCGTCCCGGACCCCCAGGACACCCGCCGCCAGCGTACTCACCAGCGCGCTGCCACGCAGCAGCCGAGCCGCCGCTGCCTCCATGAGTGGGGCAGGCCAAGTGGCTGTGCCAACCACACGAAGTCGCTACTCAGTGCCTCCTGGCCGCGCGCCAGCGCTTGGGGGCGGAGCCAGGGCCTCGCCCCCGCCCCGCCCCCAGCTCACCTCCCTGGCCCCGCCCCCTCGTGCCTACGGAACCGCAAGACAGACACACAGGCCCTCTTCACCTTTGCCCTGCGCACTGCTAACGCGAGACTTGGACAAGGCAGTGGGGCGGGAAGAGAATCGGAGACACAACAAACATGGCGGCGGCAGCGGCTGCGACGGTGACGAAGACAGCGGCGGCGGCGGCGACAGCGGCGTTAAACAAGGCAGTGGGAGTTACTCGGTGCGGTGGTCAGGTGGTAAGTAGCAGGCTTCCGGCTCGGACGGCGGCGACACAGCCGAGCAGGACGGTTAAGAAGGAGCGGCAGGAGGCGAGAGCCGGGTTAGCGGCGGGCCGGCTGACCCCACCCGGGACTCAGTCTCAGCGGAGGGTTGGGCGTGGTCGGTCAGTCGGCAGGGTCACGACCCGGTACGTTCCTGGCCCGAGTGCGGAATGTGCGGTCTCTCGGTTCCAGGAGCCCCGAGGGAGCGGTGCCTGTGGCCAGGAGCTGGAGACTCCTGGGTAGGGAGATGCCTCTCGCTCTGACAGGTGGTCGTGTGCGGGTCTCCGCGAGGTTTGCGTCTTCACCGGGTACCGGAACCTGGAGGTCAGCGGAGGCGCGAGTCTCCTGGGTGCTCCGAATCCTGATGAGGATGCTGCCCAGACGCCAGTCCTGGGCTGCTCCTTGGGAGGACTTTTAAAACGTCTGTCTGTTATCTAATGGTCCAGCCTGGGTTAGTTTGTACTGTTTGTGCACTCTAATTCTGCGGAGATGTGAGGTTTGGGGAGGGCTTTGCAGCAAAGACCTATTCAGGTTCATACAGGTTTAAGTCTCTCGGTAAACTGTAGTGCGGGTAGCCAAGCCGTGCACCTATTAAGTGCTCCTCTAACTGTGAATTTGAATTGAAGTTACACCGGTTCTAGCTACCACTAACTAACCACGTGGCTCATTTAGTGACCCCTTAATGTGCTGTTCAGAACCCTAAGGAGGAGTGACAAGCGGTAGAAGAAGTAAAGACACTTTAAATTGTGAGATCTAAGGAAATTCAGTTTAGAAGAAACAAAACTTATTTAAAACAAAATTTTAAACGTCTGGATAAATGGTATTAAAATTCCATTTGATTTTAATTGATGACGTGCCTTCAACACAGCTACAGTTTAATATATTGTTGGGAAATCGTTACAGGGAATTGAGAGATGTTTGGTATTTTTTTGCCCCTAGGGGTTCAAACTGTTTCCCAGAAAACCCTGTGTTTGAGGTTGTGATAGAGAGCATCATAAAGATGAGAATCAAATGTTCCCTTGTTGGGGGTGCCTGGAGGTTTTCTTTCTGACCCTTTCCCACAAATGTTTCCCTACAAGGCTAGTGCATTATTTTTATGCAACTATAATTGTTCAGTGCTAAGCCTGACCCTTTAAGTGTACAGTGCTGTGCACAAATGAAATTAATAACTTAAATTTAAGAAAGACATTAAGAGTTTGCCAAATATGAAATCTTAAGAAATCCGAGGGGGAGGAGTGGGAGTCAAATTAGTGCATGTTATTCTTTGGTGATTCTTTGGAGCTTTGTTGACCTGAGCCTGTTGCTTTGTTCTTTGATTATCTGTTAGATTAGTTTTCTTTTCTGGTAATGGTAAAATTGGCAGAAGTTATTTTCTTAGCTTATTAAACCTGTAGATGCTAATTAACTTTTTCTCATAAAGGTTTTGATTTGTGGTGTGCTTTTCTTTGCAGACCTCTGTATGGCTTTTCAATTTTAGTTGAAATTCCCTCCATGGCCTTTTGGAGTCCCTTGGTGTGTCTCCAGAGTATATTTCGATTACTCTACATTTCATCAATGTTGGAGTGGCAAGAAAAAAGAGGAACTGATTTGGGGTGAAAAGGTTAGAGTGTGTAGCTCCTGTTTTGGATATCTTTTAACTTTATTTTACTTTTACGTGTCATGTTTTCTGATCTCTCAAAGCTTTATAATGTCCCTTTTTGCGTTCAGAGAATTTTTTTTTTTCTGTAATCAGAGGAAATGTGCTCTAATTGTCTTTGAAGGTCCATGTTAACTCTCTATACTTAAATCAGTCCTCATTTGTTGGGCTTCACCATTGATGTGTATTCTATGGCAGAGTAAATCTTTCAGTGACCATAATTATTGGGCTATAAAAATAAGCACATCTATTGAACTGTAATCACTTTTTTTGTAGAGGCCTACCTAACCGCCAAATTAAGCTATTGTATAAGTAAGTTAGTTGCTAAGTATTCTACCTTATGGTTAGTAACCCCCAAATGGTACGTGAATAAAATAGATCTTTCTATTCCCTAATCGTGTTGTTCTCAAAATTCTCCCATAGCTTTTAAAAAAGATAGACTTGGGGAAGAAGGTAGGTTATAGAGATTCTTCTAGTTCTTATGTCACTGCTCTTTCATAGTTGTGGCTGTCTTCTAATTCACATCGTGGTGTCTGTTTTGTAAGTTCCTGGTTAAGAGGGTGTGTTTGTGTGTGTGAGAGAGAGAGTGTGTGTGAATCAACAACTTCCCATTTATAATGTGAGACTGAAGAACTAATATCAGAAGACTTCATACAAATAAATCCTTTATCAGAAACCAAGGAAAGTCAGAATAGTTTTAAGTTAGTGGCTTAAAGGTAAAGAGGTTTTTATGTTCTTCTGGGATAGCAAAACTTTTTTCTTAAATATTTCTTTACTTCACTAGTGTAGGTAGCGCCTGGTTGTTTTGTAAGAACCTTATTTTTGAGCCTTGAATGGATAATTTGGGAGAAACTATTATTGTAAAAATAGTTCAGGTACATTCTACCCAGTTTATACAGACATGTGCCTACACCTCATGGAATCCCATACTAGACCCAGCTTAACTTTAATCAGGTAATCACAGGGAGGACTCAAAAATTTTGCCATATCATAAGGAATGATAATCATACAGTATGGGAATAATTCTCTGGTTGATATAATTAGATATCATTTAGTAGAAAGAGTAGATCAGGCTAGGAATATACCACCCAAATCTGCAATAAAATTGGAGAACTCAAATGTTTCTTTTTCTGATGACATGATTTTACATATTGAAATTTGTGTAAGTTATTTTTTGACTAACAAGCTCCAAGATGTTAAATTCGTGGCTCACGGAAAAGATATCTTCAGTAAAAACATAGTTTGCTGATGTCCTAAAGTAGATTTTTATGGTATGTTTGCAAAGGTTTTTAAATTTATCAGGGTCTTAGGGGCATCTCTGGATTTCAGTTGATGTGTGGAGTTCTTAAACTTTCAGTCAGAGAGCGCCTGGGTGGCTCAGTCGTTAAGCGTCTGCCTTTGGCTCAGGTCATGATCCCAGAGTCCTGGGATCAAGCCCTACCTCGGGCTCCCTGCTCAGCGGGAAGCCTGCTTCTCCCTCTCCCACTCCCCCTGCTTGTGTTCCTGCTCTCGCTCTCTCTCTCTCTCTGTCAAATAAATAAATACAATTTAAAAAAAAAAACAAACTTGCAGTCAGAGACTGATGATTACTTTATTAAAGACAGGAAGATGTCTTGGATATAAAACCTTTACTTTCTTTTGATACTAGGAAGTCTGTAGTTTCACAGTTATTGTTCTTTTTCTATTTACTGTTGCTTAGAAATAGTGACTTGAGATGGAGAAAGCTGGATTTTGAACCAAAGGCTCCATTCACATTCAGGCAAGGGCCTGTCCTGGGCTGTGTGTGTGTGTGTGAGAGAGAGAGATGTGACGAAGGTCAGGTGAGCACAAAAAATGCTTAGGGATGGAATGACACTTAATTTTTAAGTGATTGCAGAATGTCTGAGGTTGAAAACCATATCAATATATTTAAAACTCTTAAGAACAGATTTTTTTTTTTCATATTTACAATGTTATCTTCCCTTTTTTCATTGGCATTCTTTTTTTTTTTTTTAAGTCCATCATGCATTATGATTGAAAATCAGCACACAATTTATGGCAGAGAACGCAGTGAAAGTTATAATGTGACAAGGTGATAATAGCCAAGACTGTCAAAATATGCCAGCCATGACATCCACAAAAGTAATTAGGCTCATTTGTGTTCTTAAAACTTGAGATGCATGTATAAAAATACCATTTTCTTTTGCTTGCTTACTGGCAATCTCATGCATTTTTTTTCTGCACTGTCACATGTTCTCCTGTAGCAGTGTTAGGCTTTCTAATTAGGAATTGGTAGGATTTATCTTGCTTATTGAAGCCTATCAAAGTATATTCAGATATTTTCCAGTGGAAACATCTCAGTTTTCATATGAACTGATTAGCAAGAAGTGATGCCAAGTTGCAAAGTAAATACCAGATTTCTTTCTTAATTACAACTTTTATAATTAGGACACAGACAATCTATAGGGCCTTACCAATCAGTCCTCATACTTTTACTTTTCTCCTTTTATTGTGGGGGCTCTTCCTTTAATGCTGTGTTGAGTAACAGTAGTCACAGCACTCATCCTGGTCGTACTTAACCTTGATTCTAAAGGGAATGCAGCTAAATTTTCTCCATTCATTGGTGTAGGTTTTTGGAAGATATCCTTTATCAGCTTGAGAAAGTTAAACATTCCAAATTTGAATAAATGATTACTGTTATTTCCTTGCCCCTAGTGTTGCCTTTGGACTCAGATGACAATCCTATTGTTTTTCTTATGTGGGTGGACTGTCTTTTTTTTTTCTAGGAAGTTTTATATTCTCTTTGTCTTCTTTGAGGTTTTAAAATTTCAAAATGTGTCTAAGTGTTTTATTATCATATACTGTTTTGCATTCTATGATCCTTTTCCATCTGAAAGGAGTCTTTAATTTTGGAAATTTCTTGATTGCTATTTTTTAAAAAACCATTTCTCTTTGTTTACATTTGTTTTTCTGAAACTCATTTTAGAACTCTGCTGTATTTCTTACCTTTTAATGCATATTTTTACATTGTTTCCCACCTCTGTGTGTTCTGTTGTCCTTCTTTCCTTTTCCTTTTATTGAGATACGATGTTACTACAGATTATTGTTGATCTTAATCTTCTACAGATTATTGTTGATTTTATTCTTAATAATCTGGCTCACTCCCCCCCCCCAACCAGAGGGCAAATTTTTTTTTTTAATTTCATTTATTTATTTGACAGAGAGACAGCGAGACAGGGAACATAAGCAGGGGGAGTGGGAGAGAGAAGGAAGCCTGATGTGGGCTTGATCCCAGGACCCTGGATTGTGACCTGAGCTGAAGGCAGATGTATAACCGACTGAGCCACCCACGTGCCTCCAGAGAGCAAATTTTAAAGGACAAATGAACAGAATCAACAGTAGTCACAGAACAAATAGTAATACACTGATTTGGGAGCAGAGGGAACCAGTTCAGATAAGCCTGGTAAGATGAGAAAAAGCAACTGAAACAAATTTGTTCAGAAACCAACAATAATCCTTAAAATTAAGAAAGTTGAGCCAGACCAAAGCAGGTGATTTAAAGAGGTAGCGTAAAAGAGTAAAATAAGATATGAGTTTGGGAAATTACAATTTGGGCTATATGGATTACTGAGATGAAGGTAGACCATGTTCGTTTCATTGTAACTAAAACGAGAGCTTACAAGGCTCAGTTGATGAGCTGATTGATAGAAAAAGGGAAAAAACTGAATCTGGGACAGAGGAATGTTTTGACCCGAGGTATAACCATTTTTTGCTGCACAAATAGCCGAGAACATGCCATATACTACAGGTGTTGGGAGATACTTTACATATAGATACTTGTAAAACTTAAAACAGCACTGCCAGTTGGTATTATTATTACATTTTACAAAATAAGAAACTAGAGCTGAGAGAAGTTTCTGTTCAGAGTCTTCAAGCTAGTAAGTTTGGCCTAATACTGTAATACTCTGTTCATCCAAAGGATAGACTTTGAGTGGCCTCAGTTTTCTAGAAAATGGTGAAAAGTGGTAGTGATAATAATACCTTTTAAAAACCCCTAGACATCTTCTAAGAAGGGTGGAAAAGAACTGTTCACAAATGTTGCATTGTTCAAGAACAATGCAAATTTGGTCACCTGCACATTCTTATTTGGATAAATATGTTCAGAATAAAGAACAAGTTAACTGTGAGGAGAGAGGAAGACAAGAAATACAGAAATTAAATAAATCAGTAAACAAGAGAAACCAAAAACAGCCCTTCATTAGTGCCTAAAATATCACTGCATTGTTGTACAGTACAGTACCCTACAGGAGGAACATAGTCAAGGGCTAGTCTATATCTAGTAGAGTGCTAGTTAAGTTAGGTAAAAACAGAAGTTTTGGTCTTAAAACATCAGTCAAGCTACTGTCAGTTGGGAAATGTGCTGTCGGTGAAGCCCTCTCATTTCTCAACTCCACAGTTCTTTCTTTGGAAAACAGGCTGAAAAGTACTCAGAGTAGTCCAGACATTCTCAAAGAAGAAGAACATAACTGGTGGACTTAAATGACTGAGATATTAAGATTTTTATTATTAGGACTGGGTGGTATTGGTGTGAGGCTAGACAAAAATAGACCAGTGGAACAGAATAGAGAATCCAGAAATAGGGTCACATATATATAATCACCTGATGTAGAAAGGTGGTAATAGAGTCTAGTGGAGAAAGGCTGGTCTATGAAATGCATGTTGCTAGACAGTTGGTTCTCTCTTTGGAAGAAAGTATATTTCAACTCTTAAAGTATACATACACAAAGCTCTGTTCCAGATAAAAATATGAAAGGTAAAAAAAAATAGTAAAGCTTTTAGAAGAAACTGCAGAACATCTTCAAGGAAGATGTTGGCAAGGACACAACTCTAAATGTAAAGGAAAGAAATGGGTCAGTTGGACTATGTTAAGAACTTCCGTTTATTGGGTTATCTTAAAGAAAGTGAAAAGGCAACCAAAGAGTGAGAGAAGACACTGAAAATATACGTATCTGATAAAGAGCTCATATCTAGAATATTATAAAGAACTCTTAGATATTAACTAGAAAAAGACAGAAAACCTAATAAAAAATGAGCAAAAGACTTGAACAGATACTTCACTGGGTATGAAAATAGAGGGTATCTCTGTGGCTAATTAACATAAAAAGTATACAACTTCATTAGTTATCAAGGAATGGAAATGAAAACCAATGTGATACCGTGCACCCACTGGAATGGCTGAAATGAAAAAGGCAAAAAATAACCTGTGTGTTGGCAAGGATATGGAAGAACAGAGTTCTTGTTCATTGCTGATGGGAGTGTAAATTGTCATAAGCACTTTGAAAAACCATTTTGCATTGTCTAAAGGTGAATATATGCAAGCCCTGTGACAGCAATTTCAGAAGTCAGGGTAGTGGGGCCCTTGCCGGGGCTCTGGGGGACCAGTACTGGAAGGGTCCATCTTGGGATGCTGGTGGCCTTCTGTTTCCCGACGTCGGTCAGACTTCATGGATATGTTCACTTTGTGATGACTTGTTGAGCTCTACCCTTAGGATTTATGTGCTCTTCTGTGTGTATGCCGTGCTTTGAGAGAAGTTCAGCATATATGTTGAGAAGTGACTGATCTTTAGCTTTAGATTCCATTCCACTGGCTTTTAAAGATGAGGACTTTTTAAGATAGAAATTACTTATTAATAATAGTTGGAGTTTAGGGAAAAAAATGAGCAGAAGACATATTTAAGAAGACCTTGTACATTTGCATAAAAATTTTTACTGGGAGAAAAGACCTTTGTCTCCTAGGTGGTTCTTACTAGAAAACTTTTTGGTTATTTGATTTCTGAATTTGGGCCATAAACCTATGTGAAGACCAGTTTAGTTTGTGATAACAGAATCTCATAGGAGATTTTCCTCTACATTAGCATCAGAATTTTTTTTTTTTTTGCAATAATCATAGGGGTGCATATATAGTTTAGAATTAGTTTTCTTAAATTTTCTTTTTAAAAATTATTTATTTTTTATTATGTTCAGTTAGCCAGCATATAGTATATCATAAGTTTTTGATGTAGTGTTCAGCGATTCATTTTTTGTTTTCTTTCTTAATTTTTCCCCTCATTCTCAGAGTGAATAGGATGACGTGTGGTGGTAGAGGTGGTGATTCGGATTTCCAAGGCAGAGGTCAGGAAACTATAGCCTATAGGCTTATCCTGGCTCAAGGCCTGCTTCTGTAAAGCCTTATTTTGGAACATAGCCATACTTAATTTGTTCACACATTATTTGTGGCTGCTTTTAGCTAAAATGACAGAGTTGAATAGTTGGGACAGAGACCTCATGACCTGCAAAACCTAAAATACTACTGTCTGGCCTTTTTACAGAAAAGGGTTGCCAACCCCCTGTTCTAGAGCACCTATTTCTAGAGCATTCATGCGAACCCTATGATTTGAGAGCCTTTGCTGTCTGAAATGATAGTCACTGGCCATATATAGCTATTTCCATTTAAATTAATTAAGGAAAATAAAAAACTCAGGTCATTTGTATTAGCCACATTTGAAGTGCTCGTTGCTATGTGTGGCAAGTAGAACTCTATTGGACAACACAGATATGTAACATGTCCATCTAGAAAATTTTCTTTGGCCTCGATTGAGCCACTTTTTTTTTTTTAAACTGTCTCCTTCATTGATAATCCCTGCTGCTGTGCCTATTTCTTTCATGTGGACTTATTTTCTCTTTTTTTCAGTCTTTGTAATTTTTTTCCATCCTCTTAAGACTGAGTTTGGTCCCAGTTTATTTAAATATTAATTATAGTAAATTTTCACAATTTTCTCTGTGTTCTCTCGTTCACCAAGAAAATAAGATATTTGATGGCAGGTACTGTATTCTCTGTTGCTTTGTACGGTGCCTTGCACATAGTAATCTTTGTCACTGTTGTTTTGATATATACTGGATCTCCCTAAATAGTGTGAAATTATTTCAGTTTTTTCCCCCTAGGCATAACAAACTGTAAACTTCAAAAGAAAAAAGAAAAAAAGGATAAAGCAAAGATGGGTGAAAAGAAACCAGAGCCTTTGGACTTCGTGAAGGATTTCCAGGAGTATCTGACTCAGCAGACTCATCATGTGAACATGATTTCTGGATCAGTTAGTGGGGACAAAGAAGCAGAGGCTCTTCAGGGAGGTAGACTCATCTTAATACTATTAAATAATTCATTTTTCATAAATATATTAATACTTGTGTGTAGTTATCTGTACGGTGAAGACCACTAATCACTAATGTGAATCATTCCATTTTTACTTAGACACAGGGCAATTTGTTTTCCTTTTTAAACATGTCAGATTTTAGTTGAGGGAGAATGAAACTTCCCAAGGGCCCAACATAGTCTAGAGAGGCATTATGGTCTTGTTGGAAGGTTAGGAATTCTAAATATCCTTCCCATCTTCTAAGTTCTATTAGCTAACAGTAGACCCGAGGAACCCAATGCAGGTAGAGAGCATCAGCTTCACTACACAAAGGATTTGGCCAGTGAGAAATCTGGATTAGACCAGAGACACAATAGGGGTTTCTTTTTCTTCTCTCTTGAAATGAAGAAAGGGCTGACCGTGTTTACTTCTCTAGACAGAGAACCAGAATAGGGAAAGCAGCGACCCTCTTGAGCCTGCTACAGATAGACTTTTGTCTGGTTTGCTTACCACACAGACTGGAATCTGTTCCTGAACGGAGCTCAGGGGTCAACAGACTACAGCCCATGGGCCCCATCTGGACTGCGAATTGTTTTTGTATGACCGGCGGACCAAGAGTGATTTCTACATTTTAAAATGGGGAAAAAAAATCAAAAGAATACTATAATATGTGCAAATTATATGAAATTCAGACTTCAGCATCCATAAAGTTTTATTGAAACATAGCCACACTTGCTTGTTTACATATTTCCTGGAGCTGTTTTTGTGCCATAACAGTGAAGCTGAGTAGATCTGGTAGAGAACAGATGGCCCACAAAGCCTAAGGTATTTAGTATCTTATCATCATGGGAAAAGTTTGCTGACCCTAATGTAGATAGTCTGTGGCCTTGTTGTCCAGGAACTAGCAGCAGAGACCAGGCATCACCTGGGAGCTTGTTAGAAGTGTAAATTGTCAGTCCCCACCGCAGATCTACTGAATCAGGATTTGTGTTTTAATAAGCTCCCCACATGATTAATATACACATTGAATTTTGAGAGTCACTGGCTTGGGAGAGAAATCGAAGATGGGGACACCGAGCCTTGTCCCTCCAATGTAGTGGCACCGCTGGATATTGGATTTGCACCCACCAGTAAAATCACTTCTCCTCGTGAAGCGGGGGAGGAAACAGTGGAGGAGGGGCTTGACTTGTTCATACCAGTACTGCTATTTCCTGGGGATAGAGTAGAAGTGTTTTTCCCAAGAAGTTGTGGGAATAAAAATGTCCCTCCTGAAACTCTAGTGTACAGATTCCTGGACTGAGATTCAAGAGACCAGGGTTGTAGTCCGCACTGCTTGCTGGTTTTCCTGATAATGAACACTTGCTCCTTCAGTTTCTTTATAGATACAAAGAAGCAGTTGGGTTAAATTAAAAGCAAAGGGCTAGACAAATATCTTTTAGCTTTCAAATTCTTACAGTTCTAACATTCAGAGGTATCAGATATAGTATCTTCCTTTATGTGCCTAGTTAGAATTTTAAGATCCTAAATGCATCCCAGAATCTAGACCATGTATAAACCAAATAAAACAGGGCAAAACTCAACATTAATTGCTTTAGATGACAGTAAACTGACTTAGGATTTGGGGAAATTATCATGACTGCCGATTATAATACTTGTAGAAGTGGCTAGGATCTTAAACGTGTATTGCTTTGCCATTATGGGTTACTCCCCTCTGTTCTCCAGACCTGTCAAAAAAAGGATAATGCCCTATTCTCTTCTTCAGAAACATGTTGAGGACTGATAAAATTTATGTGTAAGTAATTTGAGGTCCCCCTATAAAAGGTTCTCAACAGAATACTGCTTTCGTATGAAATTAACCTCTGTTCAGAAAGTCTGTATTTTCTGAGTTAGGTTTTGTGCTAAGTAAGCTGTCAATTTATGAAAGATTTTCTACCACTCAAGACTAAAATGCTAAATTGAGTTGATTCTGAGATGCATAATTTTTTTTGCTACACTTTGTTTATAGCTGGAACAGATGGTGATCAGAATGGACTTGATCACCCATCTGTTGAAGTTTCCCTGGATGAAAACTCAGGAATGTTAGTAGACGGGTTTGAAAGGACCTTTGATGGGAAGCTCAAGTGTCGGTACTGCAACTATGCCAGCAAAGGAACAGCCCGGCTTATCGAACATATTAGAATCCACACAGGTAATGGCGAAATGGCTGGAGAAGGCATTTCTTTGGGGGCAGGAGAGGGGCCAAGGAAGGCAAGTTGATCTGATGTATAAGTAGTTCTGATAGTTTAAAGTTGAAGGTTGATACAAGGTATGAATAAACGGAGAAGTTACTCCATTTTTTCAAAACATTGGCATAACAAGATACAAATGGGAAGTAAGGCCCCTTCTAGAGCTCCCCCTTCCTTAGCCATCTTTCTTCTTGATCCACATCCTCTCTTACCATCTGTCTGCTTCTAAGGCTGGGCAGGTTAATGCCGAAGGTAGTGTGAAGTGATAAAATGTTTTCATCTTTATCCTTCTAAGTATGTTTCAGTTGCCGACCGGGGACAGGGCTTTTATACAGTTGCAGACTGCACCGCTAACCCTTAGGGCTCACCTTAGTCCTCCCACCTTCTGAGAAGCCCTCTTAACTATGCCCTGCCCTGGCCCAGGACCTGGTCGGATGTCCCATTCGTTTGCCCTGTGGGGTCTCATGCTGTGTCTGAGGACAAGGCTCATGTCAGGGCCATGTTTGTGCCCGCAGAGCCTAACAGAGCATCGGACACATAGTAAGGACTCCGTACTTATTTGTTATGTGATTGACTCCAAATATTTATTTTACATATTTGCGCCATTTTCAGCTAACGGCACTGACTACAGTTGTCCCTTTTGGCAACTGAAGAGGAGAGGAGGAAGGTAGAGGTGAAGCACTGGCCATTTTGAAGGAACACTTTGCATAATTCATATTTGGACTGGGAAGCTCATTTCCCTTTTGAGCTTTCTATTTAATAGAATAACTTTTTAGAAAAGTTTTTTTGTATTTTTCCCTGAGGAAGGGGTATTTGTGTGTGAATATGTTTGAAGAAGTGTTCATGTATAGATGTGCTCAAACATAACTGACGTGTACTTTTGATAAAATCATTATTATGTAGGGAATATTATTGTCAGTTTTGCTACTCTTTCCCCAGATGCCAGTTGAAGCCATAACAATTTCTACAGTATACTGACTAATAGAACATATCTATAGATCTCAGATTGTTGCTGATGAGTTAAGGCTTTAAGTTGACAGGTTTCTTTGCAAAGAAACCTGATCAGTTTCTAAGTCTAATGAATGGACAACACATGAAACTTTCCATAAATGAGCTACTCTTGCAGTTTCTCCCCCATTTTTCTTTTTAAACAGGTGAGAAACCTCATAGATGTCACTTATGCCCATTTGCATCTGCTTATGAGCGTCATCTGGAAGCCCACATGCGTTCCCATACAGGAGAAAAACCATACAAATGTGAATTATGTTCCTTCCGCTGCAGTGATCGAAGTAACCTGTCCCATCATCGAAGGCGCAAGCATAAAATGGTACCAATTAAAGGTACTAGGTCTTCCTTAAGCAGCAAGAAAATGTGGGGAGTTTTACAGAAGAAAACAAGCAATCTGGGCTATAGCAGAAGAGCATTAATCAATTTAAGTCCACCTTCCATGGTGGTTCAGAAGCCAGACTACCTTAACGATTTTACCCATGAAATCCCAAATATCCAGACTGACTCCTATGAAAGTATGGCAAAAACCACATCAACTGGTGGCCTACCAAGGGACCCCCAAGAACTCATGGTTGACAACCCTTTAAATCAGCTCTCAACCCTGGCAGGACAGTTGTCTAGTTTGCCACCAGAAAACCAAAACCCTGCATCTCCTGATGTAGTTCCCTGCCCTGACGAGAAGCCTTTCATGATGCAGCAGTCCTCTGCCCAAGCAGTGGTTGCTGCCGTGTCAGCAAGTATTCCTCAGAGCTCCTCTCCCACGAGCCCGGAACCTCGGCCGTCACACAGTCAGAGGAACTATAGTCCGGTGGCAGGTCCGAGCAGTGAACCAAGTGCCCACACGAGTACTCCCAGCATAGGAAACAGCCAGCCGAGCACTCCAGCTCCGACCCTCCCGGTCCAGGACCCGCAGCTTCTACACCACTGCCAGCACTGTGATATGTACTTTGCCGACAATATCCTTTACACTATTCATATGGGATGTCATGGGTATGAAAATCCTTTTCAGTGTAACATATGTGGTTGCAAATGTAAAAACAAGTATGATTTTGCTTGTCATTTTGCAAGGGGACAGCATAACCAACACTGATTGAAAATAATCACATTATGCTTTACTTGGTTTTACCTTTTTGTGTTTTATAGTTTTGTTTATTGGGTTTTTTTTTTTCCGGGGGGGGGGTCATTCCTAATAAGGTGTCTGCTAATTTAAAGTCTATATATTTATAGAATATAAGTTTGTCAGTGGAAACAAAAAAAAAAATTTTTTTTTTTCTATAAAAATCTGGTCAGGCTCATTTATGTATTAGAGCAGTGAGACACGTTGGTGTCTGTTTTTTCCTTTCACTTAGTTGAGAACTGGAGTGCAATCATAATCCTAACAGGTATTCATTTACATTTCCCATACTTACGGTCCATAAACACTTCAGAGCTTACTGATACTCTTGTATTTCAACATATACATTCAGCTAGATATTACTTCTGCCATATTCAACATGGTAGAATTACTGTCTCTTACAAAGTCTATTACAGTTTATTTCAGTGTTTAGTAGAGGAATTGCCTTTAACCTTGTTCTTTGTCAACGTGCTGTTTCATTCACATTGCTGAATGTTCACAGTACTTTCATTTCACCTGATAATCACAGAGCTATTTAGTGTAGCAGATCCTTCTTTTTTTTTTTTTTTTTTCCTTAAGGGGAAATGTAAAACAGGTCATTCTTTTTAAATTCAAGTTATAAAAATATGAGGCAAAAGTTCTGAAAAGAAATCGAAACCTACATTGAAAAATGGGTTTAATACTTAAAATACCTGTTTGTTCAATTTCTAGTTTAAATATGTCAGTTTTCCATTGGATTCTTTTTATTCTGGTTTATTGTAAAAACCACATGAAATGCTAGAAATATCAGGATTATCTCTAAAGATGCCTTTTTTTTTAATTTGCATCTTTCATTTAAATTCTTCACTCTGACATTATTATTAGTGTCAGGTGAGGTTGACAAGTATACTGAGAATCTGTTATTCCTCTTATTCCTTTGATGACCAAAGAGGTACAGTGGTAGTCATCTACCTTATTCCTTGGAAATGCAGTCCTTCAAAAGAAAAAAAAAAAATCTCTGAAGTTTCCATTTCTTGCCTTCTATCCATTTACTGCCTGTAATTTCCAAGAAGAGGTGGGTATAGAAACACATGGGAAAATAGGATGGTGAAGTAATACTTAAAAAAATGAGAACGTGTGTCCACCAAAACAAATTCTGGTTTTCCCTTCAGAATTGGCCATTTAAAATATTTTCTGTGAATTCAGCTTGTAATGCTTATTTGCAGTTCTGCCAGTTTTTCAAGGATAGTGACAAAACTAGAGACTGATTGAATCGTCGCCTTAGTAGGAAAGGGTACAAAAGTGGGAAAATAGATATAAAATGCATTTAAATGTGATAATTTGTTTACAAAAATATGACTTACTAAACCTAGAATAATTTTGAATAGGAGGCTATTGTTTTTATATTGTGTAATAACTAGCTTACTCTAAGAGAGCTTGGTCAAACAATAAAATATATTGTTACTAACTGTTGGTTTCTGTGTACTTTGGAAAAGTTTCATTTTTAATTTGGTCCAAATCTTGGAAGTGTTGCTAATCGGCTTCTTAAAGAGAATACCCTAACTATGAAGCATTTATTAAGCAAAAAGGACTTACACTCTTCTATAGCAAATAAAAAGGGAAATGTTGACAGTAGGCGTTCACCAAAACCCCCACGTGCCAAGTTAATGGATCTTCTGCCCTTCTTTCCAAATGCTAGAAAGCCATTAAAATGAGTTCTCGTGGTTTAATATCCAGTCAAAACTAACCTCAACAGCATTGTTCAAAGAGCAGCAAAGAGTCTGTCAAAACTATAAATAACTCTCTCCCTTGTCAAATCTGGGGCTTCTGAATCTACAGTTGTGTTTCTCTTGTTGCTTAAATCACTCATTGCTCAGATCAGCTTGAATGCAACCATTTCCAAATGTGGAACTTGGCTCTAGTATTTATTTATTGCCAGAAACAAACAGGTTGCTGTCATTTGGAAGCTTTTGTAATTATTTTCTTCCTTCTCACTTTTATTCTTCACATAAAAGCAATACCCCAAGATAGAAAATGAAAGCTTTCATTAAAGAGAGAGAACCCTCTTGTTAAAACCAGTTTCTTAACTCTATATTCTGGGCCAAATAGTGACACTTTTTTTCTGGCAACTAAAGATAGATGTTT
Source organism: Callorhinus ursinus (assembly GCF_003265705.2). Classification (NCBI taxonomy): domain Eukaryota; kingdom Metazoa; phylum Chordata; class Mammalia; order Carnivora; family Otariidae; genus Callorhinus; species Callorhinus ursinus. The sequence goes on from NW_027397120.1 coordinate 9,276,571, forward strand.
TGAAGGTACATTTTAATTTAAACAGAAAATATCTTTTTTCATAATTAAACTAGAATGTATAATTCTAATTTTCCTATGACTTAAAAGAGCACAGTTGGTATCCCAAAGGTGTCAATGCTTGAGAGCTACAACTAATTCTAAATGCACTAAAGTTTTTGAATCAAATCTACCTTATAAACTTTTTTAGTATTGTATTTTTAAAAAGATTTAGGATTTTATTTAAATTTTCTGAGTTAAATTTTATACACGGAAAGATGATACTATCTTCCATTAAGTGTTGAATACGTTTCTCCCATTTTATTTTTAATCAAATATTTTATAGAAATGAGCTGCTAGGAAAAGTTGAACATGAACTATTTATAGTACTTTGCTGTTAACAGGCAATGTTCTGAAACTAAATGTATTTTTGTTCAGTGAACATAAGTTTAGATTTTTAAAGTTGGTAGATAATTTATCTCCACTAATATTTTTTTAAGAAACTGTGAAGAGATTAACAGGGAAAAATTTCATTTCAGATTTTACTAATACAGTATGTAGCTACAACTTCTTGAAATTCAAGTAAAGGCTAGACTTTTACTTTGAATATTTTCCAGTGCTATTTCATTTTAGAAATAAGTGTTTGCCATTCATCTGCAGAACTGTTTGACAAAGGGAATATTACTTAAGAAATGTTGGGATAAACCTCATTTTAAGTTCTACAAAAATATTTATCAAGTGGATGTATTATTTAAAAAAAAAAAATTCCCTGCTAAGGACTTTTTCATTAAATAGTCTTAGAGGGTATATGATTTCTAGAACTTGTTTTTGTTAATATGTGCTTTGATGTAAAGAACATATTTTGTATGCAAAACATAAAACTTGAGTATGGTTGCAAAACACTATATTGTTTAGGGATTCCAGAGAGAAGTTCAATGCTGAAATAACTATATCTAGTCTGTAGTTCCTGTTGTGAATGAAGCTTTGCTTTTGTAATACATGAATAAAAAAAAATAACTTTCTATTGATCTCGATTTTTCTTCTTCAAAACTAGGATCCAATTTTTTAGTAATTTTCCAGTATGTAAACGGTTAATAAATTAAAAAAAAAAAGGTTTTATGGCTACATTGGTTTGAATCTGTAGAATGCCTTACCCATGAGAAGATCGGTCACATGAGTTAAAGACAAAAACGGCTCCATGCACCCACACCTTGTCTCCTTCCTAGTCTTTCTGCTTTCCTGAGGAGCCATTCAATAAGACCCCTGCCCCCACCACCCCCACCCTCAGGGTTTGGCACATAAATGAGGACGCGGGCCTGCCTCTGATGCCTAATTATCCATGTCATGTCTGACAAGTGACTGAAGTTATTTCTGTTATGACAAATGGATCTTTAGAATGGACTGTTGCTTTTTTTGAATAAGTCTTTGGCAATTCCCACCACTGGGCGAGAAAACATCCAGTAACACAAAATTGTTTTAGTTTGCAAAATCTTAGCCAAAATCAGACATTTGATCGGAAGTTCAGAAGTTTTAATGTGGCTTTGAAAAATATTTCTGGACAATGTTGTCTTTCTCATAATGAAAACAAGAAATAACATCAGATATGTGGATGGTTTGTTGAGAGCACAGGTATTTTTTGTTTCCATGCCTTAGGTCCTCCAAAAACTCTGCTTTGAGCTTGTTGAGTTCTTCTGCTAGAAGCTTCAAGTTGCAAGGAAGCACTTGTTCATCTAGAATGAAAAGATACTCTCAAAATTGTGTAAACTAAATCAAGTTGGGCTGCCTGATAACATCAGGAAATGAATTTGAATACTTCAGACAAACCAATCAGATTATTCTGTTAATAATCACAGTCGAGTAGGTGTACTATAGAAACAAAGGTCCCATTCATGTGATAGCAAACAAATCTTTTCAATACCTGGCCATGAAATGCGTGAGCATAAACGATAAGCCTGAAAAGGATTTTTGTTGTTGACAAGGTAGTTGATTTAGAATCTTCTTGAACTAACAGGGAGCAAGGCAAAAAAGCAGAACTAGGAAATGACAATTTGGTTTGAAACTGTGATAAATCTCTAGAGCAGCTGTCTAATCTATAACCTCCTACAACGATGAAAATGTTCTGTCCTACTCAACTCAGCAGCCACCAGCCACGTGGGTAATGTGACTGAAACAAAACTGCTTTGTTATTAAACAGCTTTACAGAAAACTGGCATACCATACACTTTATTCATTTAAACTACGATTCAGGATACCTGCAGATATGTGCAACTATCCCCGCGGTCCATTTGAGAACATCTCATCGTCTCAGAAACCTGCGTCCATTAGCTCCCACCCTCCTACCCCAGCCTCCACCCCACCCCAAATCCCTGAGCAACGACTAATGTACTAACGGGGCTCTAGATTTCCCCTTCTGGGCATTTCACGGGGGGGACTCAAGCAATGCGGCTTTTTGCGATGGCTTCTTTCACTTTGCATACTGTTTTCAAGGTTCATCCTAGCTACTAGGAATGATGCTGACAACAAGTATTTGTGTACACATATTTATACGAACCTATGTTCTCAATTCTCTTGAGCAGATACTTAGGAGTGGAATGGCTGGGTCCCATGGTAACTCCGTTCCCTTGTTTGAGGAACTGCTCGGCTGTTTGCCAGAGCAGCTGCACCATTCCCATCAGCCGTGGATGAGGGTTTGCATTTCTCCACATCCTCACCACCACTTGCACTTACTGATTCTGGCTGGCCTGGTGGGTGTGCAGTGGGATCTCGTGGTTTTGGTTTGCATTTCCCTGAGGACTACTGAGAAGTGAGTTTTCTTATGGCTTGGCCACTGAAACGGAGAAAGGTCTCTTCAGACCCTTCGGCCATTTTTAAAATTGGATTGTCTTTATTGCTGAGTGGTACCAGTCCTTTACCTCTTTAGGATACAAGTCTCTTATGATCTGCAAGTGTTTTCTCCTGATATGTGGGCTGTCTTTCCACTTTCTTGATGGTAGGAGAAAGGAATTTCTCATTTCATTCAAGTATGGATCTAGAAGCTAGTAGCACCTCCCTCACCTAAATAAATAAATGTGTATTGTAATGGGTGGGAACTGAGTCAAGAGTGATTTGGACATAACCCTATTCCCCCTCCGCCCTTCTCTTCATTTTACATAGAAGGTAAGAAAGGCAGATGGGTGAGAGAGAACTCCTGCAACCACCTCTGTCTCTATTCTAATTATGCTGCCGTTTGTTCCAGGCCTTTGGTTTTCCAACTCTGGACTGTAACCTACCGGTGAGATGCAAGTTGCAAGCAGCGTTTTTCTAAAATGACATCAAATAGAACATAGCAGAGCCCACTACACATGTGAGGGTTTTGTGAAACCTGCTGCCACACAGGCATGTGTTCATGTACTGGGCTACACCCTAGCGTACAAGATAAAATCTGCTTATGGATCATATGAAAAACACCATATGGTTAGTGTACTGTTTGCTTTCCCAACAGTTCTAAGCTTTTGTAAAGGTATTAATGATCAATGCTGGTGATGTGGGGGGCCTAAGAGAAAGCACACACTGAAGTCAGACTTGACTCTGAACCCAGGCCGTCCAAGCATCTAGTAGCCGTTCAGCCTTGTGCAAGTTACTTGATCCTCCGAGAACCTTCATGTCCCTATCTGTAAAACTACACTCACCTCACGGGGCTGTAAAGACTGGCAACACTGAGCACATAAACGCTCAAGAAATGTTAAGCTAACGATAGTTTTTAAATCAAAATTTAAATAAAGCAAGGAGTTCAATATTTAAAACCTGAAGGAGTTATTTTCTAGAACTAGCACATACTCCAAGTTCAGACAGACAACACACTGAGCTTGGCGATTTGACATGTGGCCCCTGACCACCTCTCCCCGTTCCTTACTTCACCCGACTCAATGGCCACTTTTCTGCTCCAGAACTTACCAGACAACTTCACTTCTGGGTTTCTGCATTTGTGGCCACTGCCTGGAACGATCTACTATCAGATGACTGCGCGTTCGCTCTTTCTGGTTCATTCATATCTCGTCTTAAATGTCATCGCTGAGAAGCCTTCCAGACTACCCTTTAAAAAGAAGCTCTCCCAGCACTCTACATTGCCTTTCCCTACTTTATTTTTCTTCAGGGCACCAGCAGATACTCATGTGCTTGTCTGTCTGTCCGCTCAGTATAACATTCTACTCCCTTCTGATGCCCCGGTATTCAGAATAAAGCCTAGTACAGAGCTGCCACTCAATAAAAATGTATTGGATGGATGAATACCCTGTTCTAGGGGTAGAATTTTTAGTTTTTATATAACCAAGTTGCATACTGAAACTGAAAACATGATGTAAACATTAGGACTGAAATCTAATAAACTACCCAAAGTGTCAAGGAGACAGGAATAGCAGCAAAGTCGTATCAGCTAAACCCCATTCAACTACCCAACATACCTTTTGCTTCCTTCATCGTCTGAGAGACAATCCTTCGGAGCGTCTGGTCAGCTTGATGCAGAACGTTAGTTGAACAAATAATTCTGTCTGTTTCCTATGTGACACAGACATCGTTATTGGAAGTTTTAGAAAAGGACGGCTAAAGTGTGACACGTATTTGATAAGACGGAAAGGAAGGTGAAGATGGCTTTTCTGTTCCGGCTGTCCTTCCCTAGAAGATGGGTCCCATCTAGATAGTGGCTGCTGGTAAATGTCTAACAACAGGCTCTCCAGAAACAACAGCGACACAACCTGTTTCTAGTGTTTGTCAATGTCTCTGGTGCACGTATTCCTGTCCTTGCCCATTTCAAGTTACCAACGCCAATATAATGGCGACAGGCTCCAACATTTCTGAGAGTTTGACAACTGGCTGCGACCAGCTGACACACCACCGCAGCCAGGAGTCAGAAGCTGAGAGCTGCCGGGACGCCACGGCAGTGACAACATTTTCCACATTTTACCCAGAGTTGACACTCAGCTCAAAAAGACATTCATTCCTTCAGAAAGCGGTGCCTTCCCATGTATACTAAATCTATACTGGAAGATTTACCTTTTGTTCCACATTGTCCTCAATATATTTTACTGGATTTTCCAAAGCGGTAAGCAATAAATCAGTCAACTTCAGGCTATGAGAGAAGGGGAGATAAAATAAATCCTTATATCAAACATCTTTTTTTAAAAGAACTGGTGTTCATGAATACTAAATTGAATTCTAGAGGAATAAATGTGCTATAACCCCAAGATCCTAAGCCAAAGTGGAAAAGTGAAATGATTTGGAAGCTACCTTCTACTTGCAAAATCTAAAAGTAGAAGCCCAAAACAAATTATAAAGCAAAAGAATCCCCTTATTTAAAAAAATATTAATTTCCTAAAACATTTCAATAAGCTTTCGAAAGACATCCTCTCTTGTCCCTCATTAAGTGCTAAACTTTAGGCTACTACAGCTCTATTTTATTCTCTAAAGAGGGATACCTGGTCTGTACTTTCTGGCTTCTGCTTGTTTACTGGATGTAGGTTAGCGAAGTTACTCACTGGTCAAGGGGCCACGGAGGGCTGAGGCAGAATTCATTCATTTAACAAGATTTTATTGAGTATCTTCTTATATGAAAAATATACAACCATGTATGTGAGGCGGGGGGCGGGTACAGCGAAATCCCTATCCTCTCCAAGCCTGGTAATGATTCCATTGTCTGTCTCAATAATTGAGCAAAAAATTATAATTTTAGATAGTGACAAGTGTTTGAGTAAAGACCATAAACAAAGTGATGGTGTTAAAAGAGTGACTGGTGAGTCCAATGAACACTCCTCACATTAGTTAGGATGGTCAGGAAAGTCAATCAAGCATAAATAAGTGGGGAGGGTAGAGGGGACAGCAAGTACAAAGGCCCTGAGGCAAGAACAAGCTCCTCCCGTTCACGGAACAAAGGCCAGTTTGGGTGACAAGCAGCAACGGGGGAAAGTAGTAGGTAGGATATGAGGTTGCAAAGTTAACTGGGGTTAGGACACGTAATTTATGGTGAGGAGTTTGAATTCTACTCAGAGTGCAGAGCGTGGCACTGAAACAATTTAGGCTAGTGTGAGTTAAATCCCAACCTCAAGATGATCCTTCTCATGCTGGAAAGAGCCAGGTTCTGGAGTGAGTGAGACTGCACTGGGTCCAAACCTTGGGTCTGCCACTTACTGGGCCAGTTACCGCATCTATAAAATGGGGATAATTCTACTTATCCTCAAGAGTTGTTTGTGAGGATTGAATGAGATTAAACATATGACGAGTTCAGAACATGCCCGATACATAGTATCTGCTGTCGCTCTGAGTAGTAACACCATTAGCGGTAGTGGTGGTTACACAGTAGTACCTTACGGAAGCCTGGAGAAGGTACATTTGTCAGATCATCTTTCAACTTCCGATACAGGGCCACCAGGTTTCAAACAACCCCTTCACTGATGCTGTAACTATTTTGGACCTGTGAGAGCAGGTGGCCAGGTTCTGAAGACCCAAGACAAAACAGATTATGCTAAGTGTTGGCAACAGCATGGGAGAAACTCAACACTCTTCCTCGCTTTTAGCAAGAACTGGCCCTCACTCGTCTCAAAGCATTGATAACATTAGGCCATTCTCACGGGATAGATATCTCGATGCCTCAACCAGCCATTCAACTTCCAAAGGAAAAAATCTTAAGTATTCCAGAATGAGTAGCAATCAGCTGGTTACGGGCCTGCTCAAAGTTTCAGGATATTAAAAGTTAAAATTAGAAACCTCAGCCGTAGCTCATTTCATAAACCCTAATAAACAACAGTCCCTTAAATCCATTTTTTTTTTTTAGTATATTCAAGTATATATTATGAAATGGATGGAAAACTGTATGTTGGGAACCGAACATTTTGAGGAATGAACTTTAAAAATTAGCGTTTGCTGATCCAGGGCGCCTGGGTGGCTCAGTCGCTAAGCATCTGCCTTCTGCTCAGGTCATGATCCCAGGGTCCTGGGATCGAGCCCCCGTTGAGCCCCCTGCTCAGTGGGGAGTCTGCTTCTCCCTCTCCCTCTGCCTGCGGCTCCCACTGCTCATGCTCTTTCTCTCTCTCTCAAGTCTTTAAAAAAAATAAAAAAATAAAAACTCCTGACCCCCTGTGAACAACGGCCAGGCAGGGGCTATGGAAATGTAGGCAAGACAGCTCTAGAACTCTGCTATGATACAATAACCACTAGCCACAGGAGGCTATTTAAGTTTAAAGCAATTAAAATAAAATTCAAAATTCAGGCCATCAGAGGCACTGGCTGTTGCAAGAGCTCAACAGTCACGTGGCCAGCAGCCGCTACACGGGACAGAACAGATAGAGAACATTTCCGTCATCCGTGAAAATTCCATTACAAATGTGCTGCTGCAGAACTCTCAAGACACAGACCGTGAACGGAAGCATTAGCAGCCCAAAAGCCTCACAACACATGCGGCCGTGTAACAATAGGGAGGTTGAAGGCAAAATTCCGACTCGGCTACTTCCACCCTTTTTCTTTCTAGAAGAAAATTACTGGGCAACCTGTTTAGACTGTGCTACTTTAGCGAGTTTCAAAGATGCACCCCACTCTGCATTCCCTGCGCGGATCTCCGTGACAACACAGTCTTCACGAGAGTACACGTTTGCGGGCACACCATCTCCACCGCCACAAGCTTGAGGGCTCTGGACAAACAAACTTTCTCACTCTGTGGCCTCTTCTCCGTAAAGGGAAGGTAACAATCTCTCTCTAAGGCTTGTGTAAGTATTAACCAAGTGGACATGAGTCAAGCAAGGAGCACTGTGCCCGGCTCAGGGAGGCACCCGGTGAAGGTCAGCTTTGTGTGGGATACCTGGCCTCAGAAGAGCACGGCGTACTCTGAATTGTGAGGCTGTTGTGTTCCCAAGCATTTTTCCCCGGGTTGGGCTTCTCTATCTTTCTTGCCATCAGGTGAATGGTCTCGGCAGGCAGTGCCCGGCATCTCTGGCCATTCCTCTGCAAACAGGTCTCGAGAGGACAATCTAAAAAAAGCTGGCAAAAGCCTAATGAATCTGAAAACAATGTTAAACCACAGAATTACTGGTGCACTGTTTTTTTCCAAAATGTGACATAAACAAATTAGACAAATTATCCTGGCTGCAGCAGGAAAAAGCATTTGCAATGCTGAACATCTAGCTTTGAGAATTAAGTAAATCAATACTAACTTCCCGATCCAATTAAATTCTAAGAACGGTAGTGATTTTGATATGCAAACAAATGTCTGTGTGTAAGAAAAAAAAAATGTTTGAATTACATTTCCGAGCCAGTTGGTAGACTTCGTATCTCATACTTTGATAATAAAAGTTGTCATCTAAGATCAAAAATAAAGGTCTAGAAACAGCAATCTTCGTTAAGAGGTAGCAAGACTGGGTCTCCAGCGCAGCAGAAGATATCAGATCTTGATCCTTTAAGCACCTTATAAAATCCTCCCACAGGGCTGCAGTCCTGTTGGGTGGGGCAGACATCTGACACCCATTAATGACAGCCATCAAGAAGTATTCTAGGTACTTCAACAGTTCCTGTCGAAGCAATTTCCATTGGGATGGCTACAAAAGACGGAAGAATTAACAATTTACATTAGGCTCTGGTCAGTAGGGTGGTCACGATTGATTGCCACCCGCCCTACAGGGCCATTTCAGCTCACAGCGCTAAACCATCTGGAATTCTCTGAGCACAGCTGCTTCTGTCATGCCTCCGTATCTCCATGTATATATGGTTTTCTCTGCCCAGAAACTCCTACTCACTGATGTTAGTCCTCTGAAGTGTCCTCAGACTCAACCACGCAGGAGACAGCTGAGACCCTCCCCTGCCTACTGACATCTTGCTCTGCATAAGGCGGGTCTCCGCTCTGGCAGAGGGTGTAGGCGTTTGTTTGCACATCTCTATTTCTCTGCTAGATCAATCGTCCGTCCACTGTTACCCTCCAGAAGAAATGAGCCAAAATCAATATCCTGCCGAAATAAAATAGTCTGGCTTAGATATACCTATGCTGGTTTGCCCTTGAAATGAGAAAAGTTGTGGACAGAAAGGATCAGCTGAAAGATGCCTGGGTCAAGAGGAGAAGACTTCGGGCTAACAACAGGGCTGAAATGGGATGGGGAACGACAGAGATGGTAGACTGAAGGGAAGAGAATAAGTAACTTGAGAATACAGGTAATCTTGTGCTGCTCAAGCACTGTGGACCACAGGAACAGAGTTACGAGGCCCAGGCTGGAGAGCACACATGGGAACACGAGATAAGGATTCCTCTCCCGTCCAGGCCCTGCCCCACCACTGAGATTACAACACATATAACAAATACATCACCCAAACCTACTAAAAAGGAAACAAGATCACTTCCTAGAAGGTGAGATTGCCTACCCATGGTGACTAGGTGAGTCCCGTGGCCTTCGTCTGTAGGGAGGAGTGGAAAAAATATAATAAAAGTGAGGAAAAAGCCCAGCAAATAATGATTCCTGTCAACAACTTCCAGCTTTCACTCAAGTGGTGAAAATACTATCATCCAACTAAATCTAGTGCTACCAGGGACTTGATACTGCACTTACCTCACAATCAAACAAGAATAAGAAAGTATATATAATTTTGCTGGAGCAGTCCAAAATGTTTCCATCCACCAAATGTACTGTATTTGTACATACGTATTTACAGAGTGGAATCACATCATACTTGCATGTTATTGAGGTGCATCCATCTACACTAGGGTATTAAACGACAAATGTATTTTAATTTTTCAGAATCTGTCATGTCAAAGGGGATTTGCTCTAGAGTGAGAACGAGATGGGTGACATGAATCTACTCTCCCCTCAGAGATCTGTTCTCACACGCTTCTCCACGGGGATGCATCTCGCTGCACTGAGTGTGATTTGAAGGCTTAAAGGGAAGTGTGTACTTGCAACATACGAGCTGGTCACTAAACAGAAGCCCATTACTTCATCTGGGGATCAACTAAGAAACAACCATCTTTTCCTATGCTGGCAGAGGAAGATTTACCCTGAGATGAATGAAGAGTGAGCTTCAGAGGCCAGGCCCTTCATTTGTACAGCCACTCTCTATTACCATGGGAGGGACCCTAGGAATTTTGTTATTTATAATTCTGTATGCTTTTACTTAAAAAAATTTCCGCAAATTGTATAAACTTAAAGATCCACAAAGATTCGCCCATGGCTGATGCTAAACTGGCTGTGTTGAAATTTTTAAGAGATTCCGCCCCTTCCTAGGAATATTCTTCCTAAAGGATTTTTCAGGAGCATTCCTGACCATGGTGGGGGGGTTTCCATGTTACACGCTGACAAAACCTACCGCTGTCTTAAGCCTCACTCTATAGAAGCTACAATACATACATGCCCCAAATAGACATATAAATCTCTACAATGAATTACTTTAAGATGGAATCAACATATTCAGTATTAAACCAACTCCACTCTTCTCGAATCCCGGTCTCTCCCCCTCTGTCAGGGACGCACCTCCCACACTGGGTGTAGCCCAGCATTTAGTGGGAGCCCCTCCATTTCCTTCGAAAATCGGGGTCTAGGCCCCGCCCCTTCCGTACTGACCAATGGCCGCGCGCTCGCCTCCTCCAGGAACGCGTCCGGCATGACGTCATCATAGTTGACGACGCCGACGGCCCAGCCCCGCTCCTCCCGTAGCCGGTGGCTGAGGGCCCGCGCCAAGGTCGATTTTCCTGCTGCCGGGAGGCCGCAGAGAAGGCAGAGGCCTATCTCCCGCGGTCCCTCGCTGCGCGCTCCTCTGGCGTCCTCCGCGGTCTTCATGCTGTCGCCGGAGACGGAAGGCGGCTAAGAACGCCGTCTCCGGAACCGTCCGCCCAGCGCGCACGCGCAGTCTCCCGCAGCAGCTCCGCCGCCTGGGGTCGGGAGGGAACGGCGGGCGCGTCTTCCAATCCCGACACGGTGCGCGGCCCGGCGGTCTCCGAGAGCTCCCCGTGGTCACCGGAACCGCTGGTGCCGAGCTCTTTGTGGGGCGAGTCCAGCTAGGCTGGAGAGACCACGGCGATGCGTTTCCTAACTCCTGGACATTTCCCGAAGTGTCAGAGAGTTGGACTTAGGTGGTCAGATTTATCCTCCCTGCTGGAAACTTGCAAGCCACTGGGAATTGCACTTCGTTAAGGCGGGGTCCTTGGAAAATCCCGGAAGAGGCTTTGAGCGTTTTCCCCCAGCAGTCTTTGAAAGGTCAATTGCTGTTAGAACATAAGGCGAAGTTGACAGTCCGACGCCCACGCTCCGCTGCCCCTCCTAAATGTGACAGGTGTAAGGCAAAGGAAATATTGGGTACTGCGCCCTGAGCTGCAGCAAGTGTGAGGAAGTGGAGGCAGGATAGGAACATCCCTAGACCTCCGTTCCAATGTACTCATGCAGAGGAGAGTAGATATTTTAGTGTTAAAATGAGAAACACTAGGCTGTGGGGAGGTATAAAATTCCTTGTATGGGGTTGTGATGTGGAGAAGTTGAATTCAGATTCTAACTTTCACCTTATTTTAAAGGGGATTTCTTCCTAGTCATAAAGTGGTGTGTTCAAAATGTGTGCAAATGAGGTTAGAATCAGTAAAAGGGGGCAAAATACAATCAGTAACGCAACGTTAAATCTGATATAATTTGACTACAGAGCATGTACACATAGATTTTCTCTTGAAGGTGAGCCATGAGTTAAGCATACTCTTCATTTCATGACATTTGGTCATTGGTCCAGTGCAAGAACGAGAAAGGAATGTTATCATGCCAATGGGAGAGCAAGCCCAAGGTCCCCAGCTGAAAGCGAGTATGGGGGTGGCTGCTGAGTCAGAGTGCCCAAAGCTCAAATGGCATCAGCAATGAAAATACGGAACTTTGGGCAGAAATCTAGTTCATTTATTGAGCCTGAACAGGTAGCTGTTTGGAACTTAAAAGGCTTGCTTACTGACAACGTCTCTACCTCCTTTGCCTCCAACCTCAGTTGATTTAAGGAAATATCTGAGTATCCCAAGAACTCTGGGGAGGGAACTTTCCTTGCTGTTAGATTCTAGTACCCATATTCAGACTTATCTAATCTTTGGTGTCATTGTAGTAGTTACAGGGGGCAACAGATGGGACCAAAAAGCAACCTCATCCTCAAGAGACATTTGTGGCCCATTTTACCTCACATACAAACACATAATTTGAAGGGGCACAGATCACTCCTATTTAGGATGTTAAACTTGATTTAAATTGCTCTTAGATTGGTTGTCACATGGCACTGTAAGTGCAGCCTCAATTGTCCTCATTCTGTCCCTTCTGATCCTCAGAAACAAGGAGGCTGGTCAGTAACCTTCATGCTGGAACTGTCACTCTGCTTTGAACTTGGGGTGAGACTGCCTGTCAGACCTCACCTTCCTAGTTCTGTTCTGTCAGTTCTGCCCTTCAGAGCCCTAGGCATTGCCCGGAACCTTTGCTTTGACTACCACATAGATCATAGGAGGTGCTCAGCACCCAATTCCAATTTTTGCCTCAGCTAATTGCCCCATGTTGGAGGCTGTTAACTTGTTTCTTCTCACAAGAGCTTTCGATTCACTTTGACTCAGCTGCCTGTTCCAAAAATGTTAAATGTCCTTAAGAGGAACTATATTCATCTGAGAGCAAGTGAACACAAAGGAACGTGTTGACTCCTCTGGGTTTAAGTTTCCTGATCTGTATAATGAGTGAAGTCTTCAAAAGGGCACTTAGAAAATCTGAGATGCCACGTTCTGACGTCCCCAGTATCTTCAGAAGCAGGTTTCCTTCTCTGGTTAACACTGTTTTCTGCCAACTCAGCACTCAAGTTCTTCAGTTGCTAACAGAAACTGCTAACAATCTAGCCTGCCAAAGCCCAGATTTCCTTAATCACAGCAATGGTAGTTAAAACTTCACTCCTTACCTCTTTTGCCAATTTCTTTTTTCTTTACTCATTCCTAGAGCTAAGCCCTTTCTAGTCAGATTTTTAAAAATAGCTTGACCTGGGGCGCCTGGGTGGCTCAGTCTGTTAAGTGTCAGACTTGATTTTGGCTCAGGTCATGATCTCAGGGTTGTGGGATTGAGCCCCACTGGGCTCCTCGCTGAGTGGGGAGTGTGCTTGAAGATTTTCTTTCTCCCTCTGCCCCTCCCCCCTCTCAAATAAATAAATCTTAAAAAAAAATATCTTGACCCGCTTTACCTTAACCCAAACATGGCAATGCAAGCGTGGCATTCACAACCTCTCCAAACTCTCACTTTTCATTACTGAAATAATTAACTAAGACATGTTATTCCATAACCCATACATAATAAATAGACATTTATTAAGTGCGTGTCCCCTCAGCTGCCACCTCCTCATGGGCCTATTGAAAATGAACTGCCTTTCTTTGCTCTCCAGTGAGGTATTTGTTCATACCCATTTCAAAAACTCCTGTAAATTTCAGGCCAGTGTAAAACTTGTGCGCTTACTGGCTCCTTTTCTATACTATCAGTATCATTTCCAGTTGAATCATCTTCAAGTCACCAATCTTACCTTCCTACTGATTTTTTAAAAGACCTAACAAAGGTAGCCTAAAATGTGAGCCAGATACTGAAATGTTACCAGACCTTGAACTAATCTTACAATGAACTAATCTTATAATATGTAGTGTTTTTCTGATTTCTCAAAGACCACTCTGCCCCTGGTATTGTGAGGTGAGTAAATACGGTATTGTGAAAGTGAGTAAATGACTTACTGTACTGAAAGTGGGTACTTAGACCCAGAATAATCATTAATGTCATTAACCCTAAGAACCACCAAAGTGGCTGAGGAAAGACCACAGGTGTAAGTTCAGCTAAGATAAAGGAGGATCTGGGGCAACCTGTGATTCACAGCAACAATGATGGAACAGATTTCAATGTCCTGGTTTCTTAAGCTTTCAGAACAACTCTCTTGGAAGAAAACAATTCCAATGAGCTTTCTCACTACTTCCTTACTTCCGACGATTGTTACATGTTTTAAATACTTATAAAGATGTTTAGAACAAACTCAACAGTCTAATAAATGAGCTTTAACACTGTGAAAATTACTCTCTGTTTGGTCCTGTGTACCAGATACCGTGTTAAATCCTGCGTGTCCACACATAAAGACATCTCCTGCTGTTTAAAAAAAAAAAAGCTCATAGTTTATTTGAGGAAAGTGAGAAAAGTAGGATGTCCGCAGCATCTGGAGAACAATATAACTACCAGTTAAGAAAACTTACCTCGGCTGTTCATGTTCTATCGTATACAAGAGTACAGCCATCTGACGTAAAACTGCTGTAAGGGTTTTACAGTTTCCCCTTATCCTGAAGTCCAGTATTATAACATATCCCTGGAGGAACAGCAAACATATCCCCAAATTCTGTGATTCTGCATAAAGATGGGTACTTTTTATAGGAAGAATGCAGTATTCAAAATGAGTTATGAGCATATTATGTAGGATTTTTGATACGTTACTTCTTCAGAACATGCAAGTGTCACAAAAACAACAGAAAATAGCAAAATACATCTTACGGTTTACTTAGTTTGGATGCTACTTTCCTTCATTATAAATTTACCAAAAGAAGAGCTGGTTCACCCAGAAGTCACTGCTGAGTTCCCAAGAATGTGGGATAAAACAATCCCATGAAATAGGTCCATTACCAGGTATTTTGAAGCTGGAGTGGATTTTTCCATAGATACCATTCTACTTATGCTGGTTACCTTTTCAATCTACTTTTTACTGGATTCATTCACATTAGTGGACACTACTGTAGATCCCAGCAGAACAAGTTAATTTTTTTTTAAATTATGAAGATAAAACATACAAAATCTCTTTGCAGTTTTCAATAATTTAAGGGAATAAAGGGGTCTTAAAATGAAAGTGTTTAAGAATCTGTTGTAAGGCACACAGAGCAACAAAACAGTTATGTGATTCCTACTTACCTCATCCCTAATACCTCTATTTGGACTTTTTTTTTTTAAAGATTTTATTTATTTGACAGAGAGAGACAGCGAGAGAGGGAACACAAGCAGGGGGAGTGGGAGAGGGAGAGGCAGGCTTCCCACCGAGCAGGGAGCCCGATACGGGGCTCGATCCCAGGACCCCGGGACCATGACCTGAGCCGAAGGCAGACGCTTAATGACTGAGCCACCCAGGTGCCCCCTTCTATTTGTATTTTTAAAGAAATCTCTTCCCTTAGTTTTATTTTTAAATTATTCTCTTTACTAAGACTCTAGGATAGTGATGGTGGGCAGAGGTAGGGAAGCAAGAAAAGCATGTAACAATAGCATGGGGTTCTTTTTTAAAGCCATGTACACTATCCCCTAACAAAACTCTACAGGGGCTCCTGGGTGGCTCAGTCAGTTAAGCATCCAACTCTTGATTTTGGCTCAGGTTGTGATGTCAGGGTCGTGGACTGACGCCCGCTGAGCACAGAGCCTGCTGGACCCTCTCCCTCTGCTCCACCCCCACCCTCAAACCCAGGCTCATGCTCTCTAAAATAAGTACATAAAATCTTAAAAAAACAAAAAAACACAAAACCCCCTACAACTCTACCCACTCAGAATTTAAATGCTGTTACTAACGGAAGACTAATTCTTGACATATACTGATGACCACAGCTGTGTTGTGGTCCCTAAGTTCACCCTCTCGGATGACTCAGAAAAGCTGTTATATTCATGGTTACGAGATATAACCATGTGTTGGTGCTCTGTGTGCCTTTTAACAGATTCTTAAACATGGAAGGATGCAGATTAAAACTAGAAAAGCAAAGGCACATAGGACATAATCCAGGGGAGACCAGATGCAAGCTTCCAGTTGACTCCTCCCAGGGGAGTTGTAATGACAGGACTTAATTCTCCCAGCGATGATGTGTGACAACGTGTGCAGAATATTGCCAACCAGGGAAGCTCCTCCGAGTCTTGGTATCCAATGTTTTTATTGGGATGAGTCATATAGGCACAGAGCACCCAGGTGCTGACGT
The DNA here is from genome assembly GCF_003265705.2 of Callorhinus ursinus. Taxonomy (NCBI): domain Eukaryota; kingdom Metazoa; phylum Chordata; class Mammalia; order Carnivora; family Otariidae; genus Callorhinus; species Callorhinus ursinus. Next base: position 9,292,499 of record NW_027397120.1, read on the forward strand.
TAGTTACTCAGTCTTCCACCCTTTCAGAAGCCAAATTAATAGAACGTGATCCTTCATCATAAATCCTATTGTTTAGCATGACCTAGATATGGGAGGGCCCAAGGCCCCGAGTCAAAAGACAATTTTATCAAGCAGGATATTCCAACGGCTTAGAGGATATTTCCAGGAGCTGGGCAAGCGCCAGGTCTTTTTTGGGAATGTGCAAGTTTCGAACAAGCTAATGCTTTTACTGGACAAAACAACTTCAGAATAAGAAGGTGTCACATAGTTGATGTCATGGATGTGGGCACAGATTCAGCTCTAGATCAAGAGCTTCCCCATCATTTCTACATTTCCTCAGAAAGCTTGATGCCAGGCTGTTTTGAAAACTGTACAGAGCATAGCAATGTTGCTAACCAGAACAGAGATTATAAATGAGATGGGTGGGGCGCACCTATAAATGAGGGCTGGGGAAAAAGGGAAGTCACTCTTTCTTTCCCATTCCTTCCCTAATTACAGGCCCAGCTGGAGGCAGGGTGAGAAAGAGGAATCCCTGGCAACTGTGGGGCCTTGCAAGAGCCAGCAGCAGAAGGAAGAAGAGGAAATACAACCCAAGTGGTACTTGCTGGGAGGAAAGTTAAGTCCCTATAACCACCCTGATGGGGAGTATACTCCAGGTTCCTCATCCTCCACCACCCCCAGGTTGATGTCTGATCATCCTGGCGTCCCATCATCAAAAATTCTGTTAGGCTGGTTTAGCCAGAACTCCCCTGACCCCTGATGATTTCTCTTAGTAATTTTCCACCAGACTCCCCACCCTGCTCCTTGGGCATAAATTCGCACTGGTCCACACTATATTCAGAATGGAGCCTGGTTCTATATGGACCACTTTCTCCTATTGCAATAGTTCTAAATAAAATCTGTTTTTACCACCCAGCTCTGGTTTTTCTTGACATACTTAAAAAAGGCAAGTATAGTACAGAGGAATTAGTTTAATTCTATGGGAAAGGGGATATCAGCTTGCTTTTGAATGATAAACAGGATATTCCCTACCTGCCCACAAAAGGGGCATTCAACGTAGGGGGAAAATATGTGCAAGGTGGGGAGGCAGTAGGTGGGAAGAGGCAGGCAAGAGTCACAGTACAAAGGGCTTTGTATGTCATGCTAACCAGTAAGGGTGACGAGGACATCAAGCACTAGAAGGGGCAGAGGGCAGTGCAGAGGATGGAATGGAGGTTATGAAAATGAAGACTTACGACAGTTAAGAAACTCCAGGAATTGTTTCGGATGAAAGCTAGTGCTTGAAAACAGAAGACTCAGTTGAAAACACTGATCTCCCTCCTTAAGTTGAAGATTGGTGTTTTTGAAGAAAAGCATATTTTCCTTTGGACTCCCCAAAATGTTAATGAATGAAAATTTATGACCACAGGAAGGAGGATATATAGAATAGAAATACTGATGTAGACGACATAGAATGAATCTGGAGGACTGAAAATCTTCGTAAAAGTCCAAGAACCTTGACATTTAAGGGCTCTGGAACTTAGACCTGTGATCTAATTTCCATTTTTTTCCA
>NW_027397121.1:0-61964 GCF_003265705.2 Callorhinus ursinus
CTAGGTATCTTATGGTTTTGCGTGCAATTGTAAATGGCATCGGCACCTTGATTTGTCTCTCTTCTGTCCTGTTGTTGGTGTATAGGAATGCCACTGATTTCTGTGCATTGATTTTATGTCCTGGTACTTTACTGAATTCCTGTATGAGTTCTAGCAGTTTTGGGGTGGAGTCTTTTGTGTTTTCCACATCTAGTATCATATCATCTGCAAAGAGTGAGAGTTTGACTTCTTCTTTGCCGATTTGGATGCCTTTGATTTCTTTTTGTTGTCTGATTGCTGTGGCTAGGACTTCTAATACTATGTTGAATAGCAATGGTGATAGTGGACATCCCTGCCGTGCTCCTGACCTTAGGGGAAAAGCTCTCAGCTTTTCCCCATTGAGAATGATATTCGCTGTATGTTTTTCATAGATGGCTTTTATGATATTGAGGTACGTACCTTCTATCCCTATACTCTGAAGAGTTTTGATCAAGAAAGGATGCTGTACTTTGTCAAATGCTTTTTCTGCATCTATTGAGAAGATCATATGACTCTTGTTCTTTCTTTTGTAATGTATTGTATCACGTTGATTGATTTGTGGATGTTGAACCAACCTTGCAGCCCAGGGATAAATCCCACTTGATCATGGTGAATAATCCTATTGGCTAGTATTTTGGTGAGAATTTTTGCATCCATGTTCATCAAGGATATTGGTCTGTAATTCTCCTTTCTAATGGGGTCTTTGTCTGGTTTTGGGATCAAGGTAATGGTGGCCTCATAAAATGAGTTTGGAAGTTTTCCTTCCATTTCTATTTTTTGGAACAGTTTCAGGAGAATAGGTATTAATTCTTCTTTAAATATTTGGTAGAATTCCCCTGGGAAGCTGTCTGGCTCTGGGCTTTTATTTGCTGGGAGATTTTTGATGACTGCTTCAATTTCCTTAATGGTTATAGGTGTGTTCAGGTTTTCTATTTCTTCCTGGTTCAATTTTGGTAGTTGATACATCTCTAGGAATGCACCCATTTCTTCCAGGTTATCTAATTTGCTGTCATAGAGTTGCTCATAATATGTTCTTATAATTGTTTGTATGTCTTTGGTGTTGGTTGTGATATCTCCTCTTTCATTCATGATTTTGTTGATTTCGGTCATTTCTCTTTTCTTTTTGATAAGTCTGGCCAGGGGGTGATCAATCTTGTTATTTCTTTCAAAGAACCACCTCCTTGTTTCGTGGATCTGTTCTACTGTTCTTTTAGTTTCTATTTCATTGATTTCTGCTCTGATCTTTATTATTTCTCTTCTCCTGCTGGGATTAGGCTTTATTTGCTCTTCTTTCTCCAGCTCCTTTAAGTGTAGGGTTAGGTTGTGTATTTGAGAACTTTCTTGTTTCTTGAGAAATGCTTGTATTGCTATATACTTTCCTCTCATGACTGCCTTTGCTGCATCCCAAAGATTCTGAACAGTTGTGTTTTCATTTTCATTGGTTTCCAAGAATTTTTTTAATTCTTCTTAATTTCCTGGTTGACCCATTCATTCCTTAGTAGGATGCTCTTTAGCCTCCATGTATTTGAGTTCTTTCCAACTTTCCTCTTGTGATTGAGTTTTAGTTTTAAAGCATTCTGGTCTGAAAATATGCAGGGAATAATTCCAATCTTTTGGTACCGGTTCAGCCCATATTTGTGACCTAGGATGTGATCAATTCTGGAGAATGTTCCGTGGGCATTAGAGAAGAATGTGTATTCCGTTGCTTTGGGATGGAATGTTCTGAATATGTCTGTGAAGTCCATTTGGTCCATTGTGTCATTTTTTTTAAAGATTTTATTTATTTATTTGAGAGTGAGAATGAGATAGAGAGAGAGCATGAGAGGGGAGAGGGTCAGAGGGAGAAGCAGACTCCCCGCCGAGCAGGGAGCCTGATGCGGGACCCGATATCGGGACTCCAGGATCATGACCTGAGCCGAAGGCAGTCGCTTAACCAACTGAGCCACGCAGGCTCCCCCAGTGTGTCATTTAAAGTCTTTTTTTCCTTGTTGATCTTTTGCTTAGATGATCTGTCCATTTCAGTCAGGGGTGTGTTAATGTCCCGCACTATTATTGTATTGCTGTCAATGTGTTTCTTCGCTTTCATTATTAATTGCCTTATATAATTGGCTGCTCCCATGTTAGGGGCATAGATATTTACAATTGTTAGATCTTCTTCTTGGATAGACCCTTTAAGTAGGATATTGTGTCCTTCCTCCTCTCTTATTACACTCTTTGTTTTAAAATCTAATTTGTCTGATATAAGGATTGCCACCCCAGCTTTCTTTTGGTGTCTATTAGCATGGTAAATGGTTTTCCACCCCCTCACTTTCCATGTCGCCGTGTCTTTGGGTCTAAAATGAGTCTCTTGCAGACAGCATATGGATGGGTCTTGTTTTTTAATCCAATCTGTAAGCCTGTGTCTTTTGGTTGGGGCATTTAGCCCATTTACATTCAGGGTAACTATTGAAAGGTATGAATTTAGTGCCATTGTATTGCTTGTAAGGTGACTGTTACTGTGTACTGTCTCTGTTCCTTTCTGATCTGTGCTGCTTTTAGGCTCTCTCTTTGCTTAAAGGACCCCTTTCAATATTTCTTGGAGGGCTGGTTTCATGTTTGCAAATTCCTTTAGTTTTTGTTTGTCTTGGAAGCTTTTTATCTCTCCTTCAATTTTCAATGAGAGCCTAGCTGGATATAGTATTCTTGGCTGCATATTTTTCTCGTTTAGTGCTCTGAATATATCATGCCAGTCCTTTCTGGCCTGCCAGGTCTCTGTGGATAGGTCTGTTGCCAATCTAATGTTTCTACCATTGTAGGTTACATATCTCTTCTCCCGAGCTGCTTTCAGGATTTTCTCTTTGTCTCTGAGACTTGTAAATTTTACTATTAGATGTCGGGGTGTTGAGCTATTTTTATTGATTTTGAGAGAGGTTCTCTGTGCCTCCTGGATTTTGATGCCTGTTTCCTTCCTCACATTAGGGAAGTTCTCTGCTATTATTTGCTACAATATACCTTCTGCCCCCCTCTCTCTTTCTTCTTCTTCTGGGATCCCAATTATTCTAATGTTGTTTCGTCTTACTGTATCGCTCTTCTCTCGAATTCTGCCCTCCTGATCCTGTAGTTGTTTCTCTCTCTTTTTCTCATCCCCTTATTTTCCATCATTTGGTCTTCTATATCGCTGATTCTTTCTTCTGCCTCATTTATCCTAGCAGTTAGTGCCCTCATTTTTGATTGCACCTCATTAATAGCCTTTTTCATTTCAACTTGGTTAGACTTTAGTGCTTTTATTTCTCCAGAAAGGGTTTCTCTAATAACTTCCATGCTTTTTTCAAGCCCAGCTTGTATCTTTAAAGTCATGATTCTGAACTCTAGGTCCGACATTGTACTAATGTCCGTATTGAGTAGGTCCCTGTCTGACGGTACTACCTCTTGTTCTTTTTGCTGAGGTGATGTTTTTCGTCTTGTCATTTTGTCCAGAGGAGAATAAATGAATGAGAGAACAAAATGCTAACAGGTTAACAACGTCCCCAGCAAATATACTCTATACAAATCAGAAAAGACCTGAAACCAGGGGAAAAGAAAGGGAAAGAAAGAGAAAAGAAAGAAAGAAAAAAAAGAAAAAGATTAAAAACAAAAACAGAACAATACAAAAAAACCCAAATATGATCAAATATGATCAGGCTAGTGCATAGATCAGTGCCACACACTAGAATTTGGGCGCATTTTGGTCTGTTAAAAAAAGTGCCTCCTAAAATTTTAAAGGAAGAAAGACTTTTGTATGTACAAAGTAAGGTTTGATAGAATGAAGTGATGGATGATGACTGTAAAGATGAAAATTATAAAAGATTTTATAAAAGGAATCGATACGATAAGAAGTTGTTTGAAAAAAGAAAGAAGATTTAAAAAAAAAAGGGAGAGAATGTGATCAGGCAGGAGACTAGAACAAAGCCATACACTAGTGATTTAGGGAATTTTTTGATCTGTTAGAAGAAAGTGCATCTCAAAATTTTAAAGAGAGAACAACGTATATATATATGCCAAAAATAAGGGTAACTACTATGAAGGGATAAAATATGACTCTAAAAATGAAAAATAAAAAATGTTTTTTTAAAAAAAGGGATTGATAAAGATGTTGGTTGAAAAAGGGAAAAAGAGAAATTAAAAAAATTTAAAAAAATTAAGTTTGAAAAACTAATGAATCATGGTAAAAAAAAAAGCCATGAATTATATGTGCAGTATTCCCCTAGCGCTGGAGTTCTCCCATTCTCCTTGATCGGTAAACTTGGCCTTGGCTTGCTGGCTGTTCATGCTGATCTTCTGGGGGAGGGGCCTGTTGCCATGTTTCCCAAATGTCTTTGCTGGAGGCGGAATTGCCCCGCCCTTGTTGGTCCCAGCTAAGCAAGCTGCTCGGGTTTGCTCTCAGGAGCTTTTGTTCCCTGGAAGCTTTCCCTATGGCTTTGGAGGATGACTGTGAAAATGGCAGCCTCCCAATCTCCGCCCCAGAGGAGGCAAGAACTCGGGGCTCCGCTCCTCTGTGCGCCCCCAGAGAAAAGCAGCCAGTCACTCCCGTGTCCCCGGTATCCGGCCGCACTCCGTTCTCACCCGGCCTGTGACCGAGCATTTCTATCTCTGGCACCCGACCCCGTGTGGAGTCTCCAAACCCAGCAGATCCCTGCGGTGCATTCCCGCACCACTCCTCCCCAGGGAGGAAGGGGAGTCTCCACAGATCTGCCGCTTGTTGGGTCCCTGCTAGAAGAGAAGTGGCCCAACTGGGCTGCAGATCACAGTTTATGGCCACCCCGAGCTGAGAGCCCGCGCCTCGGCTCCGTCTCTGCAGCCGGCTTCCCCGCTCCGATACCTGGGAGCTCTGCCGCACTCAGGCACCCCCGGTCTTTCTGTGACCCCAAGGGTCCTGAGACCACACTGTCCCATGAGGGTTCCACCTCCCGCTTAGCCACTGGAGTGACGTCCCTCCGCGGAGCTGAGTTCTAAAAGCTCTGATTTTGTGCTCCGCTGCTCTATCACTTGCCAGTAGCGGCCGACGGAGGCCCCCTCCCCCGCCGTCTATCCTCCCGAATATCGTCTCAGATTCACTTCTCCGCACGTCCTACCTTCCAGTAAGTGGTCGCTTCTCTGTTTAGAGAGTTGTTGCTACTCTCCTCTTTGGTCTCCTGTTGAGTTCGTAGGTGTTCAGAAAGGTTTGATCCCTATTCAGCTGAATTCCTGAGACCAGACGAAATCTAGGTCTCCTACTCCTCCACCATCTTGCTCCTCCCCCTGTTTGTATACTTTTATGCAACTTTATTACATGTGTAGCTTCATGGAATCATCACCATAATCAAGATACACAATTATGTCCTCACTGAAAGTCTGCCTTTTGCCACTTCTTTTGTAGTCACACCTCCTCTGCCTTTCGTATTCCCCAGCAAGCATTAAATTTTGTGATTTCAAGAATATTCTATAGTGTAGGGTGCCTGGGGGGCTCAGAAGTTTAAGCATCTGCCTTTGGCTCAGGCCATGATCTCATGGTGGTAGGATCGAGCCTCACGTCCAGCTCTCCACTCAGCGGGGAGCTTTCTTCAGATTCTCTCCCTCCCTCTGCCCCTCCTCACCCCCCACCCCCTCATGCTCGCTCACTCTCTCTCTCAAATAAATAAATAAAACCTTTTAAAAAAAGAATATTTTAAAATGTTATGTCACCATTTTATGTCACCACAAATTGGCTTTTTTCACTCAGTGTAATTCTTCTCTTGTGTTATCAAGTTAGCTCCTTTTCATTACCAATTAGTCGTCTTGAATGTATTGCTGTTTAACCTTTTACCCATTGAAGGACACCTGGGCTCTTCCTTGTGTTTGTCAAATTTGAATAAAACTGCTAGGAACATTTGTGAACACGCTTTTGATTGAACATAATTTTTATTTTCCTAAAAGATAAATTCCCTAAAGTACAATGACTGGGTCATACAGTAAATGTGTTTCATTTTAAAAGAAATTGCCAGACAAATTTCCAGAGTAGTTGTACTGTTTTATATTCCTGCCAGCAATGTATGAAAATCTATTTTCTCTTCATCTGGACCAGCAGGTGGTGTGATCACTATTTTTAATTTTAATAATTCTGACAGGTGTGTAGTAATAACACATTGTGTTTTTAATTTGCATGTATCTAATGGCCAATAAGTTGCATAATTTTTCATGTGTTTATTTACCACCTGTGTATCTTCTTCATGGAAATATCTATTCATGTATTTTGCCCATTTTCTTTTTTTTAAAGAATTTATTTATTTTAGAAAGAGAAAGAGAGAGCAGGGGTGGGGGAAAGGCAGAGAGAGAAGTCTTAAGCAGATTCTGCACTGAGCATAGAGACTGATGGGGGGGGCTCAATCTCATGACGTTGAGACCATAACTTGAGCAGAAACCAAGGGTCAGAGGCTTAACCGACTGAGCCACCCAGGCACCCCCATTTTCCCATTTTCTAATTGGGCTGATATTTTTCTTCTACTGTTGGGTGCTGGGAATACTTATATATTCTTCCTGCAGAAACTTTGTGGAATATGTGGCTTGCAAATATTTCCCCCCACCCTGTAGCTTATCTTTTCATTTTCTTAAGAGGGTCTTTGGCAGAGAAGAAGTTTTTAATATTGTCAGCATCCAATTAATCAATTTTCCCCTTTATAGATTGTGCTTTTGGTGGCAAGTCTGAGAAATCTTTGCCTCTTTCAGGTCTCAAAACCATTCTGTTTTTTTTTTCTTTTCTAAAAGTTTTATGATTTCATGTTTTACATTTAAAGCCACAATACATTTGAGTTAATTTTTGTATAAATTGTGACGGTTAGGCCAAATTTTATTTTTGCCCCTGCATGTTACTTGTTCCAACATCATTAGTTGAAAAGGCTATTTTTTCTCATTTGCGCTTTTGTCAAAAATCATTCAGGCACATTTGTGTGGATCCATGTCTGGGTTCTTTATTCTGTGTCATTGGTCTGTGTCTCACAATCCACTAATAGGACACAATCTTGATTATTGTTCACATCAGGTAGAGTGATTCCTCCCACTTCGTTTTGCTTTTTTGCAAAATTGTTTTAGTTATTCTAGGTCTTTTCCTTTCCATATAAATTTCAGAATAAGTTTGTGCATATCTACAAAACACCTTGCTGGGAATTTGATAGGAGCTGCATTAAACCTATAGATCAATTTGGAGATAACTGACATCTTTACTATGTTGAGCCTTCCAATCCACGAATATGGCATCTCTCTCCATTTACATAGGTCTTCTGTGATTTCCATCCTCAGAATTTTGTAATTTTCAGCATACAGATACTTTACCTGTTGGATTTATACCTTAACCTGTTGAATTTTTCTTTGGAGCGATTAGAAATGGTATTGTGTTTTTAATTTTGCTTTTCACATGCTTGTTTTGTATACATAGAAATGCTATTGATTTCTGTGTGTTCTCCTTATAATCTGCAACTTTGCTGAACCCACCTATTCTAGGAATTAAAAAAAAGTCCTTTGAATTGTCTATGTAGACACTTATGTCACCTGCAAATAGAGATAGTTTTATCGTTTCCACCCAATGTATATGTCTTTTATTTTTTTGTCAAGATTTAATTTGTAAGTTCTATAATTGTGTTTGGGAATTTGTTGACTTGTTTGAAGAATCATTGGCTGCAACTCCTGTTTTTAAATGGATGCCTTTACCGCCCATATTAGAAAGTATTGAAATTGTGAAAGCCTACAGTTCTGAAGCATTTAAATTTAGGGAAATATTCAAAAACATCAGAGACAATTTATTTAATCAATTTCATCCCGGAAAAATATTTGTTGAAGAAAGGTAAGCACTAGAGATAAAATAAAACATATTGAAAATATCTGTGGGTGATATTTGTGCATTTTCATTTCAAAAAATAAAATTAGGATATCCTACATTTAGCAGATGTGCTCTGATCTTACCCAATATTTCAGCACCTCTAGAGAGTTTATTTTCACAATTAAAACTATGATGACCAACAGAGGAGTCAATTGAGCTATCCATTCCAAGTTCATTATGATAATATACAACTTTGATTGCAGGCTGAATATTGGAAATAATATCATATTGATATAAATACATTTTTCAGAAATATAAAGTGGCAGATATTGGTTAAGAAACTGGTTAACAGCTGAATGTATACCAGACAATATTTCTCTTATTTTTAAATGTTTAACTGTCAGTATAAAACTTTTATTCTGCTTTCATGTAAATGGGTTTTATTTTTTAGAAAAGATGTCATTTAAAAAGTAGAACAATTTTAGATCCATCAATTTAATAAAAGTCAGCATTGGTCAATATATATTTCAAAAATTTATAGAATTTTAACTATTTTTAACATCTCCTTCTATCCTGTAAAAGGGTGCTGTTTTGGACATTTACAATGACTACCTTTGGTATAACTTAACTTTGAAATCACAGATATATTCAGCATCTTGACATTCTAAGGTAGAACAGATGACATAGGTACAAGAGTAATTACCTGGTGGAAAGTGGGATGGATGGCCAGAGCAGTCCCAATTAAGGGGCACACACATCAGAGGGAGCTGGCCTGGGGGTTGTGCTCTGAGGGCTAAAAACCTCTGCATTTGCAGGAGAGAGAGAGACATGCTATGTCAACATGGTTATGCTGCTTGATATGGAGCAGCAGCCTTGTGCAGAAATTGCAATACAAGACTGCAAATCTGAAGGGGATGGGAAACAAGTTAATTGGATGGGGTGAAGATGCTGGGGTTCCCATAATCTGTTTCTGGGCTTTTCTCTTTAGTAACAGTGGTGACTGACTAAGTGGGTATGAATGCTGTCCCCAGTGCACCTCTCCAGTGAAGAAAAATCTGATGTGACACCAGCTGCCAGAGTGCCCTATGAATATTAGCTAGTGTATGCAAAGAGGGGGCCACCAGCCATCAACCTAGAGTGTTCTTTGAGGAGTTTAAGAATCCTCTGTCCCTGTGTCCAACCGAAGCAAAGACAGTGAAGGTCCCACTTGCACTGAAAGCACTAACTTAGAGGAAAATAGAGACAGGGATGTTGGAACAAAGACAATGAACCCTAATACTCTAGAATTCTATTTAGTAGACTGGAGAGGTGCATCAGTTTCCTGGGGTTGCTGGAAAAAAAGGATCACAAACTGGGTGGCTTCAAACAACAGAAATGTACTCTCTCACCATTCTGGGGGTCAAAAGTCCAAAATCAAAACAGTGACAGGGCTATGTTTTCTGCGAAGTCTTTAGAGGAGGAGGGTCCTTCCTTGCACTTTCAGCTCCTGAATGCCCCTTAGCTTATGGCCAATCACTGTCTCTGATTTCACATGGCTTTCTTCTCTCTGTGTTTCTTTTCCTCTTCTTATAGTAACACCAGTCATATTGAATTAAGGTCCACCCTACTCTGGTATGACCTCATCTTAACATCCATCTTAATTATATCCACAAGGACCATTTATCCAAACAAGGTCACATTCACAGGTACCAGGGGTTAGAACTCCAGCATACTTTTTTGGGGGACAAAATTTAACCCACAACAGGGGGTTTAACCACTCTAGTCAAGGTATTTGAAGAGACCCATTTGGTGTAGGGAAAAATGTGTTACACTCACATTATGGGAACGTTTAGCAATCTCAGGAAACAGGCATGTAAACTCAATACAAAGATAAATTTGAAATATCAGAAAAATTTGGCGAATTTGTGTTAGCCAGAAACATTTCACCAAATCATCTCTTTAGATCTCTTAGAGGAACTTAACATGAGACAAAGTTTCTCATTTCCGGAAGAGATTTTGAATATGTATACTCTACTGTTTGGAATGGATGTGACCAAAGCCCAGTTAAGATAAAATAACACTGTGTACTCACATATGCCATTTGAAATACTTAATACAATTACTGACCCCAAAGAAAATTAAATGCAAGTCCAGTCATATCTCCACAGAATCAGGAACCTACTGGTCTTTGCTTCAGGAACTTACCCTAGGAGCCATGAAGTAGTTCATATAAATATGCTGACATGTTTCAACAGCTGGAAGTACTCATTCTGGGTGTTAACACAGCAGGGAATAATCAGAACTGGAAGAAGAATAAGTGATTGGCATGCTGACACACTGCTGTAAGAATTGCAGTGGGGAACAATTACATTGCTCAAAGAACATTTTACAATTGGGTAGGAAGGGAATTATGTCAGTGCTGAAAGATTTCACAGCTGTACTCCAAAACAAACCTGGAAATGCATATTATAGGTACTGGAAACAAAAGAACCTATTATTTTGCCTTCTTTTAGGTAAGTGGTAAAGTACTGAGAGGTGGCAGAAAAGATAATTCTAAAGGGCAATTTAGCCTCCTGTCAGCACCTGTGTCTTTCTAGTTGTCATTTCCAAATGTATAACTACCAACCCACAAAAGCAGGGCTAGGCTTTGTATAGAAGGTTAGAATGAACTCAGTCTGATAATTCTCTCTCTTCGCCCAGAATGGTTATTCTACTATACTGATTTAGGGCTCAGAAAATTTCTGGCATCAGTTTGTAGTAACACTTTTGGTATATGGTTGAAGGAACAATTAAAAAAAAAATCTGACTTTGGAACACTAGGTGGGCGGAAGAAATTCAATCCATTGATTTAAGAAAGCTTTCAGGATCTTTGTGAATTTAAGTAATGGTAATAAGCAGAACACAGTAACCTAATTTACCACTTCACTTCCCTCCCCTGCATCTTGTTTGGGTTGCTAAGCTTTTGTCTCTCAGCTCTTGACCAGCCTTCTCATTAGGCTGTGTGATTCCCAGCTGGTACCTGGGAGTCACCTTTCTCCTTTGCCAGCTAACTCCTTCCTAGGTTCTGCCGCTAGGGGGCACTAGAAGGAGGCTGGAAAGCTATTGCGGTGAGGAAGCTTGTTTCATAATTTGAGTCTGGTTCTTATGACTGTCATCCCAGCAACTGTTTGTTCACCACAGCCAGCGGCAGTTGGTTCCAGTTCTTTCCAGACTCCCAGAACTAGCCTCACCACACTCTCTCAGAGTCACCAGCCATGACAGCTGGTGCCCTTTCTTCAGATGTCTGAGACCTCCCCGTGTTGTCCTCACTCAAGTGACCGAGTACCAGCAGCAGCTGGGCAGCAGTCCCTGCTCAGAGCTGCAGAGGGACCAGCACCCTGCCTCCAGGATCGGTCAGCCAGTTCCTTGCACTCAATTCTTTCTGCTAAGAAACTGGTGCTGAGTCTCTTTTCCTGACCAGATCTTGACTAAAAGGTGTCTATATATTAATGCAATTTCTCTATATACTGTTTACTGAACTTTTATATATGATGTGTCTGTAGGTCATTTACAGTGTGTATAGCTGTAAGAAATAGATGCATGCATATGTATTTGCTTGGAGCTTAAACGCATCATCACCCAAGCTGCTTAGTCTGTGCCTCAGATCTCTCACCTGAGATAATGCTCTAGGGTGTTCAGATACTGCCTAACCTGAAAAATCCTCATAGCAGGTATTCAGTCATTAGCTTGATCATTATGTGATTACATTACCTGCATCGATGCTACAGCAACATTTTAGATCATGGCTTCGAAGAATGCTTAGACTATCTTTTTTTTTTTTTTGAAGATTTATTTACTTGTTTTAGAGGGGGGTGCAGAGGGAGAGGGAGAGAAGGAATCTCAAGTAGATTCCCCACTGAGCACAGAGCCCAACGTGGGGCTTGATCTCACGACTCTGAGATCATGACCTGAGCCAAAATCAAGAGTCGGATGTTTAACTGACAGTGCCACCCAGGTGCCCCGACTATTTTCGATTCCTTGGGTATCTGTTCCAAAACTCAATGAATTATTATCTTGACATAGCTGAAGTTAAATATTTGAGATGCTAAGGAAGCAGCCATATTAATCTATACTGGAGAAAAACTGCCATGATAAAAGAAAAGGCACTTTATTAACCAATAACCAGGATGGATCAGTCCTTGAATAAACATGATGTTGTGGGAGATTTACTCCTCATTTAGCTAAGGTCAGACTACTCTGTGATTTAACCCAGGAAGGAAAACCAGTTAGAATATAGGAAGCTTTGAACCAAGAACATCTTAGGAGCCTATTCTAGTGGCTTGTAAGATGCAGATTTAGCAGTGATACTTCTTGACATGCATGCATGTGAAATAGCCAGTAGGCTACTTGAGTAAGAAGTTTTTACTTACAGAGAGAACTCATACCATCTCTGGGAGCTTTAATAAAAACAAACCTTATAAACGTGAACAATAAATCATAAATAAACTTGGATCAAGCATATATGACAACCATAAACAGATTCTTAGAGATTGCAAGTCTTCTACGTTGAAGAATGAACAAGCCAGAAAAAAGCAGTGGGAACCCAGATGTTAAGTAGGTCTTATACGGAAAGCAGATATTGTACTCAAAAAATGTCATGGTTAAAAAAAAAAAAGGTGCATGTGGTCACCAGTTGTGAGCATTTCATGGTTGTTTGAAGCTTTAGGTTTGGTTCCTCTTGGTTCCAAAAGAGCTCAAGTGCACAGAGATTTATTTTCAGCCACCTGAAACACAGGGCATTTTACTTATAGACAGAACAGATTTTAGTAATTATAAAGAATTATATCTATATAGTATAATTAATTCCTCCTCTTCTTCTGGCTCAGTCATTTTTACTCAGCAACAATAGATGCATCCATAACTTTCTGCTCTCTTTTCCACCCTGGGAACCAGGGCTTCTCTCTGATCAAGGTCAGGGTTAAGAGACTGAATTTGAATAGCGAGCACTAAGCAAAAGGCCTCCTGCATTCCCATAAACTCTGTGTCAAACTCCCCTGCTCACCCAAGGCTTTTCTGGATCACACCCTTCACCACCTCACATAATTGAAACCTCCATGGTCTTTCCATTCCCAGCTCTGCCTTCAACACAGGGAGAACAGAAAATTACTCCATTGGATCCTATGAGTCCAAACCCCACTTCATAGCCCTTGTTGCCAATCTTGTCATGCATAATATGTTACCCACCACCTGTACTCCTTGAAAGATGCTCTCACTTTGCAAAAAAGTTTAGAACCTGTCCCGTGGCCTCTCCATCCTTCTGAGGGCCATCCATAGGCACTTCAATATCCTGTGAATGACAAAGCCAGTATCCTGGCTTCCCAGAGCCATGCCCTTACTGTTGTTCTCCCTGCCGCCACAGGCCAAGCCATAACTCGGACCATAACTGGGCCCTTGACAGATGCCTCCCATACCTCTGCGATGGCAAACCCTAAGCTCCTCCTCTGACCCACCTCCCTCTCCTTCCATGCAATCTCAGCTCCAAACTAAGCTACCCTCACTGCCACTTGGCCCTTCCCAGAGGCTTCTTGCAGCCTCAGGAAGCCTTTATCCCTCTTACATCCTTGACCCACCTCCACTGGCCATTTCATTTTTGACAGCCTAGTAGTTTTTCTCTTCCCCTTTTAGGGGTTAGGCCCTGGATTTGCTAAACCTGACTCCTGGTTGAGGAGAGCCATCAACCTCTGCACACCTTCTGAGCTGGAAATTCTAACACCTGAAATTTTCTAAGCATTCCCCATACATCTTTCAACCTGAGGACCCTTATCTTGCTGCTAGTGTCTGATTTCCTTAAGCCCTCTGCATGAGGCTGCAGACATTACGTTGAGTTACAAATTTGCTTTGGGTACTTACAGCTGGTCTACTAGTGTATTCCTCACCCTTCTTTCTTCACAACTGCTTCAACTGTCCTCAAGCTCAGAGTATCCCCACTGTACCTTGCCCTCCATCCCCAAGCCAACTCTGCAAACAGAGCTAATATTCAATCACCTCAGACCTCTTCAAGGTAATGATTTTAAGTTTCTCAGTTAATAACCTTGATTTCCCAGCTCTCTAACTTGGAGGACTCTGTACTCCCTTCCACTCTCCCTCTGTCCCCATGAAAAAGAGCCCCTCCTTCCAGCCAAGTTTGATTCAAAACACACATCCACAGCTTCTTTCCGTCTTGGAACTATGTCACAAAAGTAGGGGCCATTTTGCCATCCTCCACTCACTGACTTTGCAGATGAACATAGTATGTATTAAAATACAATGCCACACCTATGTGACTACTATCGGCATAAGCCTGTTATAGATCCATATTTTACAAGTGGCCTTTGACCTAAAGACCACCTGAATAGGAGCTGAAATATTCTGCCTGCCCTTGTCCACTCAACATTCTGGCAACAAACAGGAGAGGGAGGCTGGTTTCATGAAAAGTCTTCACTCGCTCTTCAGTGGCAGATCTTCAGGAGCTACACTGTCACCTGGGGCTGAGGCCATGCCCCATCCCTGACCTCCTGTGCATCAAATCTTGGCAGGAAACATAGCTTCCAGGGCTGGTCCCAGAAAGCATTAGAGGGGAGGTGCATGCTGGCTTGGCTCGTCTAAGCATGTTGGCTGCCCAATCAAGTTCCTCTGTATCACAGGAGCTACTCTGGGGCCTCGGATCCCTGGCAGGGGCCTTGACCTTTGGACAAGCCCTGAAAGTCATTAGACAGATCAGGGCTTGGCAAATGTTTTAGGCTTCTGAGGCCAGAAGCAAAATTGAGGAAATTATGTAGGAACTTACATAACAGGGGGAAATTTCTACCTCATCATGCCTTGTCTGCCTGGGGTGGGCCATCTGGGAGTGGGCACACTTTGTGCCCAGTTGCCATCAGCTGGAGTCAGCTGGAGACATTCTCAGGGAGAGGGACGCAGGCCCAAGCAGGAGGGGCTAGTGGTTCTGGTGGGCAGGGTTCTGGGTGTTCCTGGGTAGAGAGTGAAAGGGAGACCTGCCAGCCCACATCACCTTGGATTTACTTACTAGAGGGGAATTCACTGGACCCTGCTCCCTGTCCTCATGTCCTAGGGGCAAAATCAGTGTTGTGAGACCCTTGACAAGGGGGCCTGTATCTCTGGTGCCAACCCCAGAACTCACCACGTTGACCGGGTTCTTCCCAGACTGGTTGGCTGGCTACTTCTCCCCGCATCACCATGACACAGCAGGGCCTCAGCTCCACGGCCCTGGGGCCAGCCACCGAAGTCATTAGAGAATAGTTACAGCATTACCTGGCTTTTGTCACAGGGAATTACTTGGCTGCCCAGCCCCCATTCCCCACGTTCCCCCCTTTCAGACCCTTGGCAGGGGGCCTGGGCCTGTCATGCTAGCCTTTAAACCACTAAGAGGGGAATCACCGTCTTGCTTTGGCTCTTTTCAGAGGGAATTGGCTACTGAGTGCTCTATATCCCAGGGTTACCCCAAAGCCTCAACCCTTGGCAGTGGGGTTGGGCTGCTGGTGAAAGCCTAGCAGATGTAAGAAAGTGGCCCCCACATTGCCTTGGTTCTTCTTAGAGGTGGTCGATTGCCTGACCCCCCACTCACCCCACCTCCCTAGCATCACTAGAACCACACCAGTGCCTGGGACTCTTGGCAAGGGGCCCGGATGGCCGCTACCAGCCCCCGAAGCCATTAGAAACTCCCAACAGTATAAAAGCTATTGAGCATCCTTGAAAAGCTCAAATTGAAAAGGGCTGTTAATTTACACACCAGGTTTCAAAGCCCAAACCCTAAAAAGAGATGTAAAATATCTCATTGATATTGTTATCTTTTTAATTTATTTATTTTTAATTTTTTATTGTTATGTTAATCACCATACATTACATCATTAGTTTTTGATGTAGTGTTCCATGATTCATTGTGTGTGCATAACACCCAGTGCTCACCGCAGAATGTGCCCTCTTTAATACCCATTACCAGGCTAACCCATCCCCCCAGGCCCCTCCCCTCTAGAACCCTCAGTTTGTTTTTCAGAGTCCATTGTCTCTCATGGTTCGTCTCTCCCTCCGACTTACTCCCCTTCATTCTTCCCCTCCTGCTATCTTCTTCTTTTTTTTTTCTTAACATATATTGCATTATTTGTTTCAGAGGTACAGATCTGTGGTTCAACAGTCTTGCACTATTCACAGCGCTCACCATAGCACATACCCTACCCAATGTCTATCACCCAGCCACCCCATCCCTCCCACCCCCCACCACTCCAGCAACCCTCAGTTTGTTTCCTGAGATTAAGAATTCCTCATATCAGTGAGGTCATATGATACATGTTTTTCTCTGATTGACTTATTTCACTCAGCACAACACCCTCCAGTTCCATCCACATCATTGCAAATGGCAAGATCTCATTCCTTTTGATGGCTGCATAATATTCCATTGTGTATATATACCACATCTTCTTTATCCATTCATCTGTCGATGGACATCTTGGTTCTTTCCACAGTTTGGCTATTGTGGACATTGCTGCTATAAACATTGGGGTACACGTACCCCTTCGGATCCCTACATTTGTGTCTTTGTAAATACCTAGTAGTGCAATTGCTGGGTTGTATGGGAGCTCTATTTTCACCTGTTTGAGGAAGCTCCATACTGTTTCCCAGAGTGGTTGCACCAGCTTGCCTTCCCACCAACAGTATAGGAGGGTTCCCCTTTCTCCAAATCCCCACCAACATCTGTCATTTCCTGACTTGTTAATTTTAACCATTCTGATATTGTTATCTTGATTACATGTCGAAAGGATGATATTCTGCATATACTGGGATAAATAAAATATATTAGAATTAATTTCACCTGTTTTCTTTTTCCCTTTTTCAAGATGCAGCTACTAGACAGTGTAAAATTATATGTACCACATTCAGGCTACAGCCAAGGAGCACCACTATATTGTTGGGATACTTTGGCATATCCCTGTGGCCACATTAGGGAGTCCACCTTGGCCAGGGACGTGGCTGAGAGAAGTCTCTACATTGCTCTGGTTCTTAGAGTATGTTGGCAGCTGGACCTCAGGTTGCCAGATTTAGCAAATAAAAATGCAGGATATCCACTTGCATTTGAATGCCAAATATGCTACAAATAATATTTTATTATAAGCATGTCCCATGTCATTATTGATTATTTTTCTGAAATTCAAATTTGGCATCCTGTGTTTTATCTGTCAACCTCACATTTTCTCTGTGTCCTCCCATCTCTGGGGCCACACCAGTGATTTAGCCCTCAGTAAGGGGTCTCTGGACCGCTGGTGCCAGCCACAAAAGCCCTTACAAATAGTCACTCCATTGTCTTGGAAAATCTCAGAGTATGCCGGATGCCCGGCCCTGGTCCCTGGGGCCACACCAGCACCAGCACCAGCACCAGCAGATGCTTCACAGAGGACCTGAGACTCTGGAGCCTACCCCAGAAGCTATTAGAGCATTGTTTTTGCACTTCCTTTGTGTGTATTGGCTGGTCTGATGGACCCCACTTCACTGGGTCAACACTAAAGCCTTGATTCTTAGTGTAGGTGACCTCCATTTTGCACACGTGCCACCCATCACCAGGTCCTATGAATTCTCAGCCCCTTGATGAAGAGCCTGGACCACTGATATCAGCTACAGAAACCACTGGTCTAGTCTTGGCATTGCCTTTGCAGCTTTCAGTGTGTATTGTAGGCTGGCCTTCACAGTCCCCACTTGACAGCAGTGGATGCCCCATAAGCCATTAGAAAGTGGTCACCGTATTGCCCTGGTTCTCCTTATGGTGAACTGGTTCTCCTTATGGTGAACTGGCTGTCGGGCCCCTCTGCCCCCACACTGCTAGGTTCACAGTGCTTTATACCCCTGACAGGTGGTCAAGTCTCCCTGGATCTCCAGGCATGTGGCTCATGCAGTATCTTCCTTTTTTAGGGCTGAGGAGCGAGGATGAGGGACCAGCCTGTGGAAGGGGCTGCACACAGGCCCTGGCCATCCCAGTGGTCTTGTACTTGCTTCTGGCTGAGCCCTTCCTTTCTTCCCACTCCTCACTTCTCTGTCAGTGGACAGTGGTCTCTACCGTGGGCTCCGCAGATAAGCCTGAGCCCAGCTGGCCAAGCTTGTCAGTCTCACAAGCCTTTGCATGGGCTGCTTCTTGGTTTTCATGGCCCGCCCTTGCTCATTGTTTTTGTTGCTGGGTGTTTTCCAGTCTCACTTCTAGTTTCTCCTTTGAATATGTGATTTCTTGATGTTAAATGAGAGAGGGCACTGGGAGGGTGGGTCCTGCACTGAGCCTTACGCAGGAAGTTAAAGCACCTGCTGTGGTCATAGCTCAGCCACGAAAGCCCTATGTGAATGTGGAAATGCTATTTCAACCTCCAGCCTCCGTTTCCTTCCCTGTAAATGAGAGGGGGTGTCCATTTGTGCTTTTGTGAGGATGAGAATGGAGTCTGAGTTCTCGGGAGATGTCCCAGAATGTTACCTTACATATTTAAGTTTCGGTATCCACTGTTTGCTGTCTGGTTCTGTTGTAGGAACAAGGACAGCCCCCACAGGCATGTTTCTGTGCTAGGAGGGAGAGAAGACCACCCACAAATTCAAGACATATTTTTAAACTCGGTCTATAATTGCTTTTGGATTAGAAGTCAGAGTGGTGCCCTTTGCCTGATTTTCTCATGTCTGGCACAGGTCCCCACCTAACTCAGTGACTTTGCTTCTATCCCTACTTATCCTGAGTCTCCTTGTCTCAAATCTCAGCTGTGACCTAAAGATTTTTCCATTTCCCATCAACATTGAAGCCAACCCTTTAAAGTGGTAGGAGTCCCGCAGCCTTGGCTGTAACCGTTAGCAGACCCTGGAAGTTCTGTTTTGGAGTTTGTCCAGTAGACCAAGGAGTTTGGCCAAGGAGTTTGGCCAGTAGACCAGGCTCCTTTAAAGCATTTCACAATGGTGTTTTGTGTGTTATCACTGTGACTTGGTGGTATGAGCTCAAAAGAGCAGGTTAGGATCACCTTTCCCCGGGGAACTTTCGTGTGCCTACAGTGGAGGGATACTAGATTTAAGGACAGATGTGGAAAGAGGGTGCTGGCCCCTGGCCTCCACTCTCTGAGGAGCTGACAGAGGGCTGCCTTTCCGAACAGAGCCTCCTTCTGTCACTAGTGACCTGGTATCTGTGGTCTAGTGAGAAAATTTCCCTATGAATATTGGAGTTCTAATAAGGGTTTTTTTTTTTTAATCCTAAAAGGAATGAACCCATGCACCCCCACACCTGGTACGGTGGGAGATCAGGGGCCATGGATGGAGTTGTAGGGCTGTTGCACGAGTCCTGGGAAAGCACAGTTAGGTAAGGGATAATGACAAGGGCCATCATGATGGTATAGGTGCTGGTGGCTGATTTCTCATTGGCCTGCCTAGGCTCTATAGCAGGGAGGTCTGGAACTTTCTAAAACTTTCTGAGATCCTCTGTGGGTAAAAACCAGAACAAAGTATTCTCTGGGGGGACAACAGAGGATGCCAGCTATTCTTGGCCCTCCCCACCTCCTTTGCTTCTCAGAGCCATGAAGAACAAGACCAGCTTTATGGGAGAATGGTGGGTACCATGGAAACTTCAGCTGGGGCCTCAGTCCCAGCTATGGCAGCTCTGGTCTGTCCTTGATCTCTAGAGTTCTGTGTCCTCTAAGAAGATTAGAATGATGGACAGTCACACCCCACCATGGATCCCCCAGGCCTGGGGCTTGAGCCAACCAGCACCAGGCTGGTTGGTGTATAGGCATAAGAATTCTTCTTGAGTAGCTCTTTTCACTAGGAGACTTCTGAAATTAAATGTGCTTGTCATTTGTGATGCAATTAATACCACTTGGCATGGATAGGGACCAGGATGCCAACACCAGATAAGGAAGGCTGCATGGAAGAACCCTGCTAGCTCTGGAATTCTATGAGCTTAATCCTATTATTGTTAATATGTATAATTTAAAATATCAATGATGCATATCAATAATGAGGATTTAGTTCATCTTTTCTAAATACATGGGTCACACATATATAGCGTTCTGCAGTTTACAAAGCAGAACTGTTGTAACCCTGGCAGGAACCCACCGAGCCATTTACAGTTGAGAGAACTGGCTCTCAATGCCGAGTTTCTAGCCCTGGCCCCCAGAGCTGGCAGATGGCAGGGCAGTCAGGGTCTAAGGGCTTGCCTGAGCCCTGGGTGGGGACCTTTCTGGGCCTTGCTCCGACAAGTCCACTGTGTGGCCTTGAGTGAGGAGTCATGTCGCATACCTGCCTAATTCCCCAGATTCCACCCCCACGTATCCCATAAACACCAGGTGATGGCCACCTTCCCATGGATGCACCTGGGGCTCTGTGACCCTCTGGTCATGCCCTCCCATCTCTTCCTGGGGGGGTGGGTCCCCCGAGCCACAGGGACTCTTCACTTGGAGTGAATAAGCCACCATATAGTTGAAAAAACAGGGGTCTGGAAACCAGGCCAGTTTTCAGTCACAGCCTTCAAGGCACTGCTATGGACTGAGTGTGTCTTTCCAAAATTCATACGTTAAAGCCCCGATCCCCAATGCGATGGCATTAGGTGGTGGGGCCCTAGGAGAGACTTAGGTTTAGATTTGGTCCCGAGTGGGGACCTGTGGTGGAGTTAGTGTCCTTATAAGAAGAGGAAGAGACTAGAGCCTTCGCTCTACCCTCTGAGGACAAAGCAAGAAGGAGGACATGGGTAAACCGAAGAGGGTCTTCACCAGAACCCCATGATGCTGGCACCCTGATCTCAGGCTCACAGCATCCCAGAACTGGGAGAGACAAATATGGACTGGTGAAACCACCCAGTCTATGGTATCTTGTCGTTGCTGCCCAAACTGACTAAGACAGGCAGGGGCAATGCTCACATATTTAAAAATCTTATTTCTCAGCAATCTGGGGGCACTTGTGCTAAGCACCTAACAAGCTCTGGGCACATGGGTGATAAAATCTTGTTTTTCCTAGGGGATGTAGCCTTCTAAATCTTCTTGCTCACATATCAGGCCTTTGACACAACACCAGAAAATTTCCTGCATTTCTAATCTCCTGTGTTCCCTGTAGGTAATTGCACAGAAAATCTGTGCTGTAAGGAGAATTACAAGGAATTATACATCTCCTTTCACCTCACTAGGCTTTCTTTCTGATGGAAAAGCAGGCATGTTTTTAGGATGGCGGGGGGTGGCAAGGGGACAAACCATGTAATTGAGCCATACACTTTTCTCATCTCACTAAAAAATCACGATGGGGACCTACCTAAGCTTAGCCCCAACAGAAGCTCAGAGTGTAGGGCTGATGGGGCCCTCCGAGCTCTGTCCATGCAGCCTCCATGATGAGGCTGTGGTCTAGAGGTGGGACCTGTTCAGCTCAATGACATATAGCTGGCTCAAGCCAACCTGGGTTGTTGACCACCTTGGGCTCTTTCTGCTGCCTCATGGCTGAGAAACACCCACTATTTCCTGAAATAATGGTCAGTAAGGATCGGAAGGTTTGCATAGGGCAGGACATCCACTGAGCTGCTTTGTAACAGCAGGGGTGGAAACTGGGGTTATTTATAAATACTCAGAACATTTTATGAGCACCCAAATGGGGATATGAGGTCTGACCGAGGGACTGACGTGTGAAACCAGGCCTGAGAAGTTGTAGCTGCATGATCATCTTATCCTGGTTGACATCTCCAGGAGGTCAGGGGTGATAGAAGGGAATCATGAATCACAGATGTCCTGCCCTACCCATCCTGTCCCCATCCCTACCCAAAGGGTGCCCAGACCATTGGTCTGCTGGAAGGAGGATAAATGTAAACAAGGGGGTTGAGAGATGTCACTGATGTCAGAAAAATAACAGCTCAGGGAACTTTCAGGAAGACATTTAAGAGAAATGAAGGTATTCCACAAAAATCACAATAGAAACTATAGCAGCTCCCTCCGTGGCAAGCACTGCACTTGCACTGGACCCTCATTAAAGCCTGAGAGGTTGATATTATCACCCCCATTTTACAGATGAAGATATTGAAGTGCAGAGCGGTTGTCACTTGCCTCTCAGCAAGCGTATGGCAAAACCAGGGTTCCAATGCAGACCTCTACGTCCCCAGGGTCAGAGCTTTTCCAGTGCGGTAGAACGAGAACAAAGCATGGGTTCTTACATCAGACCAGTCCTGATTCACTGCATGCCAGCCATATGATCTTGTGTAGGTGACTTCTCTGTACTTCCATTCTGCCATCTTCATTTTACAATGAAGATTATAAGATCAAATGAGATGAGACTTAAAAAGTCTGAGCATAGTTACTGGTGAAGGAATATGGAATAAATCCATGCTGCTGTAATTCTTGTTCTTAAACCTTCATTATGATCCAGGGCATCTGTAGCTTTGGTCAACATTGTGTTATTTGAAAATCTAAATGTCCTCGCCAGTGACAAGGGAAGATGTTTCTTTCCCCAGTGTACTTCCCCCGTCCTCCCCTCTCAGCAAATGGCACCACAGCTATGGACTGAATTGTGTCTCCTCCAAATTCGTAGCTTGAAGCCCTACTTGCCAATGTGGCCATGTTTGAAGATAGAGTTTGTAGGAAGTAATTAAGATCAAAAGATTAAAAATCTTATTTATTTATTCGACAGAGAGAGACATAGTGAGAAAGCAAACACAAGCAGAGGGAGTGGGAGAGGGAGAAGCAGACTCCCCACTGAGCAGGGAGCCCAAAGCAGGACTCGATCCCAGGACCCTTGAGATCATGACCTGAGCTGAAGGCAGACACTTAACTCCCCCAGAAGCCCCAGATCAAATGAGGTTCTAAGATTGGGGCCCCCACTCAATGGGATTGGTGACCTTTAAAGATGAGAAAGAGACAGCAGAGCTCACTCTCTCTGCCATGTGAGGATGTGGTGAGGAGGCGGCTATCTCCAACCCAGGAAGAAAACTCTCACCAGAAACCTACCCTGCTGGACCTTGATCTGAGACTTCCCAACCTCCAGAACTGTAAGCACAAAACCTCAGCTGTTTAAGCAACACAATGAACGGTATTTTGTTCCGTTCATCCCAAGCCAACTAATAGAACCCTATGTGAAGAGTTACACAAGCTAGAGCTCTGGGTGTTGTTCTAGATACTAGTTCCCTCCCAATCCGACATCATCCAATAGCATATTTTATCAATTCTGCCTTTAAGACATTTCCCAAATCTCATTTCCCTTGGTTCTATGAAGCACCTTTATTAGTGGACTATTTTTTTGTTTTTAAAGATTTTATTTATTTATTCATGAAAGACAGAGAGAGAGAGAGAGAGAGAGAGAGAGAGAGAGAGAGGCAGAAGGAGAAGCAGGCTCCCAAGGAGCAGAGAGCCTGACACGGGACTCGATCCCAGGACCCTGGGATCATGACCAGAGCCGAAGGCAGAAGCTCAACCATCTGAGCCACCCAGGTGCCCTGGACTTTTTTAAAGGTCTGTAAGAATAGAGGAAAAAAAATATGAGAAAGCCAGTGAAGCCATCACCAATCTCAACAATTGTCAGCACATGGTGACTTAATTCATCTATGACTTTACCCAGTCTCCCATTTCAGAGTATTTTGAAACAAACCCCAGACATCATATAATTTTACCTATATATCAGGATATTTCTGTAAAAGATAAAGACTCTTTTTAAAACATGACCATCTTACCAGTATCTTGCCTAATTTTTTCAATAATCCCTTAAAATATCCAATCAGCATTTATATTTCCGTAACTGACCTGGGGCAAAAAAAATATTCTTATAGATTGTTGGAATTGGGTTTCAAATAAGATCCATATGTTGTGATTGGCAGACATGTCTGTTAAATCTCTTTTACTTTATATGTTCTCCTACATCTTTTTATCTCCATCCGATTTTTAAATTAGTAATTTGAATCATTTGTCCTGGAGAGCTTTACACAGTCTGAATTTTGTTGATTATCTCCTTCTGGTGTGATTTAACAGGTTCCTATTAAATCAGTGTGTGTGTATGTGTGTGTATGTGTATGCATATCTATGTGTGCATGCACCTGTGGGCATATGTGTGTATGTGTGTGCACGCATGTATGTACATGTATGGATGTGTGCATGCCTGTGCAGAGAAAAGAGAGTACATCCTTATATGTCCCCGTTTTGGTTCCTCCCTCCTTTGCAGGGGGTGAGGAATTAAATATATCTTTATTCTTTTGGAATCTAAGAAGGCTTATATTTTTATTCTACTTGTAATCCTTAAATAATGGGTCACTCCTAGGTTTCACTTAGAAAATACTTAAATTCCCACCTCCTACCACTTATTTTGTTGTTGTTTATGAGTTTATTGATTTATTGGTGAAATTCTTTTAGTTTCTCTTCATCTCTGTGCATTTCCATCACCCTAGTCTCCATCATTTGCTTTTCTCCTCTGAACAATTGCAGGGGTCTCCAGACAGATCTCCTTGCATCTAGCAGGTTCCCTGCCATCCAGGCATCTCCCAGCAGCCAGCCAGACCTTTTCCAAACAGCATGTTATGACACTGGCCTGGGTTTCTCTGTGCACGTAACTTACAATGCAAAAGTGAAGGCCTCTGAGGCCCGGTGTGACCCGGCCCCTACCTGGTGTGCTGGATCCTTCTAAATGCTTCTCTTCTTTCTTCTGGCCCATCACTCTGGCTTCTTGGTCCCTTGAGTACATCTATGTCCCACATCAGGGCCTCCGTGCGAGCTGTGGTTCTCTGCCTAGAACATTCCCACTAAGTGTTTGCTTAGCTGGCTGGTCTTCTTCCAGGTCCCCACCTGAGTGGCTCTTTCTCAGTGATACCTGCCCTGGCCTCTCTCCACTGGAATGGAGTCCCCCAACCCCCACACCTCTGTCCCATAGCAACCTCTCCTTTACATGGTGGCCCCTTCATTTTTGTGTACACTTAGTATTTGCTTTTACCACCAGCTTGCCAGTTCCACAAGGGCAGTGAAGACCTTACTCACAACTTAGCCTCTAGCGCAGGGGCTGGGACGCAGTAAATGCTCAATAAAAATGTGAGACTCCATTAATAGAAACACTGTGCCTGGGGGAGGGGGGTGAGGTACAAAGAAGAGAGAGGTGGAAAGGCATGAATTCCAGCCCTTTGCAGTCTTTGGGGAAGAACTTTCTCTGCCTTTGTTCCCTCTGGTGGTAGCAAGGAGGAGCTGGTTGACGACAAGGCCAGGGGCAGTCAAGCCATAGCGGTGGGTCCTGATATTTGGGATTATCTTGGAGTCTTGGTTTGGGATTTCCCAAGAGCTAACTCTGAGATGAAGATTTGCGTGTAAGTAGTTTATTTAGAGGTGAGGTACACTCCAGGAGAGTAGGGGGTGAGACAGAGGAGGGAAACACCAATAAGGGGACTGTCATCAAGTCACCTTCCCCAGGGGGTGAGAGGCACTTAGTCCCATGGGGGTGCTCTGGGAGCTGGGGTATTATCCACCAATGCCCCTTAGTCACAGGCTGACGGGTGCTCTCAGGTGGCATCTATTCTCAGGAACTTCTGGCCTACCAACAGATGGCAACGTGGACTCCAGCAGGCAGAGAAGGCCCTCAGGCAAAGGATATGCTGAGGGGGTAAAGTCAGGGGACACAGCCAGAGCACGGACAGCACCCCGGAGACACCTGTCACCCCACAAAACCTGGCACTGGGCCCCGCAAGAATTACCCAGACACCGTGTCTTCCCCATACCACAGACGGACATCCGGCAGAGGCCAGACCAGTGGCTGTGGGAAAGACTGAAGGATGAATCCACCTCAAGCAGCAAAGAGGGCCTTGTGTCCTGCACACGCGTCTGGTGCACGTGCAGGCGATCAGGTCAGGAGAATCCACTTGCTACACCCACTTGTTCGGGGTCACTTCCAGGTGGGTTAGGGTCTCCGGTAAATGACAGACGGGGCGCTGGGCAGATGGTGATGACCATTTGCACAGGCTTCACCTCTCAGAGCACTCCCTGTGCATCTCTGTTCCCACCTGGCAACTGCTGGGGAGGTGAGGAGTGGGAGGAACATATTGCCCTCTTCTACAGACGAGGAAACCACGCAGAAGGAGAGGTGACTTTGCCAGCTCCCTTCCCCAGCCACTGAGGGGAGGCCTGACCCTAAGCTCCGGCTTCTTTCTTAGGGATGAAGCTCTGCTGTGGGAAGGTAAATGGGGACAAGGAGGCAGCAAAGATCACGGTGAGAATTCTGTGGCCGCTTTTCCAAAGCAGTGGGACAGGTGACATTCTGAGGAGCAGCCACAAGATGGCAGAGGGACTGCACACAGCTCCTCTCTGGTTTCCTTGGGGGCTTGGGGAAGGGGACCAAGGATGACAGTTTGCTTAACATGCCTCGAGAGCCATGGTGACTCCTGAGGGTTGGCAGGGACTAGAGGAGGAAATGCAAGAGACAATGAGAAACTCTGCCAATTGCTGTGTGACCATGGGCAAGTTACTTGACCTCTCTGGGCCTCAGGCTCCTCCCCCATAAAATGGCGGTTTGGGACTTAAAGCACAATATTAACACTCTTCCAGTTCTGTCACTGAAGGAGGCAGGACCACCGAGGACCTTGGAAGCTGAGGTCTTCTGTGGCTCAGACTGTGGGTCCGGACAGGCTGGAGGCTGGGGAGAGGGTCACGGGTGATCAGAGGGGGACTGGACAACAGTGGTCTAACCGATGGCTTCAGAGCGGGCTGAGGAGGGGACAGGAGAATGGTAGAAGATACACAACAGAATGTGGGGAGCAAAGAATCAGACACTCAGAGGTATCTCCCTGGGCGTAATTCTCAGTTGAGAGCTTCAGCTAAACCACCTTTTCTTTGTGCCCACCCCCTCGCTGAATGCCAACCCACCACCTACACGTTCATAGCTCATCAGCCTGTTTATTTTCTTCACAGCTACTATTGCTCCGGCCCCTATTTCTGCCTCCGCCCCCAGAACGTGCGCTCACGAGGGCAAGGACTCCATTCGCGCCTTAATGCTGAGTCCTTAGTGTTTAGAACAGTTCCTGGAATGTAGTGGTTGCTCCGTAAAAAGCTGCTGAACGAATGCAAAGTGTGAGCAGTGATGTAGACAAAGCCCTGGACTGGGAGTCTGAGACTCAGGGCTCTCCACCTCGCCCACCAACGTGCTGTGTGATTTTGGGGAAACCTCCTCCCCTCTCTGGGCTTTACTTGTCTCACCCTTAAAATGATGTCTTTGGGTTCCATGACCAAGTGTCTTAGAGCCTTAGAGACAGAAGATCCTTCCCTCCCAGTACTCAAGTCCCAGGATTCAATCAATTCAATCACTCCCCAGTCATGCTTTACTTGCTCCTCAAGGAGCCCCAGCAAGCTGACGGAGAAGGATCTTGTTCCGAAAGCACCAATTCATTCAACAAACATTCCTGGGGGGCCTCCTGTGTGTGAGGCTTGACTCTCGGTGCTGAAAATATAGCGCAGACCGAAGCCGAGCATACACTGGCCTCGCAGGGCTCTCACAGTTTAGTGGGCAGAGGTAAGAAATCCTGGGTCTTCTTCCCTCATTCTTGAAGGTGGGAAAGGCCAAGTTCTAGAGGAAGAAAATTATCTAGGTGCGGAGCCCTTAAAAAAGAAGTCTAATAATAGGAAGATGAGGCCTGTGGGACTAGGATGCCTGTGCACCTGGCTCTAGGAAGAATAATGGGCTGGGTGAACGAGAGTTTCAGCCCCCCAGCCCCCTGGTTTGGCTGTTTGGGCCTGGTCCCTGGGAAGCCCAGCCAGTTCTGCCCAGCCTGGAAGCATGTCCTACCCCACCTGCACACCTCATCAGAACATACTGACCCTGTGTCCCTGCTTTGTGTTGTGAGATTAATCTGAGTAGGTAGATAAAGTGGAACCAAGGAGTTTAAAGAACTTATGATTTTACCTTTCCAAAATAAGAACTTGAATTCATTTACCACAAAAATCCCACAGAAGTAACTCTAATGGTAGAATTTCAGACCATTGACAGGTTGGGTTTGGGGAGAAAGGTATGAAGTCAGTTGCCTATGATGACTCCAGCTTCTCCCGTCCCGGGGCCTGAGCACACAGGTGTCAAAATGTCACGAGAACCTTGCTGTTCAAAGCATGGTCAGAAGCCACTGCATCAGCACCATCCAGAAGCTTGTTAGAAATGCTAAATATCAGCCCCTCCCAGAGCCACAGAACCGGACTCTGCAGTGGCACAGGATCCACTGTGACTGCATGCACCCAGAGTCTGGGAAAGGCTGGGCTGGAATGCATCCCAAGAAGGGGTCCCCAAGAAGGATGCCACTGGCAGTCCCAGCTCTACCTCTGCCCAATCTCTGCATTCCCTCAACAGCAACAAACTGTTTACTCATTAGGAGGCGAGAGAAGGAAAGATGCTGGGAATTCTGATAAATAAGAAGCTTGTTAGTGTCATGAGCCACAGCAACTCCCTGGAAGAGCCTCCCTTGTGAGACAGGGTAGGCTGGCTAATGGGGAACCCTCCTTAGAGTTAGAAGTTCCCTTTCCCTTTTCATCTGGTCTGGTGTTTATTCACAAGAAATCAGGCCATGAAACAGCATTTGCAATGTTCCCCTTAAAAAGAACTATAATCTGTGTGCAGACCCCTTCCCTTTACCCTTCAGACCACATTCCACCCTTCCGTGAGGGGGCTGCCCTGTCTGGACTGCATCACCCAGCTCACTGCCCTCTGGCTTCTGGGGGGTCCAGCCAACGAGAAGCCCCAGGAAGAGACAGGAAGGCAGCAGGACAATGAGGTGGGCTCGTGCTCTCCCAGGGCAGCCCCCCAACAGACCTTTGCTTTCCAGATCCTGCTAACTGCTCCT
Organism: Callorhinus ursinus; assembly: GCF_003265705.2. Taxonomy (NCBI): domain Eukaryota; kingdom Metazoa; phylum Chordata; class Mammalia; order Carnivora; family Otariidae; genus Callorhinus; species Callorhinus ursinus. The sequence goes on from NW_027397121.1 coordinate 28,575, forward strand.
CCCAGCCCACTCCTTCCTGTCTAGGGGTGTTAGCAGCACCTGCCGGGGCCTGCCCAGGGGCTGATTCTCCTCGGTTCCCATCCTTAAACCCTGCCTGCCCCTTTTTAAACAGTCCCTTGCTCCTCAAATCACCCAGTTTGAATGAGCCATCTGATCCTGGACTGACTCACTCCACCTGAGAAAAGACTGGAAGAAAACACACCAAGGTGGGCTGCATCCCCCTTTCCCTTCCTTGGGTTTTCTGTTGGATTCTGACCTTCCAGCAATTCCATTTTCGTCTTCCTCAGTCCCCATGCACACTTGAGGACTTCAGAGACTGTGGAAGTGTATTTCATTTCTAAACATTTGTCTCCTCCTGCTTTCCAAGCAGAGGAGGAGCCGCAGTCCGGCAGGGCTCCCAGGGGCAGTGGGGTGGGCAGAGCAGGAAGAACCTCACTGGAGGGGGTTTTCATTGGCACCGTGCTAACTTCCCCTCACTGTGATCTGTGTGTCCTGTCCTGGCGTTGGGGGCATTGGAAGCAGACGCTGGAGTTATCAACCCTCTGTGTTTTGCTCTTCCTGGGAGTGAGACCCTCTGGAAGGCCTTGGAGTAGGGGCTCCCCCAGGTGCTGCCCTGCCCCAGCTGTCCCTGCACTGTTGATCAGGGTCCTCACACCGCTCTGTCCCTTGCTCCAACCATGCTGGCCTCCTCCCTGCTGTTCATCTAACACCAGGCACACCTCTCCCCTCTCCACGACGCCGGATACCCTTAGGGCTTGTCTACCCCTCACTGCCTTCAGGTGTCTGGTGAAATATCACCTTCATCAAGAGGGGTCATACCTGACCATCCTACGTAACATGCCTTCCCTCCCCTTGCATTGTTTATGTTGCAGACCTTGACACCCATGGACATTTTAGCTGTCTACAAGCGCCACAGGGTAGGCTCTGAATCTGTTTTGCTCATTACTCTATCCTGAAGCATCAAGAAGGCACTCAATGAAGTTTTGTTCAGTGAATGAAGGAATGCTCTCTCTTGGTCACCTTGGGAAGTCAGATTTGCACAATGCAGGCTTGCTCCAAATGTCTACCAGCGCTCAGAGAGGAAGCAGCTGGTCCCTTCCATGGTCAGCATGGCATGACAGGTGACACACATGCGTCAGATACTTCCAGTGGCCTCAGCTATACTTGCAGCCAGATGCAGACTCTTCTTCCTGCTCGCCCCTGCACCCCTGCACTGGTCCCTGTCTGTTGCAGGAAGCCTTGGGGAGCTGAGGGGCATCAGTGGATGTTTAGACTCTGGCAGTGCCTTATTCAGCCCTACACCGTGCTTCACGGTTGTGTCCCCAAGCCAGGCACAAGTATCTAATACCCATTAAGAAAGATCCCACCCCTGTGAAAAATGCCCAGAACCACTGGAGGAAGCCCCCACTTTCCCTGATCGTCAGGGACCTGGACTAATCCTTTCCTTCTATGGTCACAGAAGCTTCGCAGCCAACCCCCTTTGCTGGGGTGTGAGGGTCACCTGCAGGAACTATACTCTCTATAGGAAGGCTAATTCCCGATACGGACCTCACTGGATGGTTTTGGCTCAGGCCACTCATATCTTAATGAGCCAGAGTTCTGGGTTCTAATGGCTTGTCCGTGGCTGTGGACAAATCATTTCCTTCCCTGGGTCTTGGTTTCTGCATTTCTCAGGGATCTTCAGGCCCTAATGGTTTAAGACTCGATGGGTCCACAACCTGGCTACAGAATCCACATTTGAACAGATTAGGAAATAAGCCAGACTTGGGGGGTTCCCATAATTCTGGGTCTCTGCCATCATCCCTTCTAATTTAGGCAACATCTCCCTCTGTGTCCTTTTCTGGGATGTTCCCCTTTCCTGGATTTCTCTTCCTCTCTTGGATGTCCCCTGTGTTTTTGTACCTGCTGGTCCCTTTGTCCTAAACGCCTCCACCTTCCTTGCTTTGTGGGATTCCGTGGCGGAGGCTGCTGGTGTCCGCCTACCTGCCTCCGATCCTCTCCTCTCTGTGCACACAGCCCAAAGTGCTGCGACACCTGAGCCTCTGGGCCTGTGGGCTGTCGCTGGCTGTTGGCGTCTGCATTGCCACTCTGGGGAAGGAACTGCTCTCTCTGGTGGTTGACAGGAGCTGGTGAGTGAGTACCCCCAGTATCTGCCCTTTGAGGGATAATTCTGAGGTCTGTGTTCCCCTGTAAGACTGAGCATAAATCACCTACAGTTATGGAGAACACACCTTTTATTTACTGCCTTTCTTTCTCTGTCTCACTTCCCCTTTCCCTACTCGTTTTGGGGGGACCACTCCCCAGATAAACCATTTCCATTCCAATCCATCCAACCTTGAGGACCGAGGTTAATGGTCACCTTCTGTTTGAAAATCCCCCAACTCCCTCAAGTTAGCTGCTCACACCTCAGTTTTTTTGTCTCTGGATCCACCCTCTTGGCGGGATTAAAAAGATCCATTCTAGGGTCTGTGTGCCCCACTGGTGTGAGGCTCTCTGAGGTCAGGGACCCATGTCCTATTTCCCCCTGTAACTGTAGTCAACATGGAGGATGTCCCATACAGGAATCTAGGTGCTTCCCAGGTACTTCTCATCTTCCTCCCTCTCTTGACTTCCCAGCAAGCCTCCTGCTAACTTTGCAAAGAATTCAACCGGCTCCAGGTTTTTATTCCTCTACTTTAACCCCAGGTAAATGTGGGTTCATCCACAGCTGGACTTCTTTATAAATGCCCGGCAAGCCCATCAATAATTGACCCTGGAAGATACTCCTGTGGGTTCCTAATACCTGTAACAACGGTGTCTGTCCCTGACCTGTCTCCGCACAGGGCACCGAGGGCCGGGGAGGGCGTTCCTCTCCCTCTTCTCCCAGTCCCTGGGCTCATCTCTCCCGGGGTCAGCTGCCTCCACACCCTCTTGCTATTGCCTTCTTTCCAGGAGGGGCGAGGGAAGCATCTTCAGGGACATATCAGTACAATCCTGACCTTTCTCTCATTCACATTGGAGATTTTTTGCTTTCACCCTCTTCAAATTCTCCAAAGGGAAGAAGGAGGGAGAGGGGAAGGAGGGGACACTGGTTTGAATTACATATTGATCTCTTGAGCAGATATGTCCCGCCTGGACAGCCTGCGGTCAGAGCCCTACTCCTTGTTCCCAAGCATGGCTATCAACCTGCGACCCATCCAGACGCCGCCCCTCAATCCCATGCCCCCAGAATTCTGTCTTTTGGGGATCCAAAGCTTCACAAACCTCCTTTCTCTGCCTCCAAAAGCCCTTGACTCTGTAGACACAAATCTTGCTCTGCAAGTTGCTACCTCTGAGTTCCACCCGGAGAGTAGGAACCTTCTGCCTGGTTGGATGCCAAGTGCAAGTGAGTGCTGCCGTTCCTTGTCAATTCCACCAGAGCCTAAGTGGCTCCTGAATATCTATCTCTCCACTGTACCCCATGCCTAGAGTAGAAGCCCACCCACAGCAGCACATTCATGGACTGCATTGTTAAGCCATCAGTGAGCTGCTTGGGGTTGTCAGAGCCTGCATTGCCTCTGAAAATGCAAATACATTGCCTTAGAGCCACAGACAGGCCCCTGGGGTTTCCTGTGCCAGACCAACAGCGTGTCACCCTGCAGAGAGAAGGAAAGGTGGAGACTGAAGCATAGGATAGGGCAGTTTGAAGTGGGGGGACAGGTGGCAGAAGCGTGAAGTGAAGGGTGTGGCCTGGGGGGTGGGAACATTTGTCCTGATGGCATCGTGGATGTGGGGGATGCAGCCTAGAAGTGCTGGAGGCTGGTGGGGACAGGGGGTCCAAGACAAGCTTCTACTTCACTGTTTTTCCTGGGCGGGCACTGTGCCCCTTGACCAACATCAACCCTGCCACAGCCAGCATCCTCCCTCCCACTGCGTCTTACATGAGAAATCTTACAGTCTGCTACTTAGCCACACTGTGACCCCCCCCCCCGCCTTGGGGCAACTCGCTTTCCCCTGGACAGGGCTTTGGTGTGTATTGAACACTTTTAGAGTCCTGACCACATGCTGAGCACTGCTGGAAGCACTTGATAAATATCCCTACATTTACTCCTCACAACCACCTACCAAGTCATACTCCCATCTGCATCTCCTAAGTGCAGATGAGGATACTGAGGCACGGAGTGGTTCAGTGACTTGCTCAAGGTTGCACAGAGCTGGTAGTAGGTGGCAGAGTGGGGACTGGCAGCCAGGCCATCTGGAGCCCAAGTTCTGGCTCTACCTACACTATACTACCCTGACCTCCAAGAGCCTGTCTGGCTCAGAGAACCAGCTCTAGGCTAGATGGTCCCTAAACACCTTTCCTTGGCACCTGCTCAGTCTCCCTGGGTTAAATCACACATTCATCCCTCCTTTCATTTATTCATGCATTGGTTCAACAGCGAGTCTCTCCAATGCACAGGGCATGGCTCTGGGTGCTGAGGGAGTACAAGAGTTCATGCCCTCGGGGACTAGATTTTAGTAAGGTGGACAGACAATAATAAAATAGACATGTTACATATATGTTGTATGTGGTATATATGATGCATTCAGTCAACACTAGAATATGTCAAGAGGGGAGAAATGAAACAAGAGATAAGACAGCTGGAGGAGATGACAAGTGTCTGTGGTCACCAGGAGAAGGCCTGTCTGAGGAGGTGATATCTGAGCGGACACCTGTGTGAAGCGAGGCAGGGAGGCTCTGGGCTTTGGAAGGGAGGCTTGCAGATAGAAGGGATCCTGAGTGCCAAGGCCCAGGAGCTGGCGTGCGAGGAGTGTGAGGATGAGCATGGAGCCCCACGGAGGCTGGTGCGTATGGGGGCCAGTCTGGGGCTTGAAGGAGAGGGAGAGCAGTGCAGAAGGGCTCTTCCCTCAGGGGATGGGCAGAGCTGAGGACCTGGTGGGAGAGGCCTCCTCATGAGTCAGACAAGAGTGGAGCCTGGGAAGGATGAAAAGTTTATTTCTGGGAGGTCACCTGCCTTAGGAAATGGCACAGTTTTGACAATTGCTTTATTCTTCTTCAACACTTGCAGATGGAGTAGGAGGCTGGGACAGAGAGCTCAGCACCCCACCACCACTGTCCCCAGGGCAGAGAGAGGGAGAGAGGCTGGGACCACAGATACTGGATATAGAAAAGACCCACTAGGTCGTGGAGTGGGTCCCCCGGGGAAGATGTGGTGGCAGGAGAAACCTCGCCTGCTCATTTCATGCTCTGGCTGAGGGCGTGAGTAGGAGATGGGAGCAAGTTGAAATTAGATGGGAATTTATTTAAGGCCTTTAAACATTTCTGCACTCAGGAGGCCTCGAGAGAACCACAGATCATCTCCTCCAGAGCCTGCATGGGAGCCACACAGTGACTCATCAGGTCCCTAGGCCACCCTGGCACATGGTGGGTGGGGAGCAGGCTGCACACACCCCCTGCCCCCGCCTCCCCCAGGAAGGTCTCTGACAGTGTGTCCTGGGCCTCAAGGGGGGCCGCACATCCCCATCTGCCCTGCCTGGTGCCTCAGACAAAAGATGTGAGGGGCAGCGTCCTCTTGCGCATCCTGTGCTCCAGGGGCGGGCTGAACCCCAACGGTGGGGCTAAGCAGAGGACAAGGCTTCTCCCTGCATATCCTGAGTCTGTCACAATGGGCTGGGCCTTAAGAGCCTCCTCCCAACCTGAGGTCACTTTTTTTACTAGGTAGTGTTGCCTCACAGATTTCTCTAAGCCTCCCTCAAAGTACCCAGGAACGGCTTTGTAGTATCTCCAGGAGGAAATGAAAAAAATAGTACAGGTACGGTACTGTGCATAGTTATCAGCATGGGTTCTGGAGCCAGACTGCCTGTGTTCAAATCCCAGTTCCTCTACTTACTGGCTGGGTGACCTTGGGCCAGTTACTTAACTTCTCTGGGCCTCAGCTTCTGTACCTGTGAAAGTGTGGGTGGCGATAAGAGCCATCCAGTAGGGAGGTTATGAGGATAAAATGTGCTAAGATAATCAAAGTGCTCACATAGGTCCCTGGCACACAGGGAGGGGTAGACAAGTGTTACCTATTGTTTTTTCTTTGTGTTTAACAGTTTCTCCAGGGGATCCTGCTGGAAGTTGGAGAGCCACTGTTGGACGGATGAGCGAATATGACCATAAAGTTCCAGTACCCAACCTCCTCAGGGAAAGTCCTGAAAAATGGTGGGTCTATCATCTGATTGCGTATTCGTTCATATATTCATTTGCTCTTATGTTCATTCATTCGGCATCTTTCAAGCACCCGTGAGCCAGCTGGGGGTGCAGCGATGATGGACACGTGGTCACTGCTGTTCAGTGCTCACACTCATGCCCATACATATACAGGGAGGCTTGTGCCCCATGCTCACCTTCCTTCCCACCTGACCTGGAGGCCACAGCTCTCTGTCCAGAGAAGACACAGCCATTTACAGTTGGATGCAAGGAGTGCTCGTGGAATCATGCAAGCCACCGTAGAGAGCAGAGGGCTGTGCCTACTGTTGGGGGCATCTGGGATCAAGTTGGCAGGATCAGGGAATGTACTTCCAAGGGCCAATTTTGGAAACCCAAATGACAGGTCAGGATTTCAGGGGCACTTATTGATGTGAGAATCATGGGGTTAATTTCCAAGTGTGGGCTCTGGAGCCAGAAGGCCTGGATTGACATATGGAGTTCCCACTTCCTGGCTCTGCATCATCTAACCTGTCTGTGCCTCTGTTTTCTCATCTGTGCAATGGGGATAATAGTGGTACGTTCCTTATAGGGTTATTGCAAGGGCCATATGAGTTTATATATGTAAAGCACTGAGTGGCGTGCTTGGCACTCAGTGAATGTTGCCTACCTTGAAACTACAGGAATGCATTTAACTACAAATAAAGAAAACCCAACTAGTAGTGGTGTAGAGGAGTGAGGGGGTTATCTGTGCTCTGCGACAGGAAACCTGAGGACAGGAGGCATGGTGAGCAGCCTCTCTGATTGCTCCTGATGACCTTGCTCCTCATTCATGGGGTGACCCTGCTCCTCATTCTTGCCACGATGCTTCTTCCAGGGTGAAGCTAAGAAAAGGCTGTGCCCTCCATCTTGGGGGCTCTCTGGCCCACCCTCAGATCACCAGCTGCTGCGCTGTGAGGACATTCAGGCAGCCCGTGGAGAGGCCCACACCATGGGAAGCCAGCTGCCAGAAATAAACCACATGAGTGAGTTTGGAAGCTGATTCTTCAGCTCGGTCAGGCCTTGAGATGACTGTAGCCCTCATAGCTTGACTACAGCCTCATGAGAGACCCTGACCCAGAGGCACCCAGAGAAGCTCTGCCCAGATTTATGAATCACAGAAACTGTGAGTGTGTGTTTTTTTAACCCACTAAATTTGGGGATACTTTATTGTGCAGCAATAGATAACTCATACAGGGGCCACCCACGGCTTGTGCAGTGGCTCAGTGGGGTCTCAATGTTGCCATCAGAGACTCAGGCCCCTTCTGTCTTTCCTCTCCCCGCCATAGCTTGCGGCTTTCATCCTCAGGGTTACAAGATAGCTGCTGCGTGTCCAGATGTCACATTTGCATACTAAGCAGGAAGAGGGCCTAAAGCCAGACAGGGGGCAGGCCTGCTGGGTCTGTCCCTTTCACAGAAGCTTTCCCAGGGAAGCTACCCAATAGCCTCCAAATACATCGAATTGGCCAGAAGACTCTCATGGCCACCCTGGTCCCACAGTGAATGGAAGGGTAGACCAGATGACCTCTCATGTTTCAGGATACTGAAGTTCCACCCCAGAACCCAGCAAGGGCTATTCAGGCTGTGAAGGAGAAGGTGAGTCTCTTGAAGGTAGTAACTGTCTAACTCAGCTGTGATTCCCAGGGCCTAACCCAGCACCTCACGTATTAGGTACCCAAATAAGGTTTTTGAATGAGTGAACTAGGTGATAAGCCTTCAAAGGCAGGGATCGTATCTTCCTTGTGTTTATACCCCTGATGCTTGGCAGAGCTGGTAGATCAGCATATGATTGTGTTATGCTACTAGCTCACTGAGGGCAGGGACTGTACCTTGTTTTTCTGTGCAGCCAGGTGCCTGGCCCAGTGCCTGGCACACAGAGGGACATGCCTCAGGGTTTGCTGAATAGTTTAACCCTCTGGCTGACCAAAAGCTCTGGTGTTGTGTCTCCTCCCTCATGAGACTTGCTTGACCTTGTGGTGCAGTCCTCCATCTGAAATGGGAATCAGGAGCCTCACCCTCCTATGAGGGAACGGGCATGCTTGCCCCTCCAGTGGGCCTGCCCTATCCTGGCTGGGGTTGTCTCTATTCGAACACTAGAAGATGATCAGGAAGCTTGCTCCTGGCTGTCTCTGGCTCTGCCCTGGGGGATTCCCCCTCAGCTGGGGGAGAGAGAGAGCTGGGTCCTGCCAGGACACCTCACCCAGGCAGCCTTCACTGTGCTCTCTGTGGACTACAGAGGCCAGTGGAGGGAGCTGCAGGGACAGAGGCCCTCGGTTCAAAGGAAGGTCCTTTCTGGGAGGCAACCCAAGGAGCTGCTCTGGTGGTGATGTCTCAGTTGGAGCACACCTAGATATGCTCAGACGTGTCTTAGCAGCACAGCCCCCGACGCCCTTTACTCCCTGAAACCCATGTCATTCCCCTGTCTGGAACTGCCTGTGACCGCTTCCCTCATCTGCTTTCTAATCTGACCCCCACCCAAAAGAAGGGGGAAGTTGGCTTCTGAGTAGAACTGGGCCATGAAAAGGGTTTCCATGTCAAGAGATGTTGGTCAGGGGGTGGAGAAAGATGGCGGAAGACTAGGAGACCTGGATTCCATCTGGTCTCAGGAATTCAGCTGAATAGGGATCAAACCATTCTGAACACCTATGAACTCAACAGGAGATCGAAGAGAAGAATACCAACAACTCTCTGAACAGAAAAGCGACCACTTTCTGGAAGGTAGGACGTGTGGAGAAGTGAATCCGAGGCGATACTCGGGAGGATAGACGGCGGGGGAGGGGGCCTCCCTCGGCCACTTCTGACAAGTGCTAGAGCCACGGAGCACAAAATCGGAACTTTTAGAAGTCGGCTCCGCTGAGGGACGTCGCTAAGCGGCTAAGTGGCTAAGCGGGGGGTGGAACCCTCGTGGGACAGTGTGGTCTCAGGACCCTTGGGGTCACAGAAAGACCGGGGGTGCCTGAGTGCGCCAGAGCTCCCAGGCATCAGAACAGGGAAGCCGGCTGCAGAGACGGAGCCGAGGGCTCTCACCTCGGGGTTGCCATAAACTGTGATCTGCGGCCCAGTCGGGCCATTGCTCCTCCAGCAGGGACCCAACAAGCGGCAGATCCGGGGAGACTCCCCTTCCCGCCGCCCCCCCAGGAGGAGTGGCGCGGGAGCGCACTACAGGGATCTGCTGGGTTTGGAGACTCCACACCGAGTCGGGTGCCAGAGATAGAAACGCTCGGTCACAGGCCAGGTGAGCACGGAGTGCGGCCGGAGACCGGGGACACGGGAGTGACTGGCTGCTTTTCTCTGGGGGCGCACTGAGGAGTGGGGACCCAAGTTCTCAGCTCTTCCGGGCAGAGATTGGGAGGCCACAATTTTCACTCTCATCCTCCAAAGCTGTACGGAAAGCTTGCAGGGAACAAAAGCTCCCGAGAGCAAACCCGAGCAGATTCCTTAGCCTGGACCGACAAGGGCGGGGCAATTCCACCTCCGAAAAAGACATTTGGGATCCGCGGCAACAGTCTCCTCCCCTAGAAGATCAGCACCAACAGCCAGCCAAGACCAAGTTTACCAATCAAGGAGAACAAGAGAACTCTAGCGCTAGGGGAATACTGCACATAGAATTCATGGCTTTTTTACCATGATTCATTAGTTTTTCAAAGTTAATTTTTTAACTGTTTTTTTTTTTGAATTTTTCTTTTTCCCTTTTTCAACCAACATCTTATCCATCCTTTTTGGAAAAAAAATTTTTTATTTTTCATTTTTAGAGTCATATTCTATCCCTTCATAGTAGATACCCTTATTTTTGGCATATATATGTAAGTTGTTCTCTCTTTAAAATTTTGAGATACAGTTTCTTCTAACAGATCAAAATATACCCTAAATCACTAGTGTATGGCTTTGTTCTAGTCTCCTGCCTGATCACATTCTCTCCTTTTTTTTTTTTAAATCTTCTTCTTTCTTTTTTCAAACAACTTCTTATCAATTCCTTTTATAAAATCTTTTATAATTTTCATCTTTACAATCATCTTCCATCCCTTTCATTGTATCAACCCTTATTTTGTACATATATAAGTCTTTCTTTCTTTAAAATTTTAGGAGGCACTTTTTTCTAACAGACCAAAATACACCCAAAATCTAGTCTGTGGTACTGATCTATGCACTAGCCTGATCATATGTGATCATATTCTGTTTTTTTTTGTTCTGTTTTTGTTTGTTTTTATCTTTATGTTTTTCTTTTTTTTCCTCTTTCTTTTTTCTTTCTTTCCCTTTCTTTTCCCATGGTTTCAGGTCTTTTCTGATTTGTTTAGAGTATATTTGCTGGGGACGTTCTTAACCTGTTAGCATTTTGTTCTCTCATTCATCTATTCTCCCCTGGACAAAATGACAAGACAAAAAATAATCACCTCATCAAAAAGAACAAGAGGTAGTACCGTCTGCCAGGGACCTACTCAATACGGACATTAGTACGATGTCGGACCTAGAGTCCAGAATCATGATCTTAAAGATACTAGTTGGGCTTGAAAAAAGCATGGAAGTTATTAGAGACACACTTCCTGGAGAAATAAAAGAACTAAAATCTAACCAAATTGAAATCAAAAAAGCTATTAATGAAGTGCAATAAAAAATGGGGGCACTAACTGCCAGGATAAATGAGGCAGAAGAGAGAATCAGCGATATAGAAGACCAAATGATGGAAAATAAAGAAGCTGAGAAAAAGAGAGATAAACAACTACTGGATCATGAGGGCAGAATTCGAGAGATAAACGATACCATAAGACAAAACAACATTAGAATAATTGGGATCCCAGAAGAAAAAGAAAGAGAGAGAGGGGCAGAAGGTATATTGGATCAAATTATAGCAGATAACTTCCCTAATGTGGGGAAGGGAACAGGCATCAAAATCCAGGAGGCACAGAGAACCCCTCTCAAAATCAATAAAAATAGGCCAACACTCTACATCTGATAGTAAAACTTACAGGTCTCAGACACAAAGAGAAAATCTTGAAAGCAGCTCGGGGGAAAGATATGTAACCTACAATGGTAGAAACATTAGATTGGCAACAGACCTATCCACAGAGACCTGGCAGGCCAGAAAGGACTGGCATGATATCTTCAGAGCACTAAACGAGAAAAATATGTAGCCAAGAATACTATATCCAACTAGGCTGTCATTGAAAATAGAAGGAGAGATAAAAAGCTTCCAGGACAAACAAAAACTAAAGGAATTTGCAAACATGAAACCATCCCTCCAAGAAATATTAAAGAGGTCCTTTAAGCAAAGAGAGAGCCAAAAAGCAGCATAGACCAGAAAGGAATACAGACAATATACAGTAACAGTCACCTTACAGGCAATACAATGACACTAAATTCATAATTCTCAATAGTTACCCTGAATGTAATTAAGCTAAATGCCCCAATCAAAAGACACAGGCTTTCAGATTGGATTAAAAAACAAGACCCATCCATATGCTGTCTGCAAGAGACTCATTTTAGACCCAAAGACACCCCCAGATTGAAAGTGAGGGGGTGGAAAACCATTTACCATGCTAATGGACACCAAAAGAAAGCTGGGGTGGCAATCCTTATATCAGATATATTAGATTTTAAACCAAAGACTGTAATAAGAGAGGAGGAAGGACACTATATCCTACTTAAAGGGTCTATCCAAGAAGAAGATCTAACAATTGTAAATATCTATGCCCCTAACATGGGAGCAGCCAATTATATAAGGCAATTAATAACAAAAGCAAAGAAACACATTGACAACAATACAATAATAGTGGGGGACTTTAACATGCCCCTGACTGAAATGGACAGATCATCTAAGCAAAAGATCAACAAGGAAATAAAGACTTTAAATGACACACTGAACCAAATGGACTTCACAGACATATTCAGAACATTCTATCCCAAGCAACGGAATACACATTCTTCTCTAATGCCCATGGAACATTCTCCAGAATTGATCACATCCTAGGTCACAAATCAGGTCTCAGCTGGTACCAAAAGATTGGGATTATTCCCTGCATATTTTCATACCACAGTGCTTTGAAACTAAAACCCAATCACAAGAGGAAAGTCAGAAAGAACTCAAATACATGGAGGCTAAAGAGCATCCTACTAAAGGACGAATGGGTCAACCAGGAAATTAAAGAAGAATTAAAAAAATTCATGGAAAACAATGAAAATGAAAACACAACTGTTCAAAATCTTTGGGATACAGCAAAGGCATTCCTGAGAGGAATGTATATAGCAATACAAGCCTTTTTCAAGAAATAAGAAAGGTCTCAAATACACAACCTAACCAAACACCTAAAGGAGCTAGAGAAAAAAACAGCAAATAAAGCCTAAACACAGCAGGAGAAGAGAAATAATAAAGATCAGAGCAGAAATCAATGAAATAGAAACCAAAAGAACAGTAGAACGGATTAACAAAACTAGGAGCTGGTTCTTTGAAAGAATTAACAAGATTGATAAACCCCTGGCCAGACTTATCCAAAAGAAAAATGACCCAAATCAACAAAATCATGAATGAAAGAGGAGATATCACAACCAACACCAAAGACATACAAACAATTATAAGAACATATTGTGAGCAAATATATGCCAGCAAATTAGATAACCTGGAAGAAATGGGTGCATTCCTAGACATGTATCAACTTCCAAAATTGAACCGGGAAGAAATAGAAAACCTAAACAGACCTATAACCACTAAGGAAATTGAAGCAGTCATCAAAAATCTCCCAACAAACAAAAGCCCAGGGCCAGATGGCTTCCCAGGGGAATTCTAACAAACATTTAAAGAAGAATTAATACCTATTCTCCTGACACTGTTCCAAAAAATAGAAATGGAAGGAAAACTTCCAAACTCATTTTATGAGGCCAGCATTACCTTGATCCCAAAACCAGACAAAGACCCCATCAGAAAGGAGAATTACAGACCAATATCCTTGATGAACATGGATGCAAAAATTCTCACCAAAATACTAGCCAGTAGGATCCAACAGTACATTAAAAGGATTATTCACCATGACCAAGTGGCATTTATCCCTGGGCTGCAAGATTGGTTCAACATCCACAAATCAATCAACGTGATACAATACATTAACAAAAGAAAGAACAAGAATCATAGGATCCTCTCAATAGATGCAGAAAAAGCATTTGACAAAGTACAGCATCCTTTCTTGATCAAAATTCTTCAGGGTATAGGGATAGAGGGTACATACCTCAATATCATAAAAGCCATCTATGGAAAACCTACAGTGAATATCATTCTCAATGGGGAAAAGCTGAGAGCTTTCCCCCTAAGGTCAGGAACGCGGCAGGGATGTCCACTATCACCACTGCTATTCAACATAGTATTAGAAGTCCTAGCCACAGCAATCAGACAACAAAAAGAAATCAAAGGCATCCAAATCGGCAAAGAGGAAGTCAAACTCTCACTCTTTGCAGATGATATGATACTGTATGTGGAAAACCCAAAAGACTCCACCCCAAAACTGCTAGAACTCATACAGGAATTCAGTCAAGTGGCAGGATGTAAAATCAATGCACAGAAATCAGTGGCATTCCTATACACCAACAGCAAGACAGAAGAGAGACAAATCAAGGAGTCGATCCCACTTAAAAATTGCACCCAAAACCATAAGATACCTAGGAATAAATCTAACCAAAGAGGCAAAGGATCTGTACTCAGAAAACTATAAAATACTCATGAAAGAAATTGAGGAAGATACAAAGAAATGGAAAAACGTTTCATGCTCATGGATTGGAAGAACAAACATTGTGAAGATGTCAATGCTACCTAGAGCAATCTACACATTCAATGCAATCCCCATCAAAATACCATCCACTTTTTTCAAAGAAATGGAACAAATAATCCTAAAATTTGTATGGAACCAGAAGAGACCATGAATAGCCAGAGGAATGTTGAAAAAGAAAAGCAAAGCTGGCGGCATCACAATTCCAGACTTCCAGCTCTATTACAAAGCTGTCATCATCAAGACAGTATGGTACTGGCACAAAAACAGACACATAGATCAACGGAACAGAATAGAGAGCCCAGAAATGGACCCTCAACTCTATGGTCAACTCATCTTTGACAAAGCAGGAAAGAATGTCCAATGGAAAAAAGACAGTCTCTTTAACAAACAATGTTGGGAAAATTGGACAACCACCTGCAGAAGAATGAAACTGGAACATATCCTTACATCATACACAAAAATAGACTCCAATGTTTGAAAAACCTAAATGTGAGACAGGAGTCCATCAAAATCATAAAGGAGAACACAGGCAGCAACCTTTTCGACCTCAGCTGCAGCAACTTCTTCCTAGAAATATCGCCAAAGGCAAGGGAAGCAAGGGCATAAATGAACTCTTGGGATTTCATCAAGACAAAAAGCTTTTGCACAGCACAAGAATCAGTCGACAAAACCAAAAGACAACCGACAGAATGGGAGAAAATATTTGCAAATGACATATCAGATAAAGGGCTAGTATCCAAAACCTATAAAGGGCTTATCAAACTCAACACCCAAAGAACAAATAATCCAATCAAGAAATGGGCAGAAGACATGAACAGACATTTTTCCAAAGAAGACATCCAAATGGCCAACAGACACATGAAAAAGTGCTCAACATTGCTCGGCATCAGGGAAATCCAAATCAAAACCTCGATGAGATACCACCTCACACCAGTCAGAATGGCTAAAATTAACAAGTCAGGAAACGACAGATGTTGGCGGGGATTCGGAGAAAGGGGAACCCTCCTACACTGTTGGTGGGAATGCAAGTTGGTGCAACCACTCTGGAAAACAGTATGGAGGTTCCTCAAACAGTTGAAAATAGAGCTACCCTACGATCCAGCTATTGCCCTACTCGGTATTTACCCCAAAGATACAACTGTAGGGATCTGAAGGGGTACGTGCACCCCGATGTTTATAGCAGCAATGTCCACAATAGCCAAACTGTGGACAGAGCCAAGACGTCCATCGACAGATGAATGGATAAAGAAGAGGTGGTATATATACATGATGGAATATAATGCAGCCATCAAAATGAATGAGATCTTGCCATTTGCAACCACATGGATGGAACTGGAGTGTGTTATGCTGAGTGAAATAAGTCAATCAGAGAAAAACCTGTATCATATGACCTCACTGATATGAGGAATTCTTAATCTCAGGAAACAAACTGAGGGTTGCTGGAGTGTGGGTGGTGGGAGGGATGGGGTGGCTGGGTGATAGACATTGGGGAGGGTATGTGCTATGGCGAGTGCTGTGAATTGTGCAAGACTGTTGAATCACAGATCTGTACCTCTGAAACAAATAATGCAATATATGTTAAGAAAAAAAAAAGAAGAAGGTAGCAGGAGGGGAAGAATGAAGGGGAGTAAGTCGGAGGGAGAGACGAACCATGAGAGACGATGGACTCTGAAAAACAAACTGAGGGTTCCAGAGGGGAGGGGGTGGGGAGGATGGGTTAGCCTGGTGATGGGTATTAAAGAGGGTACGTTCTGCGTAGAACATGGGTGTTATGCTCAAACAATGAATCATGGAACATTACATCCAAAACTAATGATGTAATGCATGGTGATTAACATAACAACAACAAAATAAAGAGATGTTGTTCAGACCCAAGGGATGTTCCAGGGGTCCATCATTAGAGAATTATTCATGGAGTCACCATGGATCTTTTTCCCTGGAGGTCTGCAGAACAGGAAGAATTTTTCAGCTCCTTAGGATACAAGGAAACACACGCTGTGAGGTCCAGACAACCCTTCCCCCATGGCCCTCTGTCCCCAGGTCCCTGATGTTTTTATTCTTTGGTGGAATATTCACTGCTCAAGTGCATCCTGAATCCAGTGTGCTCTGTCACATCACGAATCCCACAGCACCATAGAGATTGTTGCCTACATCCCCCCAGCTAGACAGGAAGCACCTCGAAGGCAAGGGCTATTCGGTGTTTATTCTGTGGCCTAGAGGCTTAGTGAGCTCTCAGTAAGTGTTAAGCACATGAAGGAATGAACAAATGGATGGTGGCACCCTCAGGAGCCATTTAGATCCATCCCTTGCTTTGTAAATAGGGCTTTGGGTTGTCAAATGAAGCTCTGGTATCATCATCAGCCAACTGGGAGAAGAAGCAGATTTTTATATCTGTGCTCAGTCAGGGCCCCCATCAAGTGATTGTGAAAAAGTGAATGCATGCTCGGAGACACACCTGACCATGTCGGTACCTTATGAAATTAAAAAGAAAATGAATGATAATTCCATACATTTTGGAGACTCTTCTTCATCAGCAGGTTTAATATTCATAACTTGTGTGTTACATATCATCATCTCTATTTATCGATAAAGAAACTGGGGCTCCAATAATACTGTGATGGGTCTGGGCAACTTTGAGAGCTGGTTCCTACAATCTAGCCATCCCAGTATGGAGGGTGGAAACTGAATCATGCGCACTGTACTTGCTTTCTGTTGGTGCTGGAACAAATTCCCACAAACATGGTGATTAAAAATAACACAAATTCATCATTGTAGGGTTCTGGAGAAGTCTGCAATCAAGGTGCTGGAGGGGCTGTGTTCCTCTTGGATGCTCGGGGAGAATGTGCTTCCTTGCCTTTTGAGCTTCTAGGGGAAGCCCTGGCTCCTGCCCCTTCCTCATATAATCCTCACATCTCCTACTCCCACTTCTACCTCCCTGCCTCCCTCTTTTAAGAACCTTTGTGATCCTCTTGGGTCCACCTTGATAAACCTTCCTCCCTCCCACCCTCCCTCCCTTCAGTCTTTCTTTTTTAGGGATAATTTAAATCAGCTGGTGAGCAACTTTCACTGCAAGATCCCCAGGGAGCTTGAAGCTCACTACGCAGAACTTAACCTTACACATGTGAGTGGATGTGAACCCCTTCAGCTGTCTCTGGACACACTGGATTCATCCACGTTCTTCCCAGTCCTCCAGAGGGATGAAGTCCAGAACTGGACACAGAATGTCGAAGGAACCAAGGGAATAGGTCTCTTTCAGCCCCATAGACATCATCTAGCATTCTGAGAAATTCTGGTGAAAAGGGGAAAGAAGGAAGGAAGGGAGGGAGGGATAGGAGGGACGGAGGAAAAAAAGCACAGTGTGCTGCAGAAGTGTGTGGAGACCCTGCAGTCCACTTGCGTTCACTGGGACACATGATGGATACCACCCTGCAGCTCATTTATTTAACCGAACTTTATTGAGCACCTGGTGCTGTGCTAGGCACTATGGGTGAAACAAAGATAAATAATAGATGGGGCATGCCCTCAGGGTGCCTTCAGTCCAGCAGGGAAGTGTGGATCTGAACACAACTAATTCTCACTCAGGGAGAAAGGAAGACAGTAGCACCCCCAAGAGAGAAGCATGGATCTGAGCCCCCGGGCTCCAGGCGAGCAACTTGGCACTTTGTCATTATCGATTGGTTTTGCAGTGATGGTAGTAAAGTGAGAAGAAATGGGGGGGTGGTCTGCATTTACTGCCCCACCCTCAGCCCACTCCCTTGGGAAGGGCCCGGTGTTAGCACTCAATGGTCACTCAGCAGCTACTGATTGAGGGTCTCTGGGGAATCAGGGCCTGGCTGGCTGGGGACAATAAGCTCCCTCAACAGCCCCCTGCATTGTTCCCAGGCCATCTGCTTCCCATCTTGGTGCCCGTGCTGTTTCTGTGCCAGGAACATTCATGGGCACACACTTACCCAGAGGTGTGCGCACCACACACACATACACATGCAGGCACACACTGTGTCACTGCTATCACGAGGAGGTAATAATTGCAGCCTGAACACAGTACCCTCAGGGCTGCCTCTGTCACCACCCTCACCCCCCCACCCTGGCTGCCCCCTCCACCCACTCCCTCTGGTGGGGGTGGGGCACACCTCCACACCTGCCTTTCTGCCTTCCTGTCCAGTTCTGCCCCAAAGCCTGGGCGCCAGTCTTTGCTTCCCTCTGTCTCCTTTCGTCTCCATTTGTACCCCTCTGTCTATTCAATTGGCCCCTGCCTCTCTACTCCTCCCCAGAGTGCTGTGTGTGTGTGTGCACGTGCACGTGTGTGTAAGAGAGAGCGAAAGGACAGAGGGAGACCATTCCTTTTAGGAGTTGTCCTCCTTGATTGAACTATAGTTTCCTGCTGAAGAATCACAAATGCAGCAGAGCTCATTTCCATCACCTGGGGAAGCGTGATGCATAAATCCCGGCAGGATGGGGCCAGGATAGCTGAATGAGGCAACAAAACCTTGCCCCAGTGCATGGGGCCTCCCCATACACCTGCTACCCCTGCTCCCCATGCTGACTGGCTTTTGCTTGTCCTAGGGCCACATCTTAGCATCACGGGGACCAAGCATGGGCCAGCTCTGGGCAGTGCTGATGCCTCCTGGTCTAGACAGGGCTAGAACTCCCCCGTCCTTGAGGAGGTCACAAATCAACATGGAGGATGAAGGTCGGCCAAGAGGCTGGCAGTGCTCTGGGCCCTGGAGGGGTAAGCCTGAGGACCAGGGAGGGAAAACAGGCACTTTTCATTCCCCCAGACCCTGTATCTGTACATCTACTTAAATTACTTACCTGAATCCTCGCCACACCTCTGAGAAATCTGTGTGGATTACTGTGGGACTGGAATGAAGCTAACAAGGCCCAGAGAGGTTAGACAGCATTCCTGAAGCCACACAGCTACTGGGTCATCTGGTAGACTCAATTCCAGATCTGCCTTACTCTTTTCACCACTCAAAGCACAGGTGGTTTCCCGGAAAGGGAGATGCTACAACTTGGTACTGGGGCACGATCTTTGCATGTCAGCCCTGTGAGGTGAAATCTCCTAAATAAATTCATTCTCTTTGCTGGGGGCTGGGGCTTTGAGAGGCCCAATGGTGCTCAGGCTTTCAGTTGTCTGCCCAAGGCTATGGGTTTTAAGAAACCAGATCCTGAAGCCTGTTCCCTCAAAAGGAAACTCTCTGCACTAAGCCTCAGACTTTCTCATCAGAATATGCATGCTAATTTATCTGCCTTCTTTAATTTATGCAGAGATATCAGAGTTTTCAATTTATGCAAAGGTATATCAGGGCTATTGTGCCTTTCGCTCACGCAATGATGGCTTTCTATGCACACTTGTAAGAAAGCCTGCTTGACCTGGGTGCAGGTAAGACCTCTAGGAGCGGCCCTCAACCAATAAAGGATGAAGATTGGTGGGTAAATATCCCAGCTTTCTCACCTCTCTGGAGGACAGCCCTGAGACATCAGCTACATCTCCCAGAGGTCCACCCTGAGGGGAAGCCTCGGTATCCCCAGTATAACCTGTTCTCTGGAGTGCCTTGTGCTGGCTTTCTCGATTCCCGCTCTACTTCGGGTTCTCCTGGATCAAGTCCATATAATCCGCAGGTCCTTGAATTAGGTTTTACTTCTGGGGGAACTCAACCCAGGACAGTCACACTGAGGAGGAAAGGAGCCAGAACTCAAACCCAGGTCTGTGTGACTCCAAAGCCCACACACCTCATCATTATCTCTCATATCTGTGTGACCAGGAAAGCCACACTCACTCATATCTTTACTTTCTATGAGGCAGACATGCATTACACCAAATCTACTCTTTCCCTGAGGGTTTTGAATGTACTTAATAAAATAAATAAATAAATAAATAAATAAATAAAGTTGCAAGAAGCTCTCATTTCCGTTTTGTATTGCAGGTGCTTTCAGGTATTGGTTTATAGCTTGCTCACAAGCTAACCAAGTTTCATGGAGTCTCTCTGCTCATCTAACCAGTCTCACGCTCCAGGCAAAAGAAGGAGTTTCTCCCCAGTCTCAGTCCTGCTCAATTGTAGATGGCCCAGAAGGACACACCTACTTGCCTCCAGGCATGTGAAGCCTCTTTCTTAGGCTAGTAGGAAATGGAAGTAAAGCAGTACAGAGAAAAGAACTGAATGGTGTTTGTTTGCTCCTCTTGCAGAGGAGACAAGTTAGGGGGAAGGGTATGGAAGGTGTTAGCCTAAATACAATTTCCTAAAAGCACGTGACACTTGATGTTGACTCATATTTTCATCAGCGTTGACTCCCTTGAAGTTGGGGCAAGTATCTTCCTGCTTCTCTGAGACTCTTCCCTTTTGCCCAACATTTGCAATAGGTTCTGGGTGAGAATATGCACCTTCCCTGTTGTGTTTTGCCTGGCAATTCCTCAGGGTCCATGGACGGTTAGCCCAGGTGGCTGGTTGGCCTCTGGTTCAAGTGCTAAAGGCTCAATGAACATTTAGAAATTTGACCTGGGGGCACCTGGGTGGCTCAGGCAGTTAAGCATCTGCCTTCGGCTCAGGTCATGATCCCAGGATTCTGGGATTGAGTCCCACATTGGGCTCCCTGCTCAGCAGGGAATCCTCTTCTCTCTCTCCTCCCCGCTTGTGCTCGCTCTTCCTATCTCTGTCTCTCTCAAATAAGCAAATAAAATCTTAAAAAAAAAAAAAAAGAAATTTGACCTGGGGAAGTGGTTGCCCAGGGAGGTCAAGGCCAAAAGGTGGAATCAGGAGAGGAAATGATACCTGAAGTAGAATTCATATTAACTACTTTATCCTTATTTGCCATGACCTATCCTCTGCTGGGATACCTGAAAAAATACGCACATATGCACACACCGATGAATGCAGGTGGATTTCTCTGTCTTAGGGCTCACTTACAGGATGAAGCTTTCTCTTCCCCCTTGCTATTTTATTCCACATTTTCAGTCATTTTCCCTAATGAAACTATCAGGCAGAACTAATCCAAACATCGGCTTAATTAATCAACATTTGGCAGTCTATAACTACACGCTCCAGTCCAAATTGCTTGTGACAACTTTCTTAATACAATACCAGAACAACTACAGGGAAGCAGGGGCTCCATCAGCTGGCTGGAGAGCACAGCTCTTCAATTTATCTAATATATTTTAATAAAGTTGCAATAAACCTTCAGTCTCCCAGGTATGACAGGGAACATTTTGCTACCAGAAAATGTCATTATTTTATTTTTAAATTAGTTGAGAAAACATAAAATGCCCTTGTGGAATAGATGTGCTCTCACCAAGAGTTACCCCTGGATAGAGGGTGAGTTCATGTCCCAGGGGTGCTTTTGGGTCAAGTGTTCAGACCAACAGAGCCCCTGGGGGCTGGTGCTCTGGCTAGCCAAGAAAGTAAATGCAGCCAGAATCCTTCTAGAAGCTGTGATTCTCTTTCAGAGACTGACCTCCCAATAGGAAGAAGAATCAGAATAAGAATGATAATTTTTCCTGTTTATTTACTACCTCAAGGTTCACAGAATACTTTCATGCACCTGGTCTCATTTGGTCTTATAATATCCCTGGAATGAAAGGAGAAATTCATTCCTTTATTCAACACCAGTACACCTGAATGAAGTACCTACTCGTGCTAGGAGCTGGTTTATCCATTAGAGACTCAGGGGTCAACAAGGTAGACTCAGGTAAGCAAGGTAGATGTGATCCTACTGCACTAGCCATCTGAATTTTTCCCTCCAGGTCTCCTACTGCAGGCTGACCTGCCAGGACTGTATTGCCCGGGCTACCTGCCCTCCTTCTGGTTAGATTTGGACAGTGGGAGGCAGGACACTGGAGGTAAGAGATGGTAGAAGCTGAGGTGCTCATCCCCCAGCTCTCTCCCTGCTGGGCTGTAGGCTGGCAGGGTCTGCATTCCTCTGTCTGAGGCCAGCTCTCATTCCCCCTAAGCATAACCACAGCTCTCTCAGATTCTAGCAACCACTCTCTCCTCTTGTCCCTACAGGCCTAGGAGAAGTAAGGGTTTCACCCTCTTGTTACCCCAAATTCTCAAAATCAATTACCCCACTAGAAAACACCATGCATTTCCTGCAGTACTCTGAGTGTTACATGTAACTTCATATAACATGTAACTTCATATAACATCATATAACTTCATATAACTATAATGGCTGGTAGCCATTAACCAAATAATTGCACAATTAATTGCAATTGTGATATGCGCTGCAAAAGATGGTGCAATGTTGTGTGAGAGTATGTAAGCAGGCATCTGACTTCCTCTAGGCAATCAGAAAGGATTTTCCTGCAGGGGTGATATTTAAGGGGCTGAGGAGGAGTAGCTATAAGGATTTTAGGTTGGGTGGGGAGGGCAGTGTTCCAGGCAGAAGGAATGACATGTTTGAAGCCCTGAAGGCTGGAAAAAACTTTGTTTTAGAAAAAAGCTGGAAGGACTACTGATGTGAGTGTCCTTTAAAAAGGCCAAATGTGATCATGGCTGAAAGCCCCTCTGGGTCAAGGGGAAGGCAAAGAGGGTAGGAGGAGACAGACTCTAGCTGGGATTTAGGGCTGGGATGAGGGCATGGAAGTGAGACACTAGGGCATAATATAGAGGGAAGTGTTCACTCTCACGGCCCTGCAGGTGGAGGGGCGGCCCTGACAGTGATGTCTCTTTATATTTTGTACCCTAGGTGCCTGACTTGCTTCACTCTAGTCCTGGTCTTACATAGGGAATTCTGAAAATGAGACCAGGAAAGGAAGAGTCCTGGGGGGAAAATGAGGACAAGAACCAAAAAAGGTAGCCTGAGCAGAGGGGCAAGTTTAAATGGAGATAAATTCAAGGGGAAAACAAACAAACAAACAAACAAACAAACCCCAAAAACGAGATTTGAAGCAAGGGAATCAATGCTGAAGTTCAGAAGGCACAGGAGAGACAGAAGCGGGGAAGATTCTCCACCTAGCTGGTAGGGTAGATCTGGGCTCACTCTCCTAGGACATCTGTAACCTTGTCTGTGTGTGGGGAGGGAGCTGTGAAGGGCAATGAGCCTGAGCAAGCATGTTCCCCTTGGCCAGGGCCAGGAGCATTTATAGGCAATTTCTCTTTCCTGCTTATAGCTTGTAAGCAACAGAGTTGGTACTAGAATCCAGAGGTCTTGACACATGGCCCAGTGCTCTGGCTAAAAGTACTATCAGCAGCAATGGCCTGAGATCTCAAGCAATTACCTTTCCTGTGCATCTCAGATGGGTGCCCTGCCAGCCTGGCCCTTCCTTACCATCTGCAAAGAGTTTCGTCACCTGTGAAGGTAAAAGGAAGAGACCACACACACAGGACCACCCACTTTTGGCATCAATTTCAAATTGGGAGGTGTTCCCAAACCACACTCATTTTTTGATGATTTACTAGGAGAAGTCAGAGAACCTACTGACAGCTGTTGTACTCATGGTTATGATTAAAGGAAAGGATAAAGATTTAAACCAACTGAGGGGGCAGAGGACATGAGTTTAGGGAAGGGACCAAACGTGGAGCTCCCACTGTCTTCCCCCTGTGAACTTGTAGACAGTGTTACTTCTCTGCCATCCATGTGTGACAAGACATCTGGAGTATTGCTAACCAGGAATTGCGCTGGAGCCTTGGGGTCTAGAGTTCTTACCGGGGCTCCATCATGCACTGCCTGTGAAGCTGACCTTATTTTCAGCCCTCGGGAGGTATAACTGATATCACATGGCCCAGAGCCCCCATCGTAAATCTCACACTGTTACACTGTCCAGTGGTCAAAACCCCCAGCAAATAGAGACATTGTTCTCAGACATGACATTTCAAGGGCCTAGTAGCTGAGGGCAAAGGTCAGACCTTTCCTTGGGTAAAGCTAATTCTTCACTGCACATTAGCTCTTGTGAAAGACCTCTGTGTGCCTGCCAGCAGCTCTCCAGACCTACTTTGTTTAGACTGTAAGCCCATAGCTTGGCAGGCTTGCATCAGTTTCTCAGATAGTAGACGAAGGACCTAAGGATATTTAATCCAATTTTTAAGAACATAGTTATTGTTTTGTTTTATTATAAAATGAACAAATGCACATATTAAATTTTTCTAACAATACATAAATGTATAATATAGAAAGTTCCCCATCACACAACATAATCCAGAAGCATATATAAAACAGAAAGTTCCCCATAATTCAAGAAATAACTGTTCCTAAAAATTTAGTTTATATTTTTTCATTTTTTCATGCATATTTTAACATATAAATATGTAATCACTTTTAACAAAAATGATATACTATATATAGTGTTCTGCAGCTTGCTTTTCTCCTTAACACTATATCATAGATACGACATGGAAATGTCACCACATATAAATGAACCTCATTTCTTCAATGGCTGAATAGTATTCCAGTGTGAATATACCACAGTTTGTTTAATGGCTGAATAGTATTCCAGTGTAAGTGTACAATTTATTTAACCAATTGTTTATATTGATGGGTATGTGGGTTATTGCCAATTTTTTTCTATGGCAAACAATGCTGCGATGAACATCCTTGTACACATGAAATTGGGCCCTGTGCTAAAATTTCTGTAGG
The DNA here is from genome assembly GCF_003265705.2 of Callorhinus ursinus. Classification (NCBI taxonomy): domain Eukaryota; kingdom Metazoa; phylum Chordata; class Mammalia; order Carnivora; family Otariidae; genus Callorhinus; species Callorhinus ursinus. The sequence continues at coordinate 53,082 of NW_027397121.1, forward strand.
GCAAACTCTTAAAAGAGGAATTTCTGGATTAAAGGATATGTGCATTTTGCAATTTAATAGATCTTGCCAAATTGTACTCTGAAAAGCTCATCCAATTTATTCTCATATTAGCATTGTATGGGAGTGCTGGATTCCTGCCCTCTTTGCCAACTGGTTGTTATTAATCCTTTACATAAATCCAAATATTTAAAGTAAAACCAGCATTATGCTTCTCATTCCTAGAGCTGGATGGCTGCCCACTCTGCCTTCAATGTCCCCGCTGGGGGACAGCTCTCTTAGCCCCAGCACCAACCTGTGAGGACTGGGTGGTAGGGAATGTGGGTGGCCCAAGAAAGCTGAACTCTGGAAGAAAGCAGTCAAATAGGGACTGATTTTAATGTTTTGTTCATGTAGACACTTGGTTTGAGGTTGAACATTTGAAATTTACTCACCTGGGTATGCCTAATGCCCCACATTTTTCCCCTAAGTTAGATGTATTAGCTTTCTATTGCCACATAACAAATTACCAGAAATTTAGTAACTTAAAACACCATGAATCTATTATCTCACAGTTTCTGTAGGTCAGAAGTCCAGGTATGGTGCCACAGCTGGGTTCTTTGTTTAGGATCTCACCAGGCTGAAAGCAAGGTATGGTAGGGGCTGCAAACACATCTGAAGCTGGGGCTGGTTACTCGTGGTCTTTTTTTTTTTTAAGATTTTATTTATTTATTTGTCAGAGAGAGAGGGAGCACAAGCAGGGGGAGCTGCAGGTAGAGGGAGAGGCAGGCTCCCTACTGAGCAAAAAGCCCGAGGTGGGACTCAATCCCAGGACTCTGGGATCATGACCTGAGCTGAAGGCAGACGCTTAACTGGCTGAGCCACCTAGGTTTCCCATTACTTGTGGTCTTATGACTGAGGTGTCCGTTTTCTTGGTGGTTGTTGGATCTGGATGGTTCTCAGCTCCCAGAGGCTGCCCTCAGGTCCTTGAATGTGGGCTTCTCACAACATGGCAACTTCCTTGAGAGCCAGCAGGAGGGTCTTGCCCTGGTCTGCCATGACAGAGTCTTATATGAAGTAACAGTAATCACAGGAGTATCTCATCATATTTCCGGGTCCCACTCACACTCAAGGGGAAGGGATTTTGCAGGGGTGCAGAGCAGGGGGTGGGAGTCTTGGATTTCTGACTACCACCTTAACTAACATGTGAATGGATTCTGTGTGCACTGGGCTCAGGGGAGGGCCTGGGGAGAGCTGTAATCCCAGGTGGACTGCCCTTTGGCAGGATAATTCGTCTTCTATTTTTGTCTTTTATGTGGTTACAGTGGAATGTTCCTGATGGACCATGCAATAGTACCATGTGGGGTGTCTGCTGGATCTCACCTTCCTTTTTCTGCCTTGTCCCTTCACTTAAAGGGATGGGTCCAGGTAGCCATGATTATTCTACAAATGGGGTGACAGACCAAAACAGAGCAATCAACGTCTCCCTCCTGAAAATCTGGAACGAGGATTAAAGATATGTATTAGTTGTTGGAGGTACTGAAGATGGGAGGATTTGGAGCTCAGACAGGGGCAGCAACTTTATGCCACCTGCACAGAGAAGAAGGAATTCAATCAGGAGAGAAAAACTAAAAACTGAAGGTAATACATGAAGAGAAGTTATGATAGGGTAACCAATTCACGTGGTTTTCCTGGGACTGAGGGGGCTCCCAGGACACAGCACTGTCAGTGCTAAAAGCAGAAAGTTTCTGCTAAACCAGGATGAGTTGGTCATCCTCAGTAAAGAAGAAGGACCTGTGGCCCCAGACAGGGACAGAGAGGCTTCCTTGAATCCTGATGCTCCCAGCCCTGGGAGAAGCCTGGCTGGGTTTCTTGCCCTGAGGCCCATGGACCACCCCTAACCTCCCAATCCCTTTTTGTTTAAACTGGCCTGGAACTTTAACTTCTGGAAAGACCATACTCAGCCTCCCTCGTCATCAGAGTGGCCCCATGTGACTGGATCTTCTTCAGGGAGGTGAGCAGATGGCATGTGTCATTTCTAGACCCAGGCAGTTAACCCTGAGTGTGTGAACTCAACTCACCCTCTCCCCAACCCTGCAGCTGTAAGTGAACAATGCAGGGATGGCTGTGTTGAGGAGGGAACTGCCCAATCCTGATCAGTCAGTGAGCTGCCAAGGAGGGTTGCTGGACCTCAGAGGGCTTCATGTGAGCGAGAAATCAAGCTTTTTATGTTAAGCCACTGAGATGTCAGGGCTTATTTGTCTCCCCAGCAGTTTTCTGACTAATGCAGTGGGTTTCTTTTACTCTCGACCAGAGAAGGTTTTTACTAAAACAGCTCATATCCTCCATTTTGGAATGCCTAAGAAGGTTCTTATTTTGCTCACTTGTTGAACAATCAGAGATGTTGACCAGTCCACACCCAAGGCCAGAGTGCAAAACAGGAGCTGAAGCATGAGAGCTGACTTCCCTCAGGTTTCTACTTCCCTGAGCTGACTTTAAGCCCATCAGAAGGTAACAGATGTGAGGATCCTGGCAAACCTGTGCCCAGAGCAGGGCAATCAGCAAGGCACCTCCACTGCACTTGGGCCAACTGAAGAGACCAGGGTCCAGGGTCTGAGGACTGGGCCAGGCAAAGGTGAACACCTGAGGACAGACTCACCTGGCAGCAGAAATCCTAGGTACTCACCTGCCCAGTACCACCTGCTTAGGGAAAGTGGAACTTGGTTTCCAGATCATAATGCTTACATTAGATAAACTCCCAGAAACACACACATTACCAAAACTGACTCAAGAAGAAATAGAAGATTTGAACAGATCTATAACAGGCAAAGAGATTGAATCAGTAATAATAATTAAAAAAAAAAACCCAAATCAAACGATTTCCATAAAAAAAAGTCCAGGAATAGATTCTTCACTTGTGAATTCTACAAACATTTAAAGAAATATTAACACCAATCCTTTTCAAACTCTTCCAAAAAAATCAAAGAGGAAGAAGAAAGAGGAATCAAGGAGGAAGCTTAACTCACCCTATGGGGCTGGTACACCTCTGATACCAAAGGCAGACAAAGTCAGCCACTGTCCCAGTAGGGGGAGCTCACACCCACAGTCTGCTGGGACACCTGTGGGCCCAACACAAATGAAATGGAGATGCTGGGCTGGATGGGCACCTGGGACAAGGGCCCTGTCTTTACTGCAGAATGTCCCCTACAACCTCCCTCTGCTTCTCTTCGTCCCCCAACCCAATATCTCACCCATTCAGTGATGGGCATCATCTGGGTCAACATTCCTGTTGCTGTTCTGTCTTCTCTTTATCCTATTCAGTCCTTCCCACACCATGTACACCTGGAGTCTTGTTCAAATGGAGACTGGTTTATTCTGTACAGGGTAGGGTCTGAGACTTAGAATTTCTAATAAACCCCAAAGGAATGTCCATGCTTCCATCCTAGGGCAAGATTTTGAGTATTCAAGGTCTAGAACACTCATCCCAGAAATGCCTTTTGACCCCAATTTACATGGTTGTCTCAGGGAATTCTGCAAGTCATCGCTAGCTAAGGAACCCTGGACAGCAAGACTGTTCAACCTGTGCCAAGGGAGAATCAGGAGCTTGATTTCATCAGGGCAGAAGCCACTGCACACTGCATACCAACCACACACACATGCTTCAACAGCCCCTAACACCCCCCATACCACACACACAACACTCCTATTACCTCCACGTACCATACACACACATTCACAGACACGACAGTCCCCAACATCTCCACATACCAAACACACACACACACATGCTACAATATTCCCGAACCCCAGTATACCATAAAATACACATATTAACACCTCCTATCACCCCCACACAACCCCCAACATGAGTAGGCTTGGTGGTTCACAAGAGCACACTGTGGAGTATGAAGCATTTTTTGAACCAAATGCTTCCAAGCAGAAGACAGACTTTTGCCTCAGGAAGGGCTGGAACATTGGGTGAAGTGGAGGCAGAACAAAGGAGATCCTGATGAGAGGAGAGTCCAAACCAGAAGGAAGGCAGGCTAGAGGTAAAGGGGCTGCTATGGGGCCTCTGGCCTCTGGGAGGTGCTAACAATAGCTAAAGGGGCTGCAGGATAACAACAGCAGATGTTTAGGGCTTATGAGACATGATGATCTTAATTTTACAGATGAGGAAACGGTGGTGAATAGGTGCTAGGTGACTTGCTCCTGATGGCAGGAGACATGGATCCATGGTACCACCCAGAAACCACATTACTGCCCCCTAAGTCAGCTCAGAAGCTGGATGGGGGATGCAGAGAGTCCCTGTGTGTTGGTGCTTTCTCACTGAACAAGGAAAAGAACAGGAGAGTGACAGAGTTTGGTCCGGGGAGGGTCTGCTGACACTGTGGTCCCAGGTGATGAGGGAGGGAGCCCTCTATTTCTCCTTGGAGAAGGTGACCTGGGTGACAGGATGACAAAGAGGTCACAGCAGGACTGCTGCTTCAGCTCCTTCCATCCCTTCCAGCACGAACCAGGCAATATTCAGAATGCCCTTGCCCCTAGTCATGTACTTGTAATAATTTGTGATGCTGAAGGCAATCAGAAGGGACAATCATTGTCCCCACTGAATATGTCTAAAGCATGAGGAATGCTTGCAGTTCACCCCTGGGTCCAACACATACACACACACACACATAGACACTTTTACGTGCATATACACACATGCACACAGCACAACTTCCCTCCCAACATCCCTATATCTTTCATTCCCATTTTTTACCCCCACCCCCAACAGACAAAAGAATAGGTATTTAGTGGTCCACAAGGTCACAGATGCTAGTGGCAACCAATATCTCACCTGAGGACAGAAATACAGAAACCTTCAGTGGTCAAACTCCCAGCCAAACCAGAATCATGCAAGCTCTAGGCTTGGATCCAGAGCCCCTCACTCTCTAGCTGTGTGGCACTGGGCAATGCTTCTGTCCTCAGAGTCAGTTTTCTCATGTGGAATATGGGCAGGACAGCCGCTGCAGAGCTAACACAAGGCTTGTTTGAGGTTACACATGGGAAAATGCTCAGGAAACTCAAGTATGGTATGAACACAAAAAGTCTCCTGTGACAATCACAACAATGCATTGCTGACATCATTAATGGGAACAAACATCCAGATTCCTGGAAGAACCACGATGCTTGCACAGCTATGCCCATCAGTGGACCCTTCTTAGAAGAATGAACCCTTGGTGGCATCCCTGGCTGACCACTTGACACAGAGGAGCCTGTAATCTCTGCTCCACTGTGCCTTTCCTCACTGCAGGCTCCCTTCCTGGAGGTAGGCACCGGGAAGGTGTTGTCACGCTCCTCTCAGGGATTACACTAATTATACCTTTATCTCCTCGGCCAGGATGCATGGGCATCTTCAGCCAGTGTGGCTCTCACTCTCAGCTTCCCGGACCAGCTGCCCCTCGTGGGCATCCAGCCTGTTGTTAAGTTGTTACAAGCCCCTGAGGTGTTATTCTGAGAAAAGGGACAAAGGCAGCTAACATAAATCCCTCTGTAGTGCTCACCCAGCAAATGTGCATTGAGCATTTGCTGCTCACCAAGCTCTGCACAGGGATCCGGGATGTGGAATGGGAAAACACAGTTCCAGCCCTTAAGGAACCCTCAGGCTGGAGAGGGAAGGAGATGTAATACATGTGCTGAGGACCACAGCAGCAATGTACCTGAGTAGGTGGCAGTGTCACCAGGAGGGTCTTCACAGGAGAGGTGATGCCCAGGAGAGACTTGAAGGGTGAACAGGGCTTTGTCAAGAGAAAAAGGATTCTATGGGCAAGGAGAGGACTTCCAGGCAGTGGGAAGAGCACATGCAAAGGTGAGGGGCATAAGGGAACATGACATGTTGAGGGAAGAGTGTGAAGCTTGGTGTGGCCGGAACATCGGGTTCTTGGGCACTGATGTTCCAATGCTTACATGGTCAGTGTCTTTATACGTGTCTGTCCTGGAAAGTCTTTGAAGTTAGAGATTGTGTATTTCTATTTAATTCCAGATAATTCAATAAGCATTTACTAAGAACATGTTCTTTGCAGGGCACTCTGCTTTTTCCTAAGGAAAGGTCAAAGATTAAGTCAAAGGTAGGTTCCTGCCCTACAAGGGCTCCCAGTCTAGTGGAGCAGATCAACTCACCCACTGGGGACCACAGAGCAAGGGAGGATGGACAGGAGCCTGGGTGGAAACACTGAAGGTTTAGGGAGTCTGAGGTGGGGTGGGAAAGATGTTAATGCCAACCAGGAGGGATCCGGGAAAGTTTATGGAGGATGTAGTGTTGAGCTGGCTCTTAAATGTCAACAGGAAAGATGGTGGGAAGTTTATAAGTGGAAGGACTGGCATATGGGAATGCACCAGGTTTGAAAAATGTGGGTCAGTTCTAGACTAATGATGAGATTCCCATGGCAGCCATGGTAGGGATATAGGGAGTGTGTGTGTGTGTGTGTGTGTGTGTGTGTGTGTGTGTGTGTGTGTGTGTGTGTGTGTGTAAGGTGCAGAGGTAGTTGGGAAGAAACTAACAACTTCCACTATATAACATTTACGGTGAGCCAGTCTGTTACATATTATATATATTTGCAAATTTTACATATATTAACTTAAATTCTTCATAGTAGCCCCATAAAGTAGGTTGGTAGATTTTATTATATTCCCCAAGGAATTTGAGGCACAGAGAGGCAAATTAACTTGCCTGAAGTCATACAGCCAGTAAGTAGCAGAGTGGGGATTTGAACTCAGCCATTCTAGTTCCATGCTCTGAACACTACACTCCTCAGATAGTGATGATAAAATGTGGCAGATACTGTTGACTGTCTGCCCACTGCCATTACCCTCCTCTCTGCTGGCAGAACCCTGAGTTTGTTCGGCTGTCTACTCCTCCCCACAAGATTCTAGGGTAAACCTCAACTAGTTTAAACCAATTATGGTAATCCCATAGCCCTTGCCAGTCACTGGTTCAGAAAGTGGCTTATAACCTAATACTGACCAATAAGAGAAGAGAATCCTGCTGGGGGGACTTCAGGGAAAGGTTCTTTGCTAATGAGCGAAGACACCCAAGAGGAAATGACCTATCTTCTATACTGTAATGTTTCATGTCTAGAACTGTAGCAGTCATCTTACAAGGAAGAGGGGAGCTAAACCAAAACAACTGAAGATGGTGAATTGGAAAGACGCAGAGAACCTATTTCAAACCACGAAGTATATCAACCTGGGCAGTTCTGCTCTAGGGCATCCTGTGGCATGAGATCATTAATCTTCCTGGTAAAAGCCAGTTGATATGAAGGTTTCTGTGACCTGTTGCCCAACACATTCTGGGATGCTTATGGAGATAGGTCAAGGAAAGTTTTCCTCACAGAGTCTACTGTGGTGTCTTGCACCCAGGCAGTGGCAGCCAGGAGAGAGGAACCTCCCAGATCCTTACAAATCACCAATCATAGCTAGCTGCTCCAATCCAGCCCTGTGGCAGAGGGGGGCAGGGACCCAGCAGTTCTGGGGACCAGGTGTGGCTCCACACTGAACCTGCTGTGTGGCTGTGAGGAAGTCATCCCCTTGCTCTGAGTCCTAGATTTATTATCTGTGAAATGAACAGGTTGGATTAAACATTCTTTTAAGACGCTTCCAGCTTTCTGATTCACTAATGAGTTGTCATCTGTCTAAATCCATTAAGCTGCTTTACTTAATTTAAAAAAAATTAAGTGGGCGATAGTGTTGGCTAAAGTTGGGGGTGGTGGATGGCTAGTTTATTCCAGGGACTGCCTTTGTGTCATCGTGACAGGCTGAGAAGAATGTTTTCTTTACAGAAATGGAGTAGAAGGATTTGGAATTGTCCATTTTCACGGAGATCAGGGAGAGAGGCAACAGGGAGATCCTGGAGTGTGAGGTGGCTGCTTACCACGCTCAGGTGCTAAGTTGGCTCTGAGGACCACAGAAAGAACACTGTTCCCTTCATTACAGAGCATGAGTGGGAGAAGGGAGTGTGGGCACTAGAGAGCCAGCTGCTGTGGCTCTTTGATCCCTCGGGCTAAAGTATCCTGAAGTATCCTGGAGATGGAACAGAATCACCAACCCTGCGCAGCTAGAAACACAGGATTGCTTTAGGCTGTAACATCTGCTTTACATTCATATCCAAAGCAACCACTAGGCTAAATTTTAAGATGTAAAATATTTATGCAGAATTTCTTCTCTTTCTTTTGTCTCCCTGCTCTGACCTATCTCTTGGACTCAGTTTCCTGATCTTGCTTTTTGGATGCCACCCTTCACCCATTCCCACCCCTACCACTCAATTCTGGGTATTCCCTCAGGCCTGTCCTTCCTGAACAGCTCTTAACATTGCCTTTTCCTATTTTAAATTCCAGTTCACCCACAGCTCTCTTTTCCCAGTAGACTGGCCTCAGATAAGTATCATAAAGGCAGTCTGGTTTGACAGATTCACACTGAATTGTGAATGACTTCTGGCTTTTTGCTAGAGCTACCTCTTTCTTCTTTGCTCTCTCTTTCCTTTTCCTCCTTTCTTTCTTTCTTTCTTTCTTTCTTTCTTTCTTTCTTTCTTTCTTTCTTTCTTTCTTTCTTTCTTCTTTCTTTCTTTCTTTCTTTCTTTCTTTTCTTTCTTTCCTTTTTCTTTCTTTTTTTCTTTCTTTCCTTCTTTCTTTTTCTTTCTCTCTTCCTCCCCCCCTTTCTTTCCTTTGCATGAAAAGTTTACTAAATTGAATTAATTTCTTTTTTTATTAATTTTTTATTGTTATGTTAATCACCATACATTACATCATTAGTTTTTGATGTAGTGTTCCATGATTCATTGTTTGTGCATAACACCCAGTGCTCACCGCAGAATGTGCCCTCTTTAATACCCATCACCAGGCTAACACATCTCCCCACCCCCCTCCCCTC
>NW_027397121.1:62064-96492 GCF_003265705.2 Callorhinus ursinus
TTATTCCCCTTCATTCTTCCCCTCCTGCTATCTTCTTCTTTTTTTTCTTAACATATATTGCATTATTTGTTTCAGAAGTACAGATCTGTGATTCAACAGTCTTGCACAATTCACAGCGCTCACCATAGCACATACCCTCCCCAATGTCTATCACCCAGCCACCCCATCCCTCCCACCCCCCACCACTCCAGCAACCCTCAGTTTGTTTCCTGAGATTAAGAATTCCTCATATCAGTGAGGTCATATGATACATGTCTTTCTCTGATTGACTTATTTCACTCAGCATAATACCCTTCAGTTCCATCCACGTCGTTGCAAATGGTAAGATCTCATTCCTTTTGATGGCTGCATAATATTAAATTGAATTAATTTCTAATTGTCAAAAATGTTGGATACCATAACAAAAGTGAAAAAACTATTTTCTGGCAGGGAAGAGAAATTTGGGAGGAGGTAGGCGTTGGGACATGTATTCAACTTTCTCTTTTCTGTACCTACTTTTTTGTTAACCTCAAAAATATCCTATACAATCAGCAGATAAACTTGGCCTCTAGAAGCTATAAGTCCAGCATGCTTAACCTGACAATGTTAAAAATATCCTAAAGTCGAAACACGCACTGCTCTGGAGGTAGAAGAAATGGGGCTGGGTGATGGTGGTGTATGTCATAAAGCAAAAAAGGGTGAAACTGTGGGAGACCCGGCTTGTCTATGTTGTACTAGGATTTGAGCAGACCTCAGGGCTTATAATAGCTAACATACACTAAGTGACCACTAGCCACCGCTCTGAGGCTTTACATGCATTACTTCGTTAGTCCTCTTAGACAAATCAGTGAGGTAGGTACTACTATTATCCCCATTTTACAGATGAGAAAACAGAATCACAGAGAGTTAAGAACTTTCTTAAGGGCACGCAGTAGCAGAGCCAGGTTTTGAAACAGGAATTGTGGCTCCAGCACCGTGCTCAGCACGCAGTGCTGCTTCTTCACATCTGTGATATGGGTGAATTGTCCCTCTCATATCCTTAGCCTCATGCTGACTCATTGTGGTTTAGGGGCCCACCTTTATCTAAACCTTTTCCTATCCATTCCCTTCAAGTGGTCTGTTCCATGCTCTATCCATCCTGTCTATGACATGAAAATGTAATTAACCAATGTCAAAGTGTATAAGGTTAGTGTTATACTTTAGTTATTAAATAAGTATTGTCTGTTTGTTTGTTCTGTGTCTAGCAAAGTGCTACATACTGTGAGAAGTAAAGAGATCAATGCTATATGATCCCTCCCTCAAGGAGCTCATAGTCAAGTTCAGAAGATAAATGTAAATAAGTCTAATGCTGGATAGAAAGGGATGTGAGCCACAGGACAGGTTGAAAAAAAAAGAAAGAAAAAGAAAGAAGAGGAAGAGATTACAGCCTGGGGGTTTGCTCTGGAGTGGACGATGTAGCTTTGAGCTTGACTTTGAAGCCTGAGCTGAAGAAAAGAGCAGTCCCACTGGCAGAAGCAGCATGAGCAAAGGCCTGGAGACAGAAAGGCACGAGCAGACTGGAAGAATGGAAAATGACCCGGTTAGGCGGTGCAATGGGAATAGCAGGCAGGGAGCAGGGGTTGAGTTTTGCCAAAAACAAAGTTTGGGTACATACTGGAGTCTGAAGGGATTGGTTTTTACCTTCTAGGTGCCATATGCACAGTTGTGCAGTGAAGTTCTGACCACAGCACTTTAGATCCTTGATTCTCAAATTGGGTTCCCCCAACTACCTGGTGGGGGGTACCCAGGAATGTGCTGGAAGGACTAAAGCCACAGGGTGATCATGGTGCATCTTCTTGGAGCAGCATTTTTATTTGATGGATCGTATTTCAAAACTTCACTTCCTTATGAAAACAAACAGGGGTAGGTTAATGGCATGAAATGCAGCTCTTGCTACAGCTCTGGCTCTGCAACTAAGACAGGAGACTTCACATGGGCCGTTTGGGGCTGCATTTGGGAGAGACAGTCAAACTTTAACCACCAGTAGGAGCAGCAACCAATCAGAACTGGAGGAGGGTCTTGGGAGAACCTTAGCAACAGCCCTGTTAACCCTTTATTTGTAGGACCACTGGGAGGACTGGAGCCCCAAGGGCGGAGGTGGGCAGCAGTAAGGGGAGACACTTGGGGGCTCAGGACAGCATCCATTTTCTAACTGGTACGAAAGTACGTCAGTTCTTTACCAACCAGCCAGATATTCATCCTGTCTACCTTCCCAGCAGCCCCAGGGAAACCACTGGCTTTCACTGTCCATTAAGTCAATATTGGGGAAAACTTGGAGGAGCAGTACTTTGACCCAAAGTGTGACTCCATGTGGGAGCTAGGGAATCTGAGGGTGGGGAAGAGGTTTTCCAGGGTGCTGTGTGGCTCTGGAGGTCCCCAAATCACAACATCCAAGTGACTGTATCCCTGGGCTTTGCTATTGGCTTGGCCTGCCTGGTATATCCAGTGCTAACACAACCAAGGGAATCCCCGTCTCTGAAAGTGTTCCCCACAACACACTCTTCCTGTAAGAGAGCAAAGCCCACCATGCCCCAGGCTTGCCTAATTTCACCTATAAGTATTTTTCTCACAAGTGCTTTGGAGGAAAAAAAAATCATCCAGACTCTTATCAATACATCAAGGATACTTGAATGCATTTGAAATATAATGAGTATGCAGCCATAAAAGACATGCCTCATAAGAATCTTTTGAAAGAAGAAATAAAACAAACGATCCTGCCTTTGTATCTTGCCTCTCAGAGGCGGCAATGAGTCTCTTGGTGCTCTCCCCAAATCACAGACTCAGGTATAAATTACAATTAGTAATTAGGTTCTTGCCCAGGAAGTGCCATCATTAATGTGAAGCAGGCAACCCTTCCACCTTTGGCTTGGCTACTTCAAGCATTTCCTGTCTCTCCGGGCTCGGTGGGGAGGCAGAGGCTCCTAGCCCTTCCCAGCTGGCACATCCCACGCCCCAAGATAAAAACAGACAAATGCTCTGTTCTTTCCTGTCAGCCCTTCCTGTGGCCACCATTGGCCAGGTGACCCAGTTCTGGCCAATGAAATATAAGGAAGAGTCTGCAGGGGCTTTTAGGACAATCTTTGCTCTTCTGTAAAGGGAGAAACGATGAGTGGGTGCTTTCCCTGCCCCACATTTTTACTGTTCCGGACACTCACGTGACATGAGAATGGGATGCTGGGAACGGTGGAAGCCATCTTGTGAGCATGAGTGGAGACGCGGTTGATGCACTGGAGATGGCGGAACCGACGGATAGAAGGGCCTGGGTCGTTCTTAATGTGGATGAGCTCCTGCCGCATCCCAGAAACCACCTACCTCTGCAGGCTTTATTATGAAGGAAAGAAGCTCCTATTCTTACTCTTACTCATTCACTGTTAACTTGTGGCCAAGAGCATCCTCTATTAGGATAGTCTAGACTCTGTTGCTGTCACACACTGATTGACAAATCTAAGGAGCTGAAGCACAAAAGGTTTATTTCTCATTCCCTTTAAGGCCAGAGAGAGTCAGGCAGCCCTCTTCCATCTTGTGGCTGTTAGAGTGGACCCCCAAGGTCCCTGAGCTGAGGGAGAGGGGGCTGCAGGATTGAGTGAGCGGTGGAAAAGGCCAGACCTGGAAGCGGCTGACATCACTTCTGCCCCAGTAACTGCGCGGTGGGGCTGAGACAGGAAGTCCGCCAGTGGGCGCATGCGGTACTGTCTCTGCCACACCTCTAATTGGGAATTTAAAAGGAAGACTTGACAATCTTATATGCCACGGCATCCCCAGTGCTCAGAACATCCAGGGCCCGGGAGACAGTAAGTAAAGTAGAAAATAAATATATTGACTCCTTTAGCATATGAAGCCACATTAAAATATGTACATGTTAGTGTATATTAGTATTTTTTTAATTCATGAATCATCCATGTCCTTAAGAAGCTTAGCATCTAGCTAGAAGTCGAATGAATAGGTGAGCTGATGTGCCCTGTAGCAGACAGAGGCAGCAGTTCAGTGGGCACTGGGGTGAGAGGGCTGAGGCACACAGGCTAGCTTGGCCTGCAGAAATCAGGGACGCCTTCAAAGAGGAGGTGGCATGTGGCTCGGGTCTGGAAGGATGAAGAAGCATTAGCTAGGGAAAGATGGTGAAGTGGAAAACCTGAGAATCCTGAAGGAACAAACTGTGAAGAGAGCTGGCCAGTGTGGCCAGAGTCAAGAGTGTGCCTCTGTGGGCCAGCTGGATAGGGAAAGGCTGTAGAGGGGCAGGTTTTAGGAGTGGGGGCAGAGGATCTAAGGCTCTAAAGCATAATTTCTCAGTCTTGGCTGCATAATTTCTGACTCTTGGGTAACTTAAAAAAAATGCCAAAACTCAGGGTGCCCCTACAAACCAATTAAATAAGATTCTCCCTGGGCTGGAGGGTGGGCATCTGTACTCTTTAAAGTCCCCATGTGATTCTCATGGGCAGCCAGGGCCAAGTGCCACTGTTCCAGAGGTGGGTAGGGGGCAGGTTTGTTTGTCTTGCTCAGAAATTGAACTGTAGCCCTGTTGGATGGGCCTTTCTCTCCTCCCTCACTGATCTCCAGACTCCCAAAAAGGAAGTCTTTTAAGATCAGATTGGGGGGGCGGGTATGTGAGAAAAGAGTTGCCAAAATGTTCCTTTGTCATTAATTTTTTCCTTCGCTCATTGTTCTTCTCTGCCTGGGTGGTTCCCATTCTCCCTTTACCAGGAGCACCCTGGGGTCTGGGAACAGCTGGGCTAGCAGCTGGCAGGAAATTTCTCAGCCTCTGGAGGCTCCTGAGACAGAGACAGGGCAGATGCCAACCTCTGTTCCTGATTAATTACCAGGTATAAGGATGCCCAGCCCCACGTGGAGGTGGCTCCCGGACCTCTGTCTGTGTACAAACAGTCTCCTCTCCCATGCAGGACTTCCTGCCTTGCGCCCCAGAGCCTCCAGAACAGCCCATGGCAGAGGGCATCCCTGTAAGATTGACTGGTACTGCCTTGTCTGTGTTGGCCTAGTCACTCAACAGATACTTAATGGTTCTCGCATTTGCCAGACTCTGGCATCCTGGGACAACACCCCCCTTTTCTCCTTTAGCAGCAGCTTCTCTGGGCGATTTGCCTCCTCTCATCACTCTTGAACATGTTCCCAGAAAGCAGACTCATTTTACTACCAGCCCACAGTGAATTTGCTACAGGAACAATTTTGTAGAGCGCCTTTGAAAGCCAAGGAGGAGTGTGGTTTGCATTTGCTGTCAGGTGCAGCAAACGGGAGCATCTCAGTCCCCGCAGCCCTGTCTGGAATTCGATCAGGGGTCCTGCTGGTTTGCCAGGCTGGTGGACTGAGGCTTTAGGGCTAAGGCGTTGCTGCTCCTTCCGCCCCCTTGGGTTGCACCTTTTTCTCAGTTTGGATTTCTAGTTTTTGAATGATCTCTGTCCGGGAGTTCATTCATTCAACATATATACTGAGTGTCTACCTCCTGTGCATTTGCCTATTGCTATTGGCTGAGCATGCAGACACAAATGGGCCCTATACGCAGGTAGTTTATGGTCCAGCAGGAATTATGACAGAGGGAAACCAGCACTAGCCAGCTGTGTGTCCCACATATCGTTGCCTTACCTTTTGGATAAAGCTCACTCCCAGGGCAAACTAGACTGGTGGTTTTTCAAACTTGGGTCCTTAGAGCCTCTGTGGAAGATAAGGGGCTTTCCAGGGAGCAGGGTCTGGTCCTCCCCTCTCTCTCCAACCATGGCAGGTTCTCTTGTATCTATTTTATGTACTGGAGTTCTGCATAAGATCCTATGATGGTTAATTTTGTATGTCAACTTGGCTGGGCCATGGGGCCCAGATATTTGACCAAACATTATTTTGGATGGTTCTGTGAGGGTACTTTTTTTTTTTTTTTGGATAAGATAAACATTGAAATTGGTGGACTTTGAATAAAACAGACTGCATTATATAACATAGGTAGGCCTCACCCAATCAGTCAAAGGCCTTAGTAGAACAAAGACTGACCTTCCCGAGCAAGAAGGAATTTAGCCAGCACATAACCTTCAGATTTGAACTTCAGCATCAGCTCTTCCCTGGGTCTCCAGCCTGATGGCTGACGCTGCAGATTTTGGGCTTGTCAGCCTCCATAATCACAGGAACCAATTTCTTAAATACCCCTCTCTATTTGTTCATTCATTCATTTCTCTTATTGGTTCTGTTTCTCTGGAGAACACTGACCAATACAGATTTCATCTGAAAAACGTTCACCTACTAAACAGAACTTTAAAAACTACAAATCTAGAAGGGCTTAAGATTCTTCCTATTTCCACTTGTTTGTGATGCCAGGGGTCCTGCCCTGGCTTTACCTCACTGTTGTACCTCAGGCCTGGCTTCTTCATCCTTCCTCTGACCCTTTGTGACTCTCTGACCCTTGGATGCAGCTTCCTCCCTGGTTCCAGGTAGCTGCCTGGTTGGGGCAATTTAAATGTGTCTAGTAGTTTGCTGTTTCCAAGTATATTGCAAACATTCTCTCATTTAAGCTCCACAATACCTATTTTACAGATGAGGATGTTGAAGCTAGGATGGCTTAAATGGCTCACTCAAGGTCACATGATTGGTAAATAGCAAATGCAGGGTTAAATATTCTTGAACTCAAAATCCCAGGTATTTCCCTCTGTACCATGCTGGCAACCCATTTCAGATGTTATACCAGAGGACTCTAGGCAGCTAATATTCCTCCAGCTGAGGGGAGCTAAAGTTTCTACCACCAGGGAAGAGAATGACTTGCTCCCTGATTTCCGGAACGAGTAGGTGGAAGACCCTTGCAATACTGAAAAGTGACCTCAGACGAACCCCAGCAGCTGCTTGTCAAGCCAGCATCCTCTGGAGTTGGCCAGGTTTCCCGGCACTCACTGGCAGAGTGTCTGTGATTCATAGCAATGTGGGGACTTTACGAGCCTGTGATAAAACAGTAATCATCAGCTGTGAGGTTGACATGAGATTATGGAGCTGCACAGTCGAATTGAGTTACTGTGTTTTTCCGGGGTTGTTCATGCGACGGCAGTGTTGACCTAGTGATGTATCAGTGGCTGTGGGGCTCTGAGTGGAATCTTGCCAGGATGCCTTCCCTGGGATGGGGACCAGGGTGGGGGTGGGGACGCAGGTGGGGGT
Organism: Callorhinus ursinus; assembly: GCF_003265705.2. Taxonomy (NCBI): domain Eukaryota; kingdom Metazoa; phylum Chordata; class Mammalia; order Carnivora; family Otariidae; genus Callorhinus; species Callorhinus ursinus. The sequence continues at coordinate 69,217 of NW_027397121.1, forward strand.
GGGGAGCGGATTGACAGGCTCCTGCCTCTGAGTTGTAACTTCAGAGACTGTGTTGTTGCCGTATGCGTGTGTGCATGTGTGCATGTCTATGTGTGTGTATGTATACCTGCCACAGAGACACAGGGTTGAGTTAGCCATTCACCTCCATTCATGGGATGCCGCCTTCCTCCCAGAGGCCACAACTAATCTGTGGGCAAATCCTTCAAACTACACCCAGACTCGATAGGGCCCTTCTCACCAGCCCCTCTCCCATCACTCTGCTCAGATCCCCCTTCATCCCTTGCATGATTCACCGCAGTAGCCTCCTATCGGGGTCTCTGCCTCCCTGCTGCCCCACCCCACTGCCCATTCTCAACACAATGGCGAGAATGACTTAGTTTAAAATTCAGTCTCTTTTCGGTTCCAAACCATTCCATGGCTCCCCATTTCCAACCGTGTGAAAGCTGAAGTCCTCTCAGTGGCCTACAGGACTCTGCATGGCAGGATTCCCAGCATGTTCCAGCCCAGCCTCTCCCAGCATTTGTCCCCTCCCTCACTACCCCAGCCCCAGTGGACTCCATGCTCCTCCGTGCTCCTCTTTGCTGTTCAAACAAATCACACCAAGCTCACCCCACCTCTTCTAAGCCTCCACCCGGGCCGGACCCCTGCTGGAAAGCTCTTCCCCCAGATTTTCATGCAGCTTGTCCCTCACCTCCTATGCTCAATGAGGTTGACCTACACCTGATTTAAAATCATAACACCCTCCCCACTCCACCCCAACCTCCCTTGTGCTGCTCTATCTTTCTCTTTCCCCATAGAAATTTTCAGTTTCTAACACACTAAGAAATATACATATATATATGTATATATATATATATATATCTATATATATATATATATATATAATCTCCCTAATAGAATGTAATCTAGAAAGCAGGGATCATGTTTGCTTTGTCATTGATGTATATCAAGTATACAGTAGGTGCCCCATTAATGTTTATGGAATGAATAAACAAAGGGCTGTATTTTTCCATCAGACCAGGGACTCTTTGAGGGCTGGAACTATGTTTTCTCCATAAGATTGGAAGTTCCCTTAAGGCAGAGACAATGCATTCCCCACTGAAGATCCCCTTATTTCATTACACTATACCCCTTGGCCGTGCCCTCCACCTAAGACTTTACAAACCACAGCCAGAGAGTGGAAGGAAGGGAGAAAGGCTCCCCACGGGTGTGGGGTGTGAAGGTCCAGGCACAGCTGCTGGGTTCCTTTGGGCCTCCCGTTGTTGACTTGACGATTCCCACCAGCCTGTGGAGCTAATGTATTAGGGGTGTGGCTTGGGGCCCCCTTCCCTCCTACCTCTCTTGACCTCTGGGTGCCAGTTCCAAAGCCAGGATCCCTGATTTGTTTCTTTCCCCTGCTTTTATGGAGCCCTGTGGAGCATCCCGCACATTTTCTGGGAAATCTGCCCTCCCAGTCAGTGACTGGGGACTCCAGCCCCTGTCTACCCTGTTCACCTTGTCCCACCTCCTCCCCAGCCTGCCTGGGTCCTACTTCTCTCCACTTGGTTCACCTAAAGGGTGTTTGCCTCTTGGGGCCAGTTCCCAAACACTGCCTGACAATCATTTGATTCTGGAATGGATGTCCCTCACCTGCTTCGTCCTTGCCAGCCCCTGGTATCAAGTCTGTCAACCCACGGAGGCCACGCACCGTGGTGGAGAGCATTGACTGGGCAGTTGTGACAAGCACCTTCCAGACCTCCAGCTGGGGGGAGTGTGACTGACGTCATGGTGCCCTCAGCCGTGTCTGAGTGTGGCAGAGCTGCTAAGACTGGCCCACCCCAGAGACTTGGAACCCCTGTGATGGGCCTCTTTGGCTTGGGGACTCTGACAGCCTTGCTGAGCCTTCTCCGCTGAGTTGCTCTACTTCCTGCCAGGGTCAGGCTGCACCCCCAATCCCCCTATCACCCACCCCACCCACCCCCTGTCAGGCAGCTCTCCCAGCCTCCCCTAGCTTCTCTGTGCGCTTTCCCTCACAGACACTGACCCCTCTCGGAGTCCGCTTTGGGACAACCCAGACTGACACTCTTGCCTTGGAGCTTGGAGTAAGGCAGACATAGTTTCATATTGTGGCTTCCCAGAGCTGTGGCATCTGCATCTGTAAGTTAAAGCAAGGAATCCCCACCCCCATGAGCTGATGGTGGGATAATTAAACAATTGGATGTAAATGGGCCTGCTCATGGGGCTTTTCACCCCTAAGCTTGCCTCGTGCACCTTGCCTTGTCTGAGCTGATTCCAGCCCCTGACCTGGGTGCTTTCTTCTCGGCGACGCTAGTGACCTATCTAATCCTGGCTCCTTCCACCCTTCTGGCTCCTGCTGCCAGTCTCAGCTGCCTGCGCCAGAGCATATGGGATCCCAGCCCAGTAGGTCCTTGGGACTGAGTGTCCTCAGGTCTCTGGGGGTGCAGGGTCCCCCTCAGGATGGCAGCTCATCAGCTTGCTGCTGCTGAAGCAGAACCAGCACATTTGCCCACATTGCGGCCCCGCCCCATCCCACTAATGGGTGTTTTAGAGGGAGCTTTTCCCCTTGAAGGCTTTTTATTTATCCTAAAAAGTGAAATTACTTGCTTAATTTAATTTGTTTAATATTCCTGTTAAAAATGCTGTTCAATTAAGATACCCAGAAAAACCATAATGTTCATTTAACAGAAGAATGAAATCTGAGATCCACAAATGCATTTTTTTCTCTTTTCTGTTTTTTTTTTAATGCAAATCCAGCTAAGTGAATTACTGATCTTTATTAGATGCTTTAATTACAGGTTGTTAATGGAAATATTACTGAAATTAAACTCAAATGTGTTAACCAAAGAAAAAGGTTTATGTGTCACTAAAATAACCAAATTTCAAGACTTTGTCGATATGGTCAATTGAAAAAACACCTGAGAAATTATCCCCTTAATTGTGAGACAGTGACAGACTTTCCATGTAGGGCTGATCTCTCTGAGGCCTGTGGTGAATGGACTCCACCCTCATAAGACAAAAGCTTCACACATGTGGGCCAACTCTGCACACACATGTGGGCAGGCCCTGCACGGAGCCCCAAACCACCAACTCTGCAAACGTATCAACAAGCCCTTTATGCATGAGGGCACAAACACAACTGAACACACATACCATACAAACTGCTGGGTCTGGAGAAGCTCTCTGGGGGAAATCCAGAATTTCTCTATATATTTATTCATCAAAGCCTTCCTACATTTCCTCCCCTTGAGCACAGTGATATGCCACATAAACAAGGTCCGGCCCTGATGAAGCAGGCCAGAAGCTCTCAGGAGCTCCCCCCATGTTCTGGAATGAAAGCTCGATTCCCAAGGGATTGGTGGGGGTGTGTTCGGCAGCCCCCTTCTGTCCTACTTCCCTCTGGTGGATTCTCTTGAGGTAGCACTTGATACGGTCTCATCAGCTGTGTGGGGGAAAACAATTTTCCTCCAGGGTGACACAGTCTCAGGGGATGAGCTAAGCACCATATGCCACTGGGCCTCCTGTCTTAAGGCAGCTTGACTCACTTGAAAAAGAACTTGGTCTCTTTTTCACCTGATGAGCCGACCAGCTCATTCTTCACCTTGTCCCTATGGTCCATTCTGTCCTTTTAAATTGGGCTTCAAGTCTGACTTCAAAATTTCCAATGAAAACTACTCTCGATGGGGCTGCCGGCTGGCTGCCACGGAGGTGCTTGCGGTGTGAGGTTTTGAAGCCAGCCAGCCCCGGGCTGGGGTTTCTGCACCCCTGCTCACTGTCGGCATGGGCTTGGGAAGATGGTTCACCTCCCGGAACCCATTTCCTTAACTCTGAGATGGGCTAATTACTGCTCTCCACCTGTCATTGTTCTCTCCCTCAGCTCATGAGCCTGCCCAGTGCCCTCCTCTCCTAAAACTACCCTTCCACCCAATGCTCTACCTTCTCTCCTCTTGGTCCTGAAAATTTGTCTGCCTTCCTATGTCCCTGTCTTCACATCCCATTCACTCTTCCTCAGTCAGTGTTCTAGTGACAAGTAACAGAACCTACTCTGGCTAGTTTAAGCAGAAGAGAAATAAAAGAGGGGATCCCAGGGAACTTCCAGAAACTCTGGGAAGGCCAAAGAAGACATGGAGCCTGCACATGAGGAGCAGTGCATACAGCCCACTGCTGGTCTTCACAGATGGCTCTGCTAAACTTGGCTGCTGAGGCCTGAGCTGTGGCCGGCACCACTGACCATTGGCTCTGGATGCCAAGACACTCTGGAATAAATGACCCCAAAGTGGACACCTCCCTGCCACCCCAACCAGAAAGCCTGTTTCCTCCTTGCTCTCTTCCACATCTAGTGTCCCACATGGAGCCCAGGTCATGTGGCTGATCCACAGTGACAAGGGCAGCTGGGAGAGGGGCGTCTCCCTCCAGGAAGAAGGGCTCATAGGGTGAGAAAGTTAGCACACATAAGAAGGGTGTTCAGGGCATGCTGGCAGGCATGAGAGGCATGTGCCTCATGCTCACCCACTGCCCCTGGGTCTCCAAGTCTTCCATTGCTCCACAAACGTGCTCTGGGGAGACCACCATGTTGGGCATCTTCTTTGTACCTCCATGTCTGTCCACCCTCCTCCACCCTGCTCTCTCCCCCAGAGGCTGAGCTGGAGGACCTGCATCCACCTATTGCCTTACCTGTCTTCAGGCTTCCAGCTGAGTGTGGCCAAAGGGAGCCTTGGCTGGATGCTGGAAGGAAGAGGGAGAGTGAGATCTGGGAATTTATCTGGTCAACTTCCTCCCTGTGATGTCCCACTAGGCTGGCTGTGGCACAGAGCCCCAAACTTTCTGAGCCCAGCAGACAGCCCTCTTCACTCAGGCCTCCCTGTCTCCAAGTTTGTGAATTCCTCCCTCTTCTTGTTCCTTGGCCTAAGGGGCTGACTGCTCAAGATCTTCCCTGCTATCCCTCCCTGGCCACAGCATTTTCCCGAAGCTTTCCCTGCACCAGGCCCCACTGTGACCAAGACCCTCTGTTAAAATATCCTAAAATTGCCCAACTTAAGAGTGTTCTTTCTCTCCTGCTAGGACCCCGATAAGGGTTATGCTGACCTTCACTTTGCCAAAGCTGGTGGACACTTCTCAGTCTTGATCTTCCTTCATCTCTTGGCTGCATTTGACATGAGTTCCTCCTTCCTCAATATCTCCTGCTTCCTTGGCTTCCGACTCCCCCTAAGTCTCCTTCAAGGGCATCTCTTCTTCTGTATGCTCCTGAGTGTGGCTGTTCCCTGGGATTCCTCTCCCTTCTCTCTTGACATGATCTCTATATTTGAGCTCACTCACCCTCTTAGTTTTAACCCCACCTCTTTGCTGATACCTCCCCATTCTAAGTCTCCAGTCTATCCCCTGGGCTTAGTTAGGTCCAGGTACCTACTGGATATTCAGGATATCCACCTGAATATCACTTGAGTATCATCAACTCAATAAAACCCAAACTGATTCATCATCCTCTCTCCCTAACCTTTTTCTCTCCGTGTTCCAAATCTTAGTGAAAGGCACCTATTCGGTCTGGAGACAGCAGTCTGGAGACCATTAGGCTCTTCCTTCTTCCTCCCAGGGACTTTCTGTCTTGTTCCCTCCTTAAGTGTTTCTTGACCCAGTCCTCTCTTTCCCAACCCTATTACCGGTGCCTTGATTGGGGACCTCATCATAACTTGGGCAAAATGTATCAGTCCTCCTTCACAGCTTCCTAGGATGCAGTGTATCCTAAGGAAAGCTACTGCCCTCCTCGTAGCCAGAGTTAGGATTTGAGACTGTGACCTGACTACGTTAGATTCTGCTGAAAGCCCCTCAGTCCTTTGGAGGATTGAGTCCACGCTCCTTAGCCAACCCCACAAAGCCTCTTGAGCCCTCACTCTTGCCCACCTCCGCAGTGTCTCATGTCACTGACTGTCTCCAAGCTCATGCTCTCATAAACTGGTTGGCTTATAATTTCAAACACAAACTGTGCTGTTCCACACCTCCATGACCTTGCTTATGTGGTTTCCTCTAAGCCAGGGTACCATTCTCCCCCTTTTCCTCCCCTATCACCTGCTCTGCCTTCAAGGCTCAGCTCCTGTGTCCTTTCCTCCTGATGTCCCAGGTATGGTGACCATGCATTCGATCTTCACATTTATCATTTACAGTGCCTTTTTTCTTTGTGTCCATCACCCCTGCTAGACCATAATTTTCCTGATGGCAAGAATTGTCCCCTAATCATTTCTAGCACTTAGTGTCTGGCACATAAATGTTTATTGATCTGAATTGAATAGAAGGTATTGGATCAGCTGAGTTGCAGAGTCTCTAAAAGCCCTGATACCCTGAAGTTCTTGGGGGCAGGATCTACAAGGAGACCCTCCTGCCCTTACTGAAAAGTGGTTTGGGTTTCCCAGATGGGGTCTTGGGATATTAAAGAACGTAAAGCCCCTCCCCTCCAATGAATAGCTCTTAGAGCTGGGGAGAGCAGCACGTACCCGCTCATTCTTTCCCCTGGCCTGGGAATTCACTCCAGCCAGAGTTAGACCCCACTGACACCCTCCCATCTTCTTAGTGCTCTGCCTCTCCAACAACGCTCTCCCTTGGGGTCTCCTCACTGGAAATTTTACATGTCTTCAAGGTTGGAAGAGGCATAAAGCATTAAGATCCAGAGCAAGGGCTTAAGAGTCATAAAGATCCAGATCCAGAAGATCCAAAATCTTCTTACCAGCTTTGTGACCTTGGCAGTTGCTTGAACCCCCGAGCTTGTTCCCTCATCTATAAGATGGGAGTGATAATTATAACACCCAGATCATGGAGGTTTTGTAAGGATTAAATGAGATAATGGATGTCAGGCACTTAGCTCACAGCCTGGCTCGAAGACTTAATTCAAATCCTGCCTCCCCTGAGAAATCTCTGGTGACTCAGAGCCAGCCCACAATAGTTTCCCTCCTCGGAAGGGTGTGACTGAGTCCCAAATTCTCTTTCCGGCATTGAATCACTCTCCCATTTCTGAGCCTTCCTTATCCCCCACATGCTAGCCGTGTCTTTGTTGCCTGTCTTGGCTCCCCAACTAGATTTTAAGCCACTGGAGAACAAAGATCATGAAGCAGATAATTTGAGACATTGTGGGCAGTTTGATGGGCACCTTCCCTTCTCTCCTTCATCCAAACACCTTCAAGTATCCAGCAGAAGGCTTGGGCTGTGCACTGCTTTTTCTTGATCAGACCGAGGAGGGAGGGGAGGAGGAGGAAGGACACCTTGTAGGGACCATTTGTGGGGATAAGTGGCCCTTTTCTGTCATAACACTGAGGGGTTAAGTAGTTCCTAGAAAGCCTGTCACTCAGATAAAGTACAGGGAGGCTACTCAGGAGATAAGCAGGCAGCTTATTCCTCCTGGCGTCTGCAAAAAAGATGCTCTGCCATGGCCCAGTTACCGAGTGAAGGGCACCAGCAGTCCACTGTTTATTCCGGAACTACTGCCAAGGAAACGCTGCGGGTTTAATGAGCTCGGGGGCCACGGAACTAAAGCTAGGTAGGTCCCCTTTGAGGAAAGCCAGAGCCAGGGGAGGCTTGCACCAATACCTACCTGTGCACAGACTGGCGCCCCTGTGTGTGTTTCTGGGTCCCAACGCAGCCGGAGGAAGACACTTAGAACACCTAGCAAACGTCGCTGGCTGGAACAGGTGCACCCCCGCCCCCATCCGTGCTGGCAAAACCACCGGCCAGAGGAAGGCGTGGGTCCGTTTCAGCAGGGCAAAGGCAATTCTGTGCTCCTGCCAAACCTGCCCCCCTCCACCTGCGCCTTGAGGCAGAGCCCTCCTGTCCTTACTGACGCCCCTTATCTGGCCTGGGCGGAGCTTGGAAAGTCGACCCTCCCCCACATCCACCCGGAAGCTTGGGGTTTCTCCCGCTCCTGGGTGGCGGGTCATCTCAGCCCCACTTCCACCAACAGTCACAATATGAGCTTGTCATGCCTCCGGCGGCCAGAGCCTCCCATGCGCCTTAACTGGATGTGAAAAGTTAATTCACTTATAAACGTGAAGGCTTAATGAAAGAAGAGCGCAGCGGATCAATTATGCCCCTTTTTGCTAAGGTAACGGCACGCACTCTCGCAGCCCGTGCCAGCAGCTGGTCCCCCCGCCTGCCGCCCCTCGGCCTTGGCCTCTCTCCGGTGCCTTCCTAGGCAAAGGGCGGGCAGGCGCCCTCCTTGCCTAAGCGCAGCCCTCGGACTGGGGCGGAAGAGGGGAAGTATTCGGATTAATTCCGGCATTTGGGAGCAGCAATCTGCAGGGGTATTTGTAAATAAATGTGTGGCATGTGCGGGCCTCTTGCCAGCGAGTGAGTCAGGCGTCTCCACCACACCTCCGCGAACCCTCCAGTCTTCTTTGACCCTTAGCTGAGTATGGAGGGGATTTACGGAGCTACAGGACATGCTCCTACCCTTAAGGTGCTGGAGCACAATTGAGACTTATTATTAGTAGTATTAGTTTACTGACCCTGTCCTGTGGGCAAAGCACTGTACTAGGCACCTTATAGGTTCTTTAATTTCATCTTGTTCACAGTGCTATGGAGTAGGTATTCTTGTCCACATTGTACAGATGTGGAAACAGAGGCTCGAAGAGGAAAAAGTAAAGTGTCCATGGTTGCACAGCTAGACATGAGCAAAACTGGGCTTTGATCCCTGTTCTGTCTCTGTGCTTTTGGGCTGCCTTACTTTACTGTCTGCTCTTTAAGAAAGACACAGCCCCAGAGTTGCAAATAAACAGCCCCAAGTTATGTAAGGGAGTGCATAATTCTGCACAGTAGACAACAGGTGATGCTTGGAAGTCCTAAGTAGGAAGATGGAGCAGGCTTGGGTGGGCAGGGCAGCTTCCTGCTTTGAGGTGGGTTCTCAAAAAGCGTGGGGGCTTGCTTCCTTGTTTCCCCACCTCCGGCTTCCCCCTCACCCTCTCCACCATGAGTTAATCCTAGGAATTCCACATTTCTTCTGTGATGGACGAAGGTACTACAGCCAGTTCCTAGGACCTGGAGGAGGAGGCTCTGACTGACACACGTTTTCGTATCCAGGTGGGGCGCCCCATCATAGAGGGCTGTCCTGTCCTGCCATGCTTGAGCAGCCAAGACTTCCCTTCCATGCCCTGCTTCTCCTGGAGCTGATGGAACAGGGAGAGGGCCGGCGAGTCTGACTGGCACTGCAGGCTATGTCTGGGGGACAGAGCTTCCATGTCTGTTAGAATAGGAATTCTCCGGGGGCTGTCAAATCAAGGGAATTTTCTCTCCATAGCTGCATTTATGTGCTTCACTTTCATCCGGAGAGGAGACAGGGCTCGCTGCAGCTGCTCGGACACTGCATGGGAGTCTCAAGGGCACCTGCCGCGTTCGGGGGAGGGACCTCCTAACCTGGAGAACCACTGAATGCTGGGGGGTGGTGGTGGTGGAGGGAGGGCAGCTGCTGGAGGTCAGAGGCTCAGAGAGTCCAGGAGACAAGCTCAAGGTCGCAGAGTAAATCAGAGGAAAGAGAAACCCAAATCTACATTTCTAGATTCTGAGCGCAGGCCCTTGGTCCTGCTGAACACCATGGGTTTCCTCTTTGGGTGTGACTTCAGCCCAGAAAGCCCACAAACAGGACAGAGAGGCAGAGGGACTCACCTGTGACAGGTGAATATGTGCAATGCTGATGGCTGAGGTTTGCTGAGGACTTAAGTCAGATGCCAGGCATGGAGAAAGGGAATTTTCTGGGTAGGAAGATTACTGGCATTATCCCCCATTTGAAGATGTAGAAATTGAGGTTTAGAAAGACAGGTTGAGGGACGCCTAGGTGGCTCAGTCGTTTAGCGTCTGCCTTCGGCTCAGGTCATGATCCCAGGGTCCTGGGATGCAGTCCTACATCGGGCTCCTTGCTCTGCGGGAAGCCCGCTTCTCCCTCTCCCACTCCCCCTACTTGTGTTCCCTTTCTCGCCGTCTCTCTCTCTCTCTCTGTCAAATAAATAAATAAATAAAATCTTAAAAAAAAAAGAAAGACAGGTTGAGTTGCTCAAGACCACCCAACTAGCAAGTGGTGGGACGTACATTGGAAATATGAAGAGTAGAAGGTGTCTGTGGAGAGGGGTGGCCTGGGCTTCATGCAGTATATATTTATGGGGCACCTCGTGTGTGCTGGGCAGTGCACCCCTACTGCAGATACAAGCCAGATGAGGTCTCAGTCCGCACAGAGCCTACAGTTTAATGGGGTGGCTGAACGTGTCTCTACAAGGAGTTGGGGAAACCGGCATGGGTTCTACTCAGAAATGAGGTCCCTACTGTGCTTATTCTCCCTTCTGGCTATAGGACAGGGTCACCTGCAGTCATGCAGGATCACTTGCAATGCCATGGTCTCACTGCAGACCCAACACAAACCTCGATGGGGAGGAGTCTGGGCATCAGTATGTTTCATAAGCCTTCAGGTGATTGCCACTGACCACAGATTAGGGCCACCTCTGGACAGCATCTACCACTGCACTTGAACAAAGCAAGCCTGGAACAGGTGTCTTAAACTAGAGAATTTTGGGTGTGACCATCAAGACTGCACTTTGGGAACTAGTAGTGCCCCTCAGGGGCAGGAGTGGAAGGCAGAAATGGTTACTGGGGGGACCCCAGACACACACACTTGGGGCTGCCCCAGATGACAGAATGGTGGGAACAGAGTGACAGGTTGATGTGAATTATCTCAAGGTTCCTGGCTATCATCTGCCTGGGAAGATTTTATTTATTTATTCCAGTTCTAAAAAGGGTCCTTTTACTAGAGTCCCTTGAGATTTAGGTGTAAAATTTAAAGCCCTAATTAAAATACATAAAACATGGCATGGAGCAATTAGAGTGGCAGGAAGTGGCATTGAGAAACCTCATCAGCCATGAGTATTTGAAATTAGGAAGAGTCCAATCTCCTGGGCAGTAAGTGCCTTGCCCCTGACACTGAAAGTCAGGAGTGAAGAGGCTGTGGTGTCTAGAGTTCCCCCACTCCTCCAAGTTGGATGTTGAGAGAGGATCTGTAAACGGCGGGAGCCCCAGTCTGATGGGAGACACAGACCTGCCTTTAGGGAGTTCCTCATCAAATGTCTGGGTGTGCAGTGAGTGTCTTCACAAGCATCTGTCTGAAGTCGGTTTATTTGTGGGGGAAGGCACCAGTACGAGTATTTGTGGTTACCTGCAGTCCCACTGGAATCTTTGTGTGTAGAGGTCGGGTCTCGGGGTTTTAATTAGATGCCTGTGCGATCCCTTCTATGTTTGTGATTTATAAACACTGTGTCAAAGAGTATCTTTTTTCTGTATCTATCCCTACCAGCTAATGGCCAAAAGGAGACCCAGAGGTCGTTTATCGTTTACCAACGATAAAATCTGATAGTCGTAGCATTGTGTCAGGTACTGTTCTAAAAACTTCCCATACGGTAACTCATTCAAGCCTTACAACAGTCCAATGAGATGAATATTCTCGGCCTATTTTACAATTGAGGAAACTGAGGTACAAAGCCTAACTCCGGGGAAGTTACATGGCTGGTGAGAGGCTGACCTGGGTGCCAGCCTAACTGTGCTGATCCCAGAGTCCTTGCCCTGGAGTAGGGCACCGCCTGAGGCTGGCATGTTGGGCCCAGTCCCACTGGACACTCCCTGGGGGCCCCTGAGCCCCATCAATGGGAGTGTGTGCAGACCCCATCCGTGGCAACTGTGTCTTCAGTTTGTGCACAGGGAGTCAGGGTCCTGGTCCAGATACCAGTTCATGTTGTGACCTGAGAAAGACTTTCTGCCTGTCTGGGCCTCGGTTTTCCATCTGTAAGAGAGGGAGCTGGGTTAGATTCACCAGTGGTGCACAGAGAATCACCTTGGGCAACTCTTTTAAAACATGGATTCCTGAGGCCCCGCCCTGGGGGGATGCTGATTCGGGCAGGCTCTGTGAGGGGCTCCAGCAGTGCTAGAGGATCCTAGGGCACTTTCAAGGATACAATGAGAATGATGATCCCTACTATAGCAGACGTTAGCAGCTAATCTTTACTGAGTGCTTACCATGTGTCAGGGCCTATGCTGTGTGCTTACAGTGACTCTCTCATTAAATCATCATGGTGATCCTGCACTGCTGATGCTATTTGAAGATGAGGGAACAGAGAGAGATGAAGTGGCCTGGCAAGGACACGAGCCAGTGATTACGATAGCTGGGACTTGTATGCAGTTGACCTGACTTCAGCTATCACCTTCATGTCCATTATACCACACTGGTGCTTGGCTTGTTCAGTCCCCCACCCCATCCTCCCCCAGGTCTTGCAGAATGGGCAGTGGGCAGTGAGACCTGGCCTCCAGCTGTTTGCACCAGGCCTGGGCAGGTGATTCCAACTAGCCAATGGACCTGCTGGCCAACACCCACTCAGAGAGTTGCTCTTGAGAATTTGAACTGAGGCATCGACAGGGACTATTTGGATGGTGTTGGGACCTGAGAAGATAAGATCAGAATTGGCCCTAGAGTTGGCACATGGCAACTCAAAGGTACATTGACACTGAATTTATGGGGACTTTTTTCGAGGAGGCTGGTTTGCAGAGAGGGGAGAGTAGATGGACAGACAGAAGAGAGACCAAGAGATGAGAAAGAGAAAGATGTCTCTGGATGTCTTTCTAGGCCCCTTGAGGCCAGCTTGCACTACCCAAAATGAGGATGCATTGCTCTTCACCAGTGTCTTTATGATAAATCCCTTCCACTTAAGCTAACTCGATGGGTTTCTGATGCTTACAGTTGAAGTATTCCTTAAAATACTGGCCCCTGCTTCCCCACAAAGTTTTTAGGATCAAATCACATAATGGATGTGAAAGGGCTGGTGACCTGGAAGGAACTACACCAATTATGAAATATCTGGAAAGCACTTCTAAGCTTACATATAATCAATGGAGTGCTGCAAGAACTGAGACAGGATGACTTACAGGGGCAGTTTAATTAAAGGAGCTCTACGGAGGCAGTGGTTGTGCAGAGATTTGTAGGTGTGGGATATGGAGGGCAAGAGAGAGAAGGAAGACCCTTCAGGCAGAGGAGAGAGCAGGAGCAACCATGCGTGGGGAGAGGGGCGGAGGATGGTGTGGGAGGGGTCGCAGGGGGCTGCCTTTGCTGCTGACTAGCAGGGATCAATCTGGGGAATGCCAGTGAGTGGATTTTTTTTTTTTTTTTTGTATGTGCTGGCCACCAAGAGCCATTGGAAGTTACCTGGGAGGTGTTTTTAGAAAGACAAAAGCCATCTTAATGGATTAGTCAAAGGCGGGCATGGAGAGACAAATTAAGAAGCCAGTGTATTCCAGGGGGTCTGGAAAAGCTTCCAGAAAGAGAGATTTCCTGAATGAAGAGTGACCAGGACTAGGTCATAGGTTGTGCTCACTGAATGGGTCACTCCGTTCATTCATTCACTAAATGTTTCTGAGCATCTGCTACGCTTAGCACTGTTCCAAGCAGAGGTGATGCGGAGCCAATGGACTGGCTGTGGTCTCTGCCCTCTTAAAGCTTGCATTCTGGCATTGATACAACAATAATAGAAACCAATACAAGATTACAAGTGGTGAGAAGAATCTGCTATAGAGGCTTGACCAAATTGGGAAGAGGGTGGATGTGCTTTAGGGAAGACTTCCCTGAGGAAGTGAGGGTTTCCTTGTGATGTAGTCTGAGAAGAGGTTTTCTAGGTGAGGAGCAAGTGGAAAGACCTTCCCAGTTGTGAGCCCAAAGGCTGGGAGTCAGTTTGAACACAGGGAGAGCAATAGGGGCAGGGGGGCGTCTTGGTGAGGGAAGGGGTTGGGAATGCAGGTGAGGCCTTGCAGGCACTGGTAAAGATGTTGGTCTCAATCATGAAAGCAGTAGGAAGTGTGGGAGCATTTTAGGCAGGGAGGGGCATGATTGGATTTGTGATTTTAGAAGTTCCACTCTGTATGGAATATGGAGAACAGATAGGCGTGGATCAAAAGAGAACTCTAAGAGACCAGTGAAGAGGAAGCATTGGAAACCAACCCTGATTATCTCAGGCCCAAAGGATCAATTGGAACCAGTCAGGGAACTCACAGAGGAGGCTTTCTCCCCAGTGACTGCCTGGGTTTAAGCCTCAGTGACTTAAACCTGTAAAGCCTCAGGGACTGCTTTGGGTTTAAGCCCTTCTCATCATGTTCCTGGGGCTCTCTCCATGCTAGGGATATGGCTGACAGCTGCTTTGGGGTCATATCTTCACATTCTACACAGAGAAAAGGGAAAATTGGGGGGAAAGTCTCTGGGTGGCATACCTTGTGACTTGGAGATTCACTGGAGCAGGAATTCTGGGGTTAACAGCCCCACAGGAAGCAGACAGAGTCTGCTGAGAGCCTCTCCCTAGAGGAAGGAGTGAGACTGGGAGATCCTGCTACCAGAAAATACTCAGACCAAAGGGAAAATAAATGTTGAATGTAGAAACTATTGCAATAATCTAGATGAGGAAAAACTTAGCCCCAGGAATGGTTTTATCTTTGAAGGAGGATGGGGAAGGAGTCACTGGCATTTATGGAGTTACAATGTACGAGGTAGTTCACTGGGTCACTTTCTTATCTTCACTCTAGCTCCGTGATCTAAGACCCATTTCACAGATGAGAACACTGAGGCTCAAGAGAGCTAGGGCTGCTTGCCTGAGATCACACAGGCATACAGAGGCAGGGCTAAGAGTTGATCCTGGCAGTTTGGGGTTGACCTCAAATCCTATACTTTCTTGTAACCCATGTGTTGTCCTCCTGGGAAGTGAGTTTGGGAGGAGAAAATAGTGTTGGCCATTGACCCTAACTTTCTAATCATGGGGAAGCCAACCAAAGAGAACAGCTTTGATGACAGCTTGAAATCCAGGCTGCCAGAGAGGGTGAGGGGTTCAGGACAGATTTGGAGGTTGAGAGGTCATCCTGGGTGACTCGAAGTATGTGGGTTCCCTATTAACGTGGATCTCTGTGGGCTGTTTACCTCCATTCTCTTCCCCTCCCCCCTAGATGTGGTTGCCTGACTGGTTCACTTTTTGCCGATCTTCTAATGAACAAAAGATCCAATTGCATGATTTTTCTTAACTCATATTTTAGGAAAGGAAGCAAGATGATTTTGCACAGGTTTGTCTGTTTGCTGGATTAGTAGGCACCTTCCAACTTCTTAATCCTTATTTAATTCCTTGATCAACCTGGTTCAGCTCCATAGGGCCTGCACCTAGGCAATTCAGGAGCAAAGCCATGTTTTCAGGAGTTAAGCACCAGCATTGTGTTTATTCTTTAATGTGATCAAATTGTGCCAGCGTCTGTAATGAGAGGGACAGGCTCAAAAAGAAGTGATCTGCCAGGTACAGAAATCAAAGGGCAGAGTCCGAATCTTAGAAATAATGTGGATGGAGGAGGGGTAGAGCAGGGCCCGGGCTCTGGAACAGAGCCAGTAGGAGAGTGGGGCTGGTAATGGGCCTGGCGGCCTGGGAGCCCCAGGCTGAAGCAGAGATTGCTCACATCCCAGCCAGGGTGCAGGCAGCAGAAGGATGTCACATTCAGACTGTGTCCATTCCAGGTGAGGCTGGGATGCAGACAAACCAGTGGGGATGGTGCAGTGTCCAGGGGTGGTGACAGCAGTGCCATTCCCACTGGTAGGTCTGAAGACCCAACGGGAGGTCATAGTCACGGGGACCCAGAGGCAGAGCACGCTGTATGGAGGACCTCCTGACAGGAGCTGTGACCCTACAGGGTGTGACCTGGGGAACAAGCACCCCAATCTCATCTTCTCTCTCCCCTGATCTCTTGCTGGTGGTCTTCATTGGCCAAACCCAACTGGAAGCCAGGAGGCGGGAAGCCTATTGAAGGCTCCCACATAGAGCAGCCTCCTGGAGTGCAGGCAGGGTGGTGGGGGAGGAAGCAGGGGCAAGAAGAAGCTGTTCACCTCAGTTCTCTCCTGTCATCCTCTTGGCCTCTCTGGCTCTACATTTGGCTGTGGGCCATGGAGAAAGAGCAATGGGTGGGTGGGGAGAGGGCCAAGTTTCTGCCAGTCTGCTCTCTGAGCCTGACTCCTTGTTCCCTGCACACCCTGCCTGGCCAGCCACATCTCCATGTCCTTCTTTTCTCCATACTTTCCTCAGGGCTGATTAGATGAGGGGAACTAGGCTGACAGATTGAACTTGGTTTAAATGTGTGTCTCCTTCATGATTCATAGAGAGAAGAAGCAATGTTCAGCTTCTTAGACCTGCTTTGAACCTCAGACAAGTTTGGACACAGCTCCCCAGAGGAGGGAGGAGAGGAGAATCCACTTGGGTCAGGGTGCCAGGCCTGCCTTGTCTTAACTCATCTTTTCCAGGATCTGAGAATCCGCTGGAGTGGGGCATCATTGAGACATGTTACCCTCTCGCTGTTGACGCTTCTATAGTTAGTAGGTACATGTTCTTCCTGCCCCTTTCTTCCAGGAAGCCTTCCTGGGATGGCCCCTCCTGAGTCATTTGCCTTTATGACACAGCCCCTCCCATTCACAGGTTGGGGGTTGTTCTGGATATGGCTCTGGCAGGGTGGGTTCTGGCCCCCTGGACTCTGATCACCCCCAGGGAGAGTCTTTTTGGAGTGGTCCCCTAGCTCTCCCTCCAATAACTGCACCAACTCGGTCATGTCTTTGAGAAACCTGTGTGGTTGGGGTAAGGCAGGATGCTCTGTAGAAGCATCTGTCCAGACCCCATAGAAACATTGCTGAGAAGTCAAACATAAGATATTCAGGATCCCACAGCTCTGGGAACAGAAATACCGCTGAACCAGGGTCCTATTGTTAGGATTTTGGAAGCTGAAATTGTTAGATTTGGAAAGAAGCAAAGAAATCACCCGGTGTCATGGTTTGCACCAGGTTTGGCTACAGATTCTTTTTGTTTCCCACAAATGTAATCTTTCATGGATTCCCATAGATAACATAAGCAGGAGCTGCTTTGGTTGAAGCGGGAGGGGATTGGAGCTCCACTCACTCAGCTGCTGATGGTCCTGAGACCTTAGAACCAAAGGCTCCATGTGGAGTGAGGCCAAAGCCCTGAGCTTGTCCAACCCCAGTGTGAACACAGGCTGCAGAGGGGGCCACTTGCCTGAGCCCTTAACTGGCAGAGGAGGGACAAGCACTCCAGGCAGGTGTCCTTTCCCCATGCCAGTCCTCACAAGCCACATGCTCCAGGGTCAGGCTGGTGTCCATTGGACATTCTCTCCCCACTGCCCACCAGACATGCTCCAAGGAGCTGGTCTGTGGGTACAGAGTGTACCCCATGAAGCCGGGCCTGACCTGTGGGCAGGGTGTGACATCCGGGGTCCAAACAAGCCTCAGGAGCATCTCCTGACTTACCCCAGCTTATTAAACTCCAATTACTGAGCAATCTAGTTGCCAGGTGAGCCAGGGCTTTGGGTCCCAAAGGGCCCAGTCCAGTTGCTCTCCTGTCCTTAGATGGGTGCCTTCCTTTCTGACCTCCTCCCAGGAGTTCCCAGGTGACCTGGCCGCTCAGCTCTGTCTGAGCTCCTGTGTGAAGTACAATTAGCATGCCGGACCAGTGCTGGCTGGCTGCACATATTATTTGCACAGGTTAAGTATTCCTGATAAGGCTTCTCAAATCAGAGGGTTGAAATGAACTTAATTAGAACCCAGAATACTCAAGGTAGAGATAAAAGTCAGCACGTCTAGGTCTCCGAAGCAACAAACTGGGGGTGGGGAGAGAAAAAAGAAGCAGGTAGGGGAACCTGGTCCCAGGCTGTGATGAAACCCTTGCTTGTCTGGAACAGAAAGGAGACAGGAACTGATTCTGGTCTTCACCCCAGAGCATCCCCTGGAGAGCTGCTGTGCAGTCCATACTCACGGCACCAGTAGCCCCAGGTGCAGGGGGATGGGGAGGAGCAGAGGGGTGGGGCTGGATGGCAGGGGGAGGAAAGGGAATCCAATTTTAATTAAAATTTAGAGTGACCAGCAGCCTGCCTTTCCTTCCAGTGCACATGACTTCCTCCAGGTTGGGGGAGGAAGGGCATCATCACAGATGACAATCATCCCTCACTTTTTTTCAGGGCTTACAGCTTACCACACCTACCTAATTTGTGAGGGGGACACTCTTTTACAAATATGAGATCAATGTGTTGTAATTTCCCCCACTAAACCGCGTTCTCACACAGCCTTCCTCCTCCAAGGCTGAGCCGTGGGTTTGTCATGCCAAATGAGAGAGTAGGCCTGCTTTGAACAGAGACTCCATGATCCAGAGTGCTCCGGTGGAATGAGTGGGGTCTCTGGCTGTGACCCTAGGAAGATAACTTGTCTATGCTGGTGGCCCTGCATTGGCACCCGGGGCCTATACTATTGCCTCCTTGATAGAGTAGGTGTGAGTGAGGTAGACACACTCTGCTGCTGAGTAGTGTCTCATACTTGGTAGCAGGCCTGGAGGACTTGCTCAGAGGGCTTTACATAAAGGATGCCCATCAGACAGAGGGGGGAGCCCACTGGTTCCTATCCTGAGGGCTGTAGGGGAAGGAGGGAACTGCAGATGGGCAGGGAGGTAATAAGACCCACATCTGATCATTCTCCAGGATGAACCCCCAAGGAGAAAGGCATGCTGGATTCATGGAGGAGATGCCAAGAGCAGAGGAGATTCCAATTCCCTTCTCATTTAGGACTTGAGAAGGTCCTCACCTCTTAGGCTGCTCCTGCCCCAAGGTGCGGTGGCTGTCCTGAAGGCAACCAGAGGCTGTGGTATGGATAGGGGAGGGAGGGCATGAAGTTGGGTCTCTAAGCGCCTGAAGTTATGAGTCTGGCTGGGGAGTTTTTCAGAAAGTTCAGAGAAGGTTGCAGGCAGGACCTCAGAGGGTCCCCACCATCACTGAGAGGCAAACTGGGACCAGTTCTATATAGAGTGCTAGGACAGCCCAGTGTCGATGGAGTGGAGAAAGAACATACTAGAAGGTTATCAGCCTCGCCCATCAGCAGTGGAAGTCCTGCTGAATACTTAGGGTAGACCACACCACCCCATCTTGATGGACACCAACCCACATACACCAAAGGCTGGCTTGAGGCCATATGCACCCTTCCCTCCCAGTGCCATACAAACACTGCCCATCCATGTAGGTGCCTGTCTGGAAAGCAGGAGGGGAAAGGAGGCAGAAAACTGAGAGATTAACACTCTGTCTGCAAGGAACTGAAGAATTCCTTTAAAAACTATTTAAATCATTGAATCAGACCTAGATCCCTGAATTGGGCTAACACTTAATTGCCTTCCTCCCCCGTTTACCCACAGAATAGGAGAGCAGAAGGCAGCTCCAATCAGCTAATGGGAAATCAAGAAAAGTGGTTTCTCGCACATCTGAGCGTGCTGTATGTCTGTGACCTTGCCACACATATATTATCTTGTCTGATTCCCATATGTGCTGGAAAATGGCCATGACTGGTCAGCTTAGAGCGGCCATATAGTCTGGGATGACAGAGGCCATGGTGGTGTGCCCAAAGTCATCTTTATTATTACCAGTGGCCTCTGGCTCCTCTTGCTAGCATTTCCCTCTGTGCTGGGCTCTTAGCTGGACTGAGTTTGATGAATGAGTAATTGAAGGTCAATGCAGCATAAGTTGAAGGAAACAGCTCAGACTCTGGAACCACCCAGACCATACCTGGGTTGAGATCCCAGCCCTACTACTTACCAGTCGTGTGACCCTGGGGAAGCAATCCACGAACTTCGCAGTTGAAAGTAAGAGTTAGAGGTGTGTGCAGAGCACGGCACCATGCCCTGGGTAAAGTAGCTCCTCAATAAAAGGTACCATGTTTATGAATGAATGAATGAATGGGCCATTTGCAGAGATTAACACACATGCATGCATCCTATGCTGAAAGGCAATATAATGTAGCAATTAAGAGTGAGGGCTATAAAGCCTAATGGCCCAGGTTCGAATCTTGGCTTAGTCACTTACTGGCTCTCTATCTATGGAAAAGTTATAGGACCTCTCTCTCATGTGCATCTGAGGATGAGGATAAGGATAACCACGGAATGGGGTGCCTGTGAAGATTGAATGAGTTAATGTCTGTAAAACTCTTGCAGGGTACCTGGCAAAAAGTAAGTATTCCAGAAATGCCAGCCATTATTTTTATGAAGATGTACCAATAGATGCCATTCCGACCCATCTCTGTGCCCGGTGCTGCTCTAGGTCCTGTGTGGGATATATGAGCTGCGTAAGACATGACATCCAGCCTTGAGGAGCTCATTGAAGAGGCCAGATGTGCATCCTCCAAGCACCCATGCTCGGGCCTGCATTATGGGCAGGAGTGACTAATGTAACCAAGGACCCAGGGGAAGTGCAGACAGCAGAAGCCACAGGGACTGGAGGGGCAGCAGAAGGAGGCTGGAGGGACTGAGTGGGGCTTGGGGAGGAAACATGGTGCCTACAGGTGCCTGGATGGGCTGGTGTGCCAGTTTTCACACACCCAGTATCTGGTCACCATGCATCACCCTGGAGGTGCCTAACAGTTGGGCCAGTGATGGTGTAACAGACAAAGGCTGCCTAGAAGTCCAGACACCTGCCATCTTTTTCTGGACTTCATCTTCTGAAGAGCAGACTTTGGGCAATTCACTGGCCTCTCTGAGCTTCTTTCTTTAAACGTAAGATGGGAATAATAGCATCTATCCTTCCAGCCTCACAGGACCATAGCCAGAGTAAAATAAACTAGGAAGGAAGGGCCAGGCAGGTTGCTACGATCTTTGTATGAGTCCTTGGAGCCACTGGAGAAGGACTCAAAGCTGTGACCCTCTAACAGAGGAGCTAGGGAACTTTTATCCCTCCTTTGGGGAGGGGATGGTCATATAACCACACGGGCTTAGAGACTTCCTTTATTTTTCAGTTTTAATTTCCCCAAAGCCTTGACATTAACCATGGGGTAAATAGCTGAAATTTGTATTTTTCCTGCACCGCAGCTATCTGCCCCTGGAAGTCCCAGCAGGTTAACACAGAAGCCCCAAGCTGGAAGCTCCTTAGGGGAAGACAATATTGTAATCCATTCCAGGCCTATTTGTTGAGTGGTGACCTTTCTTCTCTGCCCCCACCAGATGCTGGCCTAGGGGGTCCCATCTGCTCACGCGTCCCCACACCATGTATCCCTACTCTCCACCTCCAACCCCTCTTCCTCCACTCATCCCCCAACCCAGAAATCAAACTTAGTCGCCTTCCATCTGGCTTCTGCATTGCAATAAATAGTTGTGGTAGGCTTCTAAGGAGGAGAAAAAAAAATCCAGCCTTTAAAATATTGAGCCACTCAGAAATAATTATTCATGAGGTTTTTGTGCATGCATTAGACTTTTCCCTCCAGGCTGAGGGCCGCCTGCTGGAATGAACTTAGCCACAACTTGGCCTTTCTTTCCCTGTTTTCCTTTTCCTTTCTTTTTTTTCTCTCCCTGCGTTTATGATTCCTCAACACATTGAACAGATTGAAACATTAAAAATGCTCATCAACAGGACATGGACAGGGCCATTCAGAGCTTATCAACAGAACTTATCAACAAGGAGCATACTGATTGGGAAGAAGGAACTTTCAGATGGGCTATCCTGCAGAATGTCCCCATGCCTGGTTGTGGGTGTCCAGTCTGTTGTGGGAGAGACACAGCCCTGCCCTCAGGGAGCCAAGTCTGAGAGGAGACACAACCCTGCCCTCAGGGAGCCCCAATCTGAAGGGAAAGACACAGCCCTGCCCTCAGGGAGCCCAGTCTGAGGGGGAGACACACCCCTGCCTCAGGGAAGCCCCAGTCTGATGGGAGACACAGCCCTGCCCTCAGGGAGCCCCAGTCTGAGGGGGAGACACAGCCCTGTTCTCAGGAGCTCCAGTCTGAGGGGGAGACACAGCCCTGCCCTCAGGGAGCCCCAGTCTGAGGGGGAGACACAGCCCTGCCCTCAGGGAGCCCCAGTCTGAGGGGAGACACAGCCCTGCCCTCAGTGATCCCCAGTCTGAGGAGGAGACACAGCCCTGCCCTCAGGGAGCCCCAGTCTGAGGGGTGACATAGCCCTGCCCTCAGGGAGCCCCAGTCTGAGGGAAGACACAGCCCTGCCCTCAGGGAGCCCCATTCTGAGGGGAGACATAGCCTTGTACTCAGAGAATCCTCAATCTGAGGGAAGAGAGACAACTCTTGCCCTCACAGTGCCCCAGTCCGAGGGAGGAGACAGTCCTGCTCTCAGAGGTCTTCCTGTCTGATCAGAGGCTCGATTCTGATCTGGGAGACAGTGCTCTCAACTGCAGTGACTTTCTAATAGGGAAATGTGCTTGAGGGTTCCATTTTCAGTGGAGAACTGTACTCATTCATCCATCCTTTTAACAATATTTATCAAACACATGTTGTACTTCTACAACAAGCACTGATAAGCCCTGGGGAATTCACCTAAAAGACTCAGTCATTGTCCCTCACAAACACCATCTTATTTAGGAGGCAGATACATGAATGTTTTTACAATCAGCTATGATAAGTGCTGAAAGCAAAGTGAGTCCACAGTTCTGGGGAGGAAGACGGCCTAACCCTTCCTTGGAGGAGCTCGAATGCCTTTATACTCATGTTCCCCATGTTTCTATTTTGTTGTGGAGTCCTGCAAAACCATAGAAACAGGAAGAAAACAGTGTGGAATGTAGAGTATCTGAACCTCTGTACTGATATTTTTCACTCGTCTATAAATTTGTTCAATAAATATTATTGAAAACCATCTAGATTATAGTATTATATAAAATTTAGGAGCTCGAGAGGGGCCTAGGCATAATTCCTGCTCTCAAGCAGCTCATGGGCTTTAGACTTCTCAGCAATTCTCATTTGATATTTTCCAGAGTGTTAGAGCAAAACTCCCCTGCAGGTCACCTGGCCCCTTCCCCACCTCCTGGTATACAGGTACCTGGGTGAGACCCTGACCTTCTGGGGAGACCCATCTGAAACACACTGCATTTACCTGACCCCTCCCTGCTCTTAAGAGATCTCTGCTTATATCTGATCAGCTTTCCTCTAACCCTCCTCCTGCAAAAGTATCTTCTCAATTAGGGGTGCTGTGGAGGAGCAGTCACCCCAACCTATTTACTCTGACTTTTTGGCTTTTGCTGTGCTGCACAAAGGCCAGGCATCTCTTTGGTTTCTGCATGTTGAAAAGCCCTGAAAACAATGACCAGAAGATAGGTTTCCAGGCATCCAGAATCAAAATCTGTGAGATACTCATTTCACTGGTCAGAGCTGTGTCACACACTGGGCGCTGGGGAGATGGGGGTGCGGGGAGACAGTGAACCAGCAGCACACTTTGGGGATTGGAGCCATGGCTTTAGGGCCTGACAGGCCTGCTCTAAAGGGGTTAGGGTGAAATGGTCACCTTCCTGAGACCTGGAATGTGAGAATATTGCTCATCCAAATGGCCGTCTTTAGAGCTGGTAGGGACTTTAGGCATAGCTGAGTTAGCTATGAGCCAAGCTGCTAGAATGGATCCTCAAGACAGAGTGGCTGAAGGGAGTGTATGAGATAGGCCAAGGACCAGTAGGCAGTCTGGCTACCCAGAGTTCCAGGCTGTGGGTACATCTCTGCACCCTCCATCACAGGCCTTCCATCACTGAGCCTAAGAGGGCTGCTCCAGTTGGCGGGGGGGGGCAACATCCAGCCTGTGGAATGGATTAGAAAGAAGTAGAGAGCAGACCTGTTTTTTTTTTTTTGCTGGATATACCCTGGACAGTGCTTAGGCTCACACTTCCACTCCTATCCCAAGGCCTGAACTTAGTCATCTGACCACTGCTAGCTACAAGGTAGTCTGGGAAATGTAGTCTGTAGCTCTGCAGCTATTGGCTCCTCTAAAACCAAGAAGAGGGAAATGGACACCGGGACATAATTCGAAGTTCCTCTCACAGATAAAGGAAGCATGGCAGGAAGTTTTATTTTCCCCACACATTTCATCTGCTTTTTTTCCCCCCTGAACAGCAAGATTAGAGGGAAAATTGCTCAGACCTAGCAGCTCAGAGGCAGAGAGATTTTGAATTGCTTTGATGCTGCCTAGGAATGGGGTGGGTCCATTCAGCAGGCAGGGCTGAGGCCCTCACTCTGCAAGGGCTGGGGACTGCAGCCTGGACCACAGTGGCAGGAGATGAGCACCATGCCGCAGCGTGGCTCAGAGCAGCCAAAGTGTTCTCAGCCGGTCCTTCCAGGATTCTGGCCCATTGGCACTGCCCTAGCATAGCAGGTGCCCTACTTCTTAGCATGCACTTTTCTACACCATTTCCGTACACAATAATGGCTCCTTTCTGCAAGCATGTGCCTGAGGGCTTGCACCACCACAGTGCACTTGGGCCCTCCCACAAGCCAGCGGTGCCAAGGAGTTACCCTAGGGAATAGCTCCTAACCGATCATGAGTGGCAGTTGGTGCATAAATACCCAAGTCTGAGGCGTGTCCTACATGGTATCCCAGAGCTCCCCAGGGGGATCAGCCCCCAGGTGCCCACAGCAGTAACAGGCTCCCTATGTTGGCTTCCTCTTCTTTCTTATTTCCTCTCCTCTCTATGGGTACTTCCTGTTGTCACCTCCCACCTGAACTACTTGTCCTGACATCAACTGTCTCAGAGTCTGCTTCTGGGGAGCTCAATCCAGGCACCCAAGGTGATCAGCCCTTCCTGCTCTGTCCAAGTAGAGAGAAGACCCTACAACCAAGAGAGGGGCAGGGTGCAAACCAGGAAAGACAGGAAGTCACATCTTATTGTCACCACATTCCCAGCACCTGGTGTAGTACCACACACAGGATGCAGGTTGGGTGCTCACAAAATATTCTGTCCACTGAATGAATGAAGTGCACTCTGTCATCAACTTGCAGCATGACCTTGGGCAAGTCACTTCCCCTCTCTGAGCCACATGTTCACCATCTACAAAGAGGAAATAATAACACTACTTAGAAGAAGAAATGAGGTAAAATGAGCTTTGTGATTCTAACGCCCTCTGAATTGTAAGAGGTGAAAGATTGGAAAGCTTCCTCTTACTTATCCTCGTGGCAGCTTTTCAAAATGCCCAAGTAGGAACATTTAGTGGCTGAAAAACAGCATCAATTTTCTCATTGAAATTCTTTTATTCAACAAAGTAAATAATCTTAGTGGAAGGAATATGCATTATATTTTCTATAGGATTCATTAAAGTTGTTTTCATTTTGAATTAAAAAACATGCAGTTTGGGAATATTTATTCTGAAATGGTCTTGTGCAAACAGAAAGGCTGTTCCTCACTAATCTTCTCACTTGATGGCCGAGAAATGGACCAAGGGCAGCTGGCCTTTCCCAGGACCACAGGGCCTGCTTCATTCATTCTGTAAATACGTCAGGGGCACGGGGTCTACCCAGGCCTGTGCTGGCTGTGGCTGGGCCTTGGTGAGCCCAAAGAGACATGGCCCTGCTGTCGAGTTGTCAGTCTCATGGGGCAAAGAATGAACAGAGTAGCTGCACTATGAGCTGAATCATAAGTCGTCTCATAGAAAAAAAAGTCTTTCTCCAAGAACTAAGGCAGTGGAGCTAGTTAAGGTGCATGATGGAGAGAGAAAGTGCCCAGGGGAAGATTGCTTGAGCAATCTTAAAGTTTGTGACATTATCTGGGAGAAAAAAAGGAAGGAGAAACTTTTGGAGGAGATAAAATATGCAAAGATCCTGTGGCCTGAGGTGGTACCTGGTGGGTTTAAGGAAGTGAAAGAGGTTCCTTGTGACCACAATGTGGAGAGTGAGGTATGAAGTAAAGAGAAATGAGGTTGCAAAGTAGGCAGGGGGAGACCCTGAGTGTCCTTGGAGACCATGTGTATTCAGTCCAAGAGTGGAATCCAAATTTTACTCATTTTTTTCATAATATCCAATAATTATATTATAAAAAACATATAGAAAACTTGCACAATGGACACCCAGATTCTACAACTAACATCTTGCTCTATTTGTTTGTTCACATATCTTCTCATCTATCCATCCCTTATCCATCTCTTAATCCATCTAATTCTTTATGCACTTCAGAGGTATTTGCAGACATCTGCGCACTTCAGCCCTAAACACTTCAGCATGCACATCGTATCACTGACAAATGTGTAGCCCAAATCCTTATCGAGACACAGAACATACCATCACACCAGAAAGTTCCTTTTTCCCCCTCCTTAGTTAATTCCTGCTCAAACTCCCAGGCAACCACTATTCTGGTATTTTGCATCATACATTAATTCTGCCTGCTCTAAGACTACACATAAATGGAATCACTTAGTACATATCCCTTTTTGAGCAATGCTTCTTTCACTCAGCCTGTTTTTGCAATTCATCCATGTTGCTGCATATATCAAGAGTTCATTTCTTTTTATTGTTGAATAGAATTCACAGAATATATCACATGCTGGTTGTTCATTTTGTTGTTAATAAGCATTTGGGTCATTTCCAATTTTGAGTGATTGTGAATAACACTGCTATGAGCATTTTTGTATGTATTTTTGAGAATATGTGTTTTCGTTTGTCTTGGGTAATGACCTGGGAGTGGAATTGTTGGGTCAGAGGGCTGACGTATGTTTCATTTTGTAAGAAACTTCCAGACTTTTTCCAAAGCAGCTATACCATTGTGCATTTCCACCAAAAGTGTAAGAGAATTCCAATTGCTCCACATCTTTGTCCCCAATTTGGGTTGTTAGTTTTTTAAATTTTTTAATTGGTAGGTGTATAATAATAGCTCATTATGGCTTTAATTCATATTTTTTTTAATTTTTTTTATTGTTATGTTAATCACCATATATTACATCATTAGTTTTTGATGCAGTGTTCCATGATTCATTGTTTGTTCATAACACCCAGTGCTCCATGCAGAACGTGCCCTCCTCAATACCCATCACCAGGCTAACCCATCCCCCCACCCCCCTACCCTCTAAACCCTCAGTTTGTTTTTCAGAGTCCATCATCTCTCATGGTTCGTCTCCCCCTCTGACATACTCCCCTTTTCTTCCTCTCCTGTTATCTTCTTCTTTTCCTTTTTTCTTAAAATATGTTGCGTTATTTGTTTCAGAAGTACAGATCTGTGATTCAACAGTCTTGCACAATTCACAGCGCTCACCGTAGCACATACCCTCCCCAATGTCTATCACCCAGCCATCCCATCCCTCCCACCCCCAACCACTCCAGTAACACTCAGTTTGTTTCCTGAGATTAAGAATTCCTCATATCAGTGAGGTCATGTGATACATGTCTTTCTCTGATTGACTTATTTCACTCAGCATAACACCCTCCAGTTCCATCCACGTCGTTGCAAATGGCAAGATCTCATTCCTTTTGATGGCTGCATAATATTCC
>NW_027397121.1:101492-122706 GCF_003265705.2 Callorhinus ursinus
TCCCTACATTTGTATCTTTGTGGTAAATACCCAGTAGTGCAATTGCTGGATCGAACGGTAGCTCTAATTTCAACTGTTTGAGGAACCTCCATACTGTTTTCCAGAGGGGTTGCACCAGCTTGCATTCCCACCAACAGTATAGGAGGGTTCCCCTTTCTCCACATCCCCGCCAACATCTGTCGTTCCCTGACTTGTTAATTTTAGCCATTCTGACGGGTGTGAGGTGGTATCTCATTGAGGTTTTGATTTGGATTTCCCTGATGCCGAGTGATGTTGAGCACTTTTTCATGTGCCTGTTGGCCATTTGGATGTCTTCTTTGGAGAAATGTCTGTTCATGTCTTCTGCCCATTTCTTGATTGGATTATTTGTTCTTTGGGTGTTGAGTTGGATAAGTTCTTTATAGATTTTGGATACTAGCCCTTTATCTGATATGTCGTTTGCAAATATTTTCTCCCATTCTGTCGGTTGTCTTTTGGTTTTGTGGACTGTTTCTTTTGCTGTGCAAAAGCTTTTTATCTTGATGAAATCCCAATAGTTCATTTTTGCCCTGGCTTCCCGTGCCTTTGGCGATGTTTCTAGGAAGAAGTTGCTGCGGCTAAGGTCGAAAAGGTTGCTACCTGTGTTCTCCTTTAGGATTTGGATGGACTCCTGTCTCACGTTTAGGTCTTTCAACCATTTGGAGTCTATTCTTGTGTGTGGTGTAAGGAAATGGTACAGTTTCATTCTTCTGCATGTGGCTGTCCAATTTTCCCAACACCATTTGTTGAAGAGACTGTCTTTTTGCCATTGGACATTCTTTCCTGCTTTGTCAAAAATAAGTTGACCATAGAGTTGAGGGTCCATTTCTGGGCTCTCGATTCTGTTCCATTGATCTATGCGTCTGTTTTTGTGCCAGTACCATACTGTCTTGATGATGACAGCTTTGTAATAGAGCTGGAAGTCCGGAATTGTGATGCCGCCAGCTTTGCTTTTCTTTTTCAGTATTCCTCTGGCTATTCGGGGTCTTTTCTGGTTCCATACAAATTTTAGGATTATTTGTTCCATTTCTTTGAAAAAAGTGGATGGTATTTTGATGGGGATTGCATTGAATGTGTAGATTGCTCTAGGTAGCATTGACATCTTCACAATGTTGATTCTCCCAATCCATGAGCATGGAACGTTTTTCCATTTCTTTGTGTCTTCTTCAATTTCTTTCATGAGTATTTTATAGTTCTGAGTACAGATCCTTTGCCTCTTTGGTTAGATTTATTCCTAGGTATCTAATGGTTTTGGGTGCAATTGTAAATGGGATAGACTCCTTGATTTGTCTCTCTTCTGTCTTGTTGTTGGTGTATAGGAATGCCACTGATTTCTGTGCATTGATTTTATATCCTGTCACTTGACTGAATTCCTGTATGAGTTCTAGCAGTTTTGGGGTGGAGTCTTTTGGGTTTTCCACGTACAGTATCATATCATCTGCAAAGAGTGAGAGTTTGACTTCCTCTTGGCCGATTTGGATGCCTTTGATTTCTTTTTGTTGTCTGATTGCTGTGGCTAGGACTTCTAATACTATGTTGAATAGCAGTGGTGAGAGTGGACATCCCTGCCGCGTTCCTGACCTTAGGGGAAAGGCTCTCAGCCTTTCCCCATTGAGAATGATACTCGCTGTAGGTTTTTCATAGATGGCTTTTATGATATTGAGGTATGTACCCTCTATCCCTATACTCTGAAGAGTTTTGATCAAGAAAGGATGTTGTACTTTGTCAAATGCTTTTTCTGCATCTATTGAGAGGATCATATGATTCTTGTTCTTTCTTTTGTTAATGTATTGTATCACGTTGATTGATTTGCGGATGTTGAACCAGCCTTGCAGCCCAGGAATAAATCCCACTTGGTCATGGTGAATAATCCTTTTAATGTACTGTTGGATCCTATTGGCTAGTATTTTGGTGAGAATTTTTGCATCCATGTTCATCAAGGATATTGGTCTGTAATTCTCTTTTTTGATGGGGTCTTTGTCTGGTTTTGGGATCAAGGTAATGCTGGCCTCATAAAATGAGTTTGGAAGTTTCCCTTCCATTTCTATTTTTTGGAACAGTTTCAGGAGAATAGGTATTAATTCTTCTTGAAATGTCTGATAGAATTCCCCCGGGAAGCCGTCTGGCCCTGGGCTTTTGTTTCTTGGGAGATTTTTGATGACTGTTTCAATTTCCTTAGTGGTTATAGGTCTGTTCAGGTTTTCTATTTCTTCCTGGTTCAATTTTGGTAGTTGATACATCTCTAGGAATGCACCCATTTCTTCCAGGTTCTCTAATTTGCTGGCATAGAGTTGCTCATAATATGTTCTTATAATTGTTTGTATTTCTTTGGTGTTGGTTGTGATCTCTCCTCTTTCATTCATGATTTTGTTGATTTGGGTCATTTCTCTTTTCTTTTTGATCAGTCTGGCCAGGGGTTTATCAATCTTGTTAATTCTTTCAAAGAACCAGCTCCTAGTTTCGTTGATCTGTTCTACTGTTCTTTTGGTTTCTAGTTCATTGATTTCTGCTCTGATCTTTATGATTTCTCTTCTCCTGCTGGGTTTAGGCTTTATTTGCTGTTCTTTCTCCAGCTCCTTTAGGTGTAGGGTTAGGTTGTGTATTTGAGACCTTTCTTGTTTCTTGAGAAAGGCTTGTATTGCTATATACTTTCCTCTCAGGACCGCCTTTGCTGTATCCCAAAGATTTTGAACAGTTGTGTTTTCATTTTCATTGGTTTCCATGAATTTTTTTAATTCTTCTTTAATTTCTTGGTTGACCCATTCATTCTTTAGTAGGATGCTCTTTAGCCTCCATGTATTTGAGTTCTTTCCGACTTTCCTCATGTGGTTGAGTTCTAGTTTCAAAGCATTGTGGTCTGAAAATATGCAGGGAATGATCCCAATCTTTTGGTACCGATTGAGACCTGATTTGTGACCTAGGATGTGATCAATTCTGGAGAATGTTCCATGGGCACTAGAGAAGAATGTGTATTCCATTGCTTTGGGATGGAATGTTCTGAATATGTCTGTGAAGTCCATTTGGTCCAGTGTGTCATTTAAAGTCTTTATTTCCTTGTTGATCTTTTGCTTAGATGATCTGTCCATTTCAGTCAGGGGGGTGTTAAAGTCCCCCACTATTATTGTATTGTTGTCAATGTGTTTCTTTGCTTTTGTTATTAATTGCCTTATATAATTGGCTGCTCCCATGTTCGGGGCATAGATATTTACAATTGTTAGATCTTCTTGTTGGATAGACCCTTTAAGTAGGATATAGTGTCCTTCCTCATCTCTTATTACAGTCTTTGTTTTAAAATCTAGTTTGTCTGATATAAGGATTGCCACCCCAGCTTTCTTTTGGTGTCCATTAGCATGGTAAATGGTTTTCCACCCCCTCACTTTCAATCTGGGGGTGTCTTTGCGTCTAAAATGAGTCTCTTGCAGACAGCATATTGATGGGTCTTGTTTTTTAATCCAATCTGATAGCCTGTGTCTTTTGATTGGGGCATTGAGCCCATTTACATTCAGGGTAACTAGTGAAAGGTATGAATTTAGTGCCATTGTATTACCTGTAAGGTGACTGTTAACTGTCTGTTGTCTGTGTTCGTTTCTGCTCTTTGCTGCTTTTAGGTTCTCTCTTTGCTTAGAGGACCCCTCTCAATATTTCTTGGAGTGCTGGTTTCGTGTTTGCAAATTCCTTTAGTTTTTGTTTGTTCTGGAAGCTTTTTATCTCTCCTTCTATTTTCAGTGATAGCCTAGCTGGATATAGTATTCTTGGCTGCATATTTTTCTCGTTTAGTGCTCTGAAGATATCTTGCCAGTCCTTTCTGGCCTGCCACGTCTCTGTGGATAGGTCTGTTGCCAATCTAATGTTTCTACCATTGTAGGTTACATATCTCTTCTCCCGAGCTGCTTTCAGGATTTTCTCTTTGTCTCTGAGACTCGTAAGTTTTACTATGAGATGTCGGGGTATTGACCTATTTTTATTGATTTTGAGAGGGGTTCTCTGTGCCTCCTGGATTTTAATGCCTGTTTCCTTCCTCACATTAGGGAAGTTTTCTGCTATAATTTGCTCCAATATACCTTCTGCCCCCCTCTCTCTCTCTTCTTCTTCTTCTGGGATCCCAATTATTCTAATGTTGTTTCGTCTTATCGTATCACTTATCTCTCGAATTCTGCCCTCGTGATCCTGTAGTTGTTTCTCTCTCTTTTTCTCAGCCTCTTTATTTTCCATCATTTGGTCTTCTATATCGCTGATTCTCTCTTCTGCCTCATTTATCCTAGCAGTTAGTGCCCCCATTTTTGATTGCACCTCATCAATAGCCTTTTTGATTTGGATTTGGTTAGATTTTAGTTCTTTTATTTCTCCAGAAAGGGTTTCTCTAATAACTTCCACGCTTTTTTTCAAGCCCAGCTAGTATCTTTAAAGTCATGATTCTGAACTCTAGGTCCGACATCATACTAATGTCTGTATTGAGTAGGTCCCTGGCTGACGGTACTACCTCTTGTTCTTTTTGCTGAGGTGATTTCTTTCGTCTTGTCATTTTGTCCAGAGGAGAATAGATGAATGAGAGAACGAAATGCTAACAGGTTTACAACGTCCCCAGCAAATATACTGTATACTAATCAGAAAAGACCTGAAACCAGGGGAAAAGAAAGGGAAAGAAAGAAAAAAGAAAGAGAAAAAAGAAAAAAAGAGAAAAAGATAAAAACAAAAACAAAACAATACAAAAATAGCAGAATATGATCAAATATGATCAGGCTAGTGCATAGATCAGTGCCACACACTAGATTTTGGGCGTATTTTGGTCTGTTAGAAAAAAGTGCCTCCTAAAATTTTAAAGGAAGAAAGACATATATGTACAAAATAAGGGTTGATACAATGAAGGGATGGAAGATGACTGTAAAGATGAAAATTATAAAAGGTTTTATAAAAGGACTTGGTAAGATAAGTTGTTTGAAAAAAGAAAGAAGATTTAAGAAAAGAAAAAAAAAAGGAAAAAGGGAGAGAATGTGATCAGGCAGGAGACTAGAACAAAGCCATACACTAGTGATTTAGGGTATATTTTGATCTGTTAGAAGAAACTGTACCTCAAAATTTTAAAGAGAGAACAACTTATATATATATGCCAAAAATAAGGGTAACTACTATGAAGGGATAAAATATGACTCTAAAAATGAAAAATGAAAAATTTTTTTTTTTTTAAAAAGGGATTGATAAGATGTTGGTTAAAAAAAGGGAAAAAGAAAAATAAAAAAAAACAGTCAACAAAAATTAACTTTGATGAAATAATGAATCATGGTTAAAAAAAAAAAAAAAAAAAGCCATGAATCTATGTGCAGTATTCCCCTAGCGCTGGAGTTCTCCCGTTCTCCTTGATCGATCAACTTGGTCTTGGCTTGCTGGCTGTTTGTGCTGATCTTCTGGGGGAGGGGCCTGTTGCTGTGGTTTCCAAATGTCTCCGCCGGAGGCGGAATTGCCCTGCCCTTGTCGGTCCGGGCTAAGGAAGGTGCTCCGGTTTGCTCTCAGGAGCTTTTGTTCCCTGCAAGCTCTCCGTACATCCTTGGAGGACCAGGGCAGAAATGGTGGCCTCCCAATCTCTACCCGGAGGAGCCGAGAACTCGGGGCCCCGCTCCTCAGTGTGCCCCCAGAGAAAAGCAGTCACTTCCGTGTCCCCGGTCTCCGGCCGCGCCCCGTGCTCACCCGGCCTGTGACCGAGCGTTGCTATCTCTGGTACCCGACCCCGCGCAGAGTCTCCAAACCCAGCAGATCCCTGCAGTGCGTTCCCGCACCGCTCCTCCCCGGGAAGGAAGGGGAGTCTCCCCGGATCTGCCGCCTGCTGGGTCCCTGCTGGAGGAGCCGTGCCCCGACTGGGCCGCGGGTCACAGTCTATCGCAACCCCGAGCTGAGAGCCCGCGACTCTGCTCCGTCTCTGCAGCCGGCTTCCCCGCTCCGATACCTGGGAGCTCTGGCGCACTCAGGCACCCCCGGTCTCTCTGTGACCCCGAGGGTCCTGAGACCACACTGTCCCGGGAGGATTCCACCCCCAGCTTAGCCACTGGAGCGACGTCCCTCCGCGGAGCCAACTTCTAAAAGGTCCGATTTTGTGCTCCGCGGCTCTAGCACTTGCCAGAAGCGGCCGACGGAGGCCCCTCCCCCGCCGTCTATCCTCCCGAATAGTGCCTCGGATTCACTTCTCCGCACGTCCTACCTTCCAGAAAGTGGTCACTTTTCTGTTCAGAGAGTTGTTGCTACTCTCTTCTTCGGTCTCCTGTTGAGTTCGTAGG
The DNA here is from genome assembly GCF_003265705.2 of Callorhinus ursinus. Lineage (NCBI taxonomy): Eukaryota > Metazoa > Chordata > Mammalia > Carnivora > Otariidae > Callorhinus > Callorhinus ursinus. The sequence continues at coordinate 107,777 of NW_027397121.1, forward strand.
TGTTCAGAATGGTTTGATCCCTATTCAGCTGAATTCCTGAGACCAGATGAAATCTAGGTCTCCTACTCCTCCGCCATCTTGCTCCGCCCCCCCAATTCATATTTTTTTGATGGTTAGTGGTGCTGTTCACTTTTTCCATGTGCTTATGGGCCATTTGTATTGCCTTTTGGTGAATTGTCTGTTAAAATCTTTGCCTATGTTTTTTAAAAGTGGATTGTTTATCTTCTAATTATTGACTTTTAGGAGTTCTTTACATGCATCCTGCATCTAAGTCCTTTGTCAGATACAACAGTAATTATTTATTCAACAAGTGTTTATTGAACCCATTACTACCTGCTAGGCTATGTGTTAAACACCACACACCATGAGGTGTGCCTTGTGGAAAGCTACAAGGGGTCTTCTGACTACCAAGTCCAGGACTCTTCCTACTACATTCACATTTTCCTTCAGATGGATGGCTCTGGATTCTGTCTGTCCCCAGAATCCTTGAGTGAGCATGAAGGTCCTCAAACTGGGCATCAGATGACCTGTTTTTGAAACCCAGCTCAGCTACTTACTTGCTGTGTGATAGGGGGCAAGTCACCTATCTTCCCAGAGTCTCAGTTTACTCATCTATCAAAACATAATAAAAAACTCTACCTCCTGCATTTCCTATGAAGAGCAAAGGGGGCAAAAACACCAGGCATACAGTAAGGCCTCAGCCAACATCTGTTTCCTTCTTTCGCTTTTTTGGGGACAAGAGTCTGTCCTAACCCTAAGCTGACTTCAGCAAGGCTTGTTCTATCCTTTCAGGGCTCTCACGGGGAAAAATGATTTAGTTTAAAAATGAGATGTTATGATGGTGCTGAGTGGGGAGTCCTTATTCCCTCCAGGGCTGTGCTCAATGGCCCCTGCTTTCCAGCACTGAGGAGGTTTCCTAATGGAGTGTGTTTCTAATGGGCTTCCTGATTTCTCTCCATCAGCCAAGGGCTGAGAAGTTACTGGCCTGGGAGTGAGAAGACCCCACTCCCGTGTGCCTCCATCCCTAACCTGCTGTGTGCTCAGGGCACTTTCTCCTCCCCTCTCCTATACCCCCTCTGCTATGAAATGGGACAAAGAGGGCTCTAAGATCTGGTGTCCTCCAGCCCAAATATTCTGCACTGTGAGTTTCACATGTCCTTGATGGATACCAGACCAGAGCTGGAGACACAGTGTCAAACAGAATCGGTCAGCAAGCATTTATTAAGCATTTTTGCCTATTCTCATGTTTTGAGGAGTGCTATGGGGAGGGAGGGGATGGAAGCACAGGGAACTATTAGATGCTACATCACCATGCAAAGAGTCCCAGTCAGACTAAAATTTAAAACAAACAAACAAAAAGAATAAACGGGGGAAAAACCCTTTAATGTTCTTAAAAAAAAAACAAAAGAAAAAATTTAAATAAATAAAAGCAAAACAACCGCATGCCTAGCTACCCAGATGCCTCTGCTCTCAGTTTCCCTTCAAACCAACTTCTTAACAATTAAGAATTGATGATTCTCTTGATTCCCCCAACTGCTAAAATTGGGACAGTCTCACCTCCCCTTTTATTTCTGCCTGATTAGAAAACATATCTCTCTTGATTGACACCTCTTCCCTGTAAGGGTTTTGCAAGGTTTTTTTTTTTTTTTTTCAGCTTCTATATTGGTGAGATGAAAGCCAGATCTCTTCTCTAATTTATTAATTCGGTAAATCCAAAGCTTCATGGGAGGGGTTTGTGCAAACTGTGTTTGAACAGGCAGCAGACATACGGGGGCACCAGGAGCCAGGCTGGCGGTGCTGGGAGGGGCTTTGATCCCCAGTTTCTTGAGTCGGTCCCAGGAGGCAGCACTGCATAGTGCATCAGAGCTGCCTGTGTCCCCTCCTAGCCGGGAGACCTTGGGCTTATTGCTTAGCTTCTCTGGACCTCAATTTTCTCATTTGTTAAGTGGTGCTGGTGATGATGCCAAACCACCAGAGTGTTTGAGAACGAAATGTGGCAGTGTGAATTGTGTCCTGCATATCAGAATTGTGTCTTGCATATCATAGGCTCTGTGTCCATGTTAACTGTTAGGATTATCACTCACACCCCAGCTCTTGGGAAACTGTCTTGGGAACCACAGACACAGGGAGGCCCCCTAGCTTCTAACCACTTGGAAACAAGGGTCCTCTTGAGCAGGTAGACACGTAAGAGCCAAACTCAGGATCCTTCTCTCAGGCCTCCAACCTTGGGATGCTTCTCTGGATTTTCCCTGAAGCTTTATCCTCAAGGGACAATTTCCCCAGCATCCTTTTCCTTCTGAAGTTCTTGGTCTCCATTTATATGTAGATTGGATGTCTGAATTCATGAGCCCACAGAGTTTGTTGAATCTGGCTTTTTACATTTCAAGGGATGTGGAAGAAATACCACTAAGGAGAGAGGTGCAATTTTTTACCAGAATAAATCTTGCTCTTGCCAGCCCCCAACCCCCACCCCCCATTAGCAGGTGCTAGGCCTAGGGGCAGTGATTTCTTATTCCAAAGGGTCTCCCCAACACTGTTCCCCAGGGAGCTCATTTAACTGGGCCCTGGCCAACTTCTATCAAGGGCTGGCACTTTCTACCTTGCAAGGGCTGGCACTTTCTACCTCTTTAAGCTTTTTTATACCTGCCGCAAATGCTCCCAAACAACAGGGGCAGGCTAAAGGCCAGCCTGGGGAAGAGAAGCCCATAGCATTGCCCTTCCCTTCCTCCTGCAGGCCCTGCCTTCTCCCAGCCTGGCCTGTCCTGAGCTGGAGGGAGCCAGGGAAGCAGAGGCCGGGGTAAGTGAGAACTGCATGTCGCATGTCAGCCTGTTGGCTAACTATGTGCTTCACCTTCATCGTCTCCTTTTATTCTCAAGAACCCTTGGAGGAGATGCCTCTAGCAGCTTAGCTTCCCAGATAAGGAAGCTAAAGTTCAGAAAATGTAAGGAATCAACCCAAGGCTGATGCCTGAAAGCAGGGTGTCATCCTCTGCTGTAGGTGTGACCCTGTGGGGGTGACGAGACCAGGATTTGGCCCTGGACTTGTGAGGCTCCTCATCCCTGCTCCCGCTTGGGATAGACTCCCCGTAAGCCTCACACAACTGAGTTTTCAAACAAGCAAGATGCTGCAAAACCTAGAGAACATAAAAAACTTTTCTGGGTGCAATTTAGTGTGTTTTGGAGATTCAAGAAGTGTTCGGCAATTTAGGACCGTCACTGTCATGCTAATTGCACAGAAGGTAATGTCTGCTACTGACATTATGGTCCTGAAGGTAGGAGAGAGCTAACTTGAGGTGTGATCTTCAGCAAATCCAGAGAATTAGCACTGTCATGCTAATGGCACAGTTTTGGGAAGGAGAAGCGCATAATGGAAGGTTTCCTGCACGGTCCCGGCTTCTCTTCCTATGAAAATGGTGATTGGATTTCAGAGTCAAAGATGGCTGAAGCTCACAGAAGACATTTTGGACATGAAGACTATTTGATGCTAGTCACCAGACAGCCAGATAATAGCGAGTAGTAATAGCTGCCACTGAGCTCCTGTGCTAAGCAGTTCTCAGCTACACACATGCGTATAGATAACACAGTATCTCATTCAAAGTGTATGAGCCTAGGAGTTAGGTATTTCCCCTGTTTTATAAATAGGCACGTGGCCACTCAGAGATGTTAAGTGGTCACATGACTGGGAACTGGGGGGCTGGAACCCAGGTAATCTGGCTTCAGAATATGCATTTTAATCCCATTCTGTGTTCTTTAGCTTGTGACTTAGCCCCGATGGGAGATGCACGATGCTGGGTTCCTCGGAAGCAGGAACTCCACTGATGTGTGCTCATGGTCCTATGATGTGGGGCTTCTCTGGATTTGCTGAAGATCACACCTCAAGTTAGCTCTCTCCTGCCTTCAGGACCATAATGGCTGCTCCTGGTGACAACTCAACAAGTTCACACCTGGTATTACATCAGAGGAGAGGAAGCTGTATGTCATAAGAAAGGAAAAAGCAGAACGCTAGGGGTTCAGAGGAAGGAGTGACTGTTCATTTGGTTGGAGGTAAGGGTGCTTCTCAGAAACAGCTTCAGAAGCAGGTACTGCCAGAGGGAAAGTGGTCATCTCTCTCCTCTGGGCCTTGGCGCATGTCCTCGCTGTTATTCTCTTCCCTCCCCACTCTACTTCCCCTGCAGTCTGCCCTGAAGGGTTTCTTCCCTGGGGAGGCTTTGACTGAACGCTTGGGTCCGGATAACTACTCATTTCATAAGCTCCCAGGCCCCACACATATTTTATACCTGATACTGCTCAGGATTGCCCATGGCTTCTTACCTGAGGGCCCAGGTGCTCCCTGGGCCAGGAGGACACCCAGCTTGTCCTGCTCCATACTCAGGCTCAGGAGAGGGTTGGACACACAGCACCAACTGAGAGATTGCAAGGCTCCAACCCATTGTACCCTTAACCAGCCAGATGAGCTCCAGACCCAAAGGCTGGAGCTGCAAGAGATCCCGGGGTTGGATGACATGTCACCAGCAAGTGGAGCTTCCAGGGAAAAGAAAGGACTTTCTGCTCAAAACGAGGCCCTGGATCATTCCTAACAGCACTGTCTTTTAGACATGCAGACTCCCGAGGGTGCCTGGGTGGCTCAGTTGATTAAGCATCTGACTCTTCGTTTCAGCTCAGGTCATGATCTCAGGGTCATGAGATCGAACCCTGCATTGGGCTCCGTGCTCAGCACAAAGTCTACTTGAGATTCTCTGCTTCTCCCTCTCCCTCTGCCCCTCCCCTGCTCCCTCTCTCAAATAAATAAATAAATAAATGAATAAATAAATAAATAAATAAATAAATAAAATCTTAAAAAAAAGAAAAATGCAGACTCCCAGGTCCACCCAGTCTTGGTAGTTGGAATCTACATTTTAACAACATCCCCAAGCAATTTTTGGTGTGTGCATGAAAATGTGGGAAGGCACCAGGAACTGTTGAGTCTGCTGTGAAACTCTTCATGGAGTCCACTGACTCCACAGGTGCAACACACAAGGGTCAAGTTCAGAAGGGTCATCTCTGAAAACTGTGCTAGATCCCAAGGGTGGGAAAGTTGGAGCTCCAAGCAGTATCACTGGTGATCTCATGGCGAAGACTGCATCCTTCTTTCCCTCTGACCTATGCTCTGGGCCTTCCCCTCTTGGGAGTAGCCAGGCATGCAAGGGTGAATCCACGGGGTCTGAAGTCACTTTTGGGGGAATCAGAGCTGGGCCTTACCTCTGCTTGTCGTGTCTGGTGCTGCCCTGATTCTTGTGCATGAGTACATATGTGTGTGTGTCATGTGTGACTTGGGAGTCTGCACAGTCTTCTTTTTTCACATGCAAAACACTTTGCAGAACATAGGTCTCCACTGTAGTCCCTCTCCACTTATGTTAGACTTAATTACTTAAATTGAGTCCACTAGTGGTTCTATATTTAACTTTGTAATTGAATGAATTATTAGTCTATTAATAAATGATAAAGTTTAACAGCTGTTAATGAGCATTCAAAATAGATAAATTATTTCATTCTGTAACACAATACCAATATTTGCCCATGAAACAGAAAAGTTGTCTGTATAAGAAACCCTACTCTTTTGACCTGGTTCTCTTTTCTGTTAGCAAATATGAAGCAATTAATTATTATGTTGCATAAATAAGAAAGAGGGAGGAAACGGAGATTGCTTATGTGCTGTGAGCCCATTTTGTGTCTCCCCCAGGCTCCCTCCTGTTCCCTCCAACTAGGAGGAGACAAGGAATAGTCCAGGAGGGTTGCCACTGGCTACGTGGCTCCATACACTGGTCAAAAGTAAATCGTCCAACCCTCTCTCTCTCCAGGTGTTCCCCCCTGCCCCCGTGAAATGTTGCTAGCGGGGCCTCATATAGAACCAGCAAAATGGGGGATGGGGAGATAGCTACGCACCGAATATGAAAAGCGTTCAGGAAAATACTATTATTTTTATTGCATAGGGAGTGTAAAAGGCATGTAAATAAAAATATTTTATTCTGCATTCTGATCATTAAATTTCATTGCTGTGTGTTTTGTCATGCAGACTGACGTCTACTAAGAATGAGATTCTGGAATTGCCTTTTCAGTGTGTGTGATTCTGAGAGATTCTGGAACAGTGTTTTGGAGCTTCCCCTCACACAAAAAGCTAATACAGGCACACCTTGGAGATATTATGGGTTTGGTTCCAGACCACTGCAATTAAAGCAAATACAATAAGGCAAGTCAAATGAATTTTTTGGTTGCCCACTGTCTACAAAAGTTATGTTTACACTATACTCTCTTGAGTATGCAATAGCATTATGTCTAAAAGAACATTGTACATACCTTCATTTAAAATATATTATTACTTAAAAGTGCTATCGTCTGAGCTTTCAGCAAGTCATAATCTTTTTGCTAGGGGAGGGTCCTGCCTCCATGTTGTTGGCTGCTGACTGATCAGGATGGTGGTGGCTGTGGGTTGGGGTGGCTATGGCAGTTTCTTAAAATAAGACAACAGTGAAGTTTGCCACATCAATGAACTCTTCCTTTCACGAAAAATTTCTCTATAGCATACGATGCTATTTGATAGCTTTCTACCCACTGTAGAACTTCTTTCAAAATTGGAGTCAATCCTCTCAAACCCCACTGCTTCTTTATCAACTATGTTTATGGAATATTCTAAATCCTTTGTTATCATTTTGACAATCTGCACACCAACTTCACCAGAAGTAGATTCCATCTCAAGAAACCACTGTCTCTGCTCATTTGTAAGAAGCAACTCCTCATCAGTTCAAGTTTGATCATGAGGTTGCAGCAACTCAGTCCCATCTTTAGGCTCCACTTCTGATTCTAGTTCTCTTGCTATTTCCACCACATCTGATGGTACTTTCCCCATTCAAGTCTTGAACCCCTTCAAAGTCCTCCATGAGGGTTGGAATCAACTTCTTCCAAACTCCAGTTCATTTGGTATTTTGACCTGATCCCATGAATCACGAATGTTTCTTAATGGCATCTACAATGGTGAGTCCTTTTCAGAAGGTTTTCAATTTACTTTGTCCAAATCCATCAGAGGAATTGCTATAGCAGCTATAGCCTTAAGAAATGTATTTCTTAAATACATTTTGAAAGTTGAAATAGCTCCTTGATCCATGAAATGGATGCAGAATGGATGTTGTGCGAATAGGCATGAAAACAACATTAATGTCATTGTCCATCTCCATCACAGCTCTTGATTCACCAGGAATGCTGTCAATGAGCAGCAATATTTGAAATCTCTTTTTTCTGAGCAACAAGTCTCAACAGTGGGCTTAAAATATTCAGTAAACCACGGTGTAAATAGATAAGCTCTCACCCAGCCTTTACTGTCCCATTTATAGAGCACAGGCAGGGGGGATTTAGCATAATTCTTAAGGGCCCCAGGATTTTCAGAATGGTAAATGAGCATTGGCTTCAACTTAAAGTCAGCAGCTGCGTTAGGGCCTAACAAGAGAGTCAGACTGTTCTTGGAAGCTTTGAAGCCAGGCACTGACTTCTCTCTGTGAAAGTCCTAGATGGCATCCTCTTCCAATAGAAGTCTGTTTTGTCTACACTGAAATCTGTTGTTTTGTGCAGCCCCCGTCATGGATGATCTGAGCTAGATCTTCTGGAGAACTCACTGCAGCTTCTACCCCAGCACCTGCTGCTCCCCCTTGCACTTTGTGTTACAGAGATGGCTTCTCTCCTTAACCTTCATGAACCCAACTCTGCTAGCTTCAGACTTTTCTCCTGCAGCTTCCCCACCTCTCTCAGACTTCCCAGAATTGAAGAGAGTTGAAGCCTTGTTCTGGATCAGACTTTGGTTTAAGGGAATGTTGTGGTTGGTTTGGTCTTCTATCCATACCACTGATATCTTCTCCCTATCAGCAATAAGGCCTTTTTACTTTCTTATCATGTGTGTGTTCACTGGAGTAGCACTTAATATCTTCCAAGAACTTTGCCTTTGCATTCACAACATGGCTAACTGTTTGGTGCAAGAGGTCTAGCTTTTGGCCTGTCTCAGCTTTCGACATGTCTTCCTCACTAAGCTTAATGCTTCTAGCTTTTGATTTAAAGTGAGAGACCTGAGACTCTTCCTTTCACTTGAATACTTAAAGGCCACTGTAGGGTAATTAGTTGGCTTAATTTCAATATCATTGTGTCTCAGGGAATAGGGAGGCCTGAGGAGAGGGAGAGAGACATTGAGAACCCTGGCTAGTGGAGCAGTCAGACCACACTTAGGTGTCTGCAGTGAACATGAAGAGTACAGATATCTGTTAGAGATAGTGATTTTATTTCCTTTGGATAAATACCCCGAAGTGGGATTGCTGGATCATATGTTTGGGTTATTTTTTTAATTTTTTGAGGAAATTCTATGCCATTTTCTAGAATGACTGTGCCAGTTTACATTCCCACCAATAGTGAATGAGGAATTCCTTTTCTCCACATGGGGGAATCCCTCTTTAAAAAGCTTTTCCAAAAGCCCCATCCAATGACTTTCCCTTATAGTTCATTGGCCATCCCTATCTGCAAGGAAGGCTGAGAAATGTCAGTTTGTTTGTTTGTTTAAATGGCATATTTTCACTCTAAATAAATCGTGATTCTGATAAAGGGGACACTGGGTAATTGTTATTAAATCTCTGTCACTTAAGCAAAGGCACAGAATAACTTAGGCACCTGTCCCAGGTCCACTGACTCAGGTGGAGGATCGCAGATGACAGGGTATCCCTTGAGGTTCTGGCTGTTTGGGTAGAAGAAAGGGACCCTTGTGCTTAGTTTTCTAACTTTCCAGATGAAGTTATCCTCAGAGGGTAGGAATGAAGGACGTGGATGGAGGTCACCTTGGTGTCATTTTAGGGTGGCTCCCTTCCCTCTCAAACTCCATATGAGTGCTCTGGTCCCGGAACAAGTTTTCCTCTTTTATAAAATGTAGATGCTAATATGACTTATAAGGTCGCAGGGAAGAATAACAGAAGAAATTAATACTGTAAAACTCATAGCAAAATACTTGGCACATGGTAGATACTCAAATACGGTAATGGCTTGTTATGATGACGATGTATGTGTGAGCCACAGACAAGTGCATTTTTGTGCATGTGCACATGTGCTATATGAACACGTGTGTGTGCATACGACTGCTTGTGGCAGAGATGGCAGGACAGATGGAATGAGAGACCTTGGCAGGCTGTGTGTACTTGTGGCTTTGGTTCCTTGTGCCCTGTGCTCTTCTCTGTCACTCAGGGGGCTAGAGCAGGGCAGGTGGGACAGCCACAGGCTAGCCTCTCACAGAATTGAGTTTCCATGGGAGACGCTTTAACACTAAAAATTCCACAATCTAGTTTTGAGGGCAATAGGCAGAAAGAAGCTGGGTTGCCAAGCAACCAGCCATTAACAAGAAATTAGTCGCTCATCTCCAAATGTCCTGTCCCATTTCCATTCCACTCCTCCCCGTTTTGCCAAACAGAAGCACACACGGGCAGGCACACAGACATACAGATACACACATGTGTGCACACATAGCAATATATCTGAGTGCCACCAGGAACTTCTAGAGAATTCACATGGCTGGGTTCACCACCAGCTGGAGTAGGCAGATCAGAGAGTCCCCAGCCACCTGCTCTCTCTACCTGTCTCTGCCTCTCCTCCAGACGCTTCCTGCCCTTGCCCATCCTCTCCATCCATGTCTCAGCGCTCTCTATGCCCTGGGCCCTGATGTTCATGTTTGGGTATGTTTCGTCTATCTCCTTCTCAGACTGGGAGCTCCCCAAGGACAGGAACCATTTCTGCTCCACGAGGCTGGGAGCTCTCTACGAATGATGGTAGCCAGTCTCTCAATTCTACCCCAAACCTGATCTCTCAAACCACACTCAAACTCTATCCCAGACCCCACCCTCAAACCTGACTTTTGGCCCACATTTCTTGCTTCAGGACTGTGGGCTGCACCTGTTGTCAAAGGGAAGGGGCCATCTCAACACTCACTCGGGTTGTGTAAGTCATCAATGACCCACATGGGGGAAGGAGAGAGAGCAGAACCACCTTGCTCATCTCCCAGAGCTTGCTTGGTTAAGCAAGACCAGTGTCCGGGGGCTCAGGTCCAAAGCTGCTTCTGCCTCAACCTCATCCCAACAGAGAAGGATGAAGAGGGGGCCCTCTTTGGTCACCTGGTATTCCCTCCACTGGGACATGCCCCTTCCTTGGGTCCATCCTGCCCTGGTTGTAGTGAGTAATGCTGTGGTCCTCACAGATACAAATATACCTGGAGAGAAAGCCCAATACACAGGGTCACCATCTCCAGCCTGAGCCCCATTTATAGAAATTTAACCTTGAATCCTGAGGACGATTCTTAAACTATCCCTCCCTTCACACATCCACTGATACAGAAATATTCAATTAGTAATGCCAATTGGGCCAGACACTGTGCTAGACTCTGCTGTGATCTTCCCCACCCCCAGAAGGAGCATATGGCCCAGGGGGAGTAGCGGACATGTCAATAATCAGGTCCAGTTGTTATATGCCCAGTAGAGTCACATGAAGGGCTATAGAGACCCGAGAAAGAAGTGATTCAATCTGTCAATCTGTCGAGGTTGGATGGGGGTAGAGAGGGAAACCAAGGAGCAAGTGACCTTTCAGCTGGGCTTTGACATATGAATAGAAGTGTGCCAGAGAGAAATGTTTGGGAGAGTGTGGGAGAGAGGGCATACCAAGCAGAGGTAATAGTCTGAACGCAAGGGCTGGGTATTTATAAATAATCATCTTTCAGGATTCTGGGGAGAGTCATGCTATGTTCTGAAAGTTAATGTTTAAAGAACATGGGATGGGAATAAGGAGGTTCAGTCCCCGGCTCTGACCTTGATTGGCTGTGCATCCTCAGAAAATTCATGCCACTTCTCTGGGCTTCAGTTTTCTCATCTGTAAAACAAGGGGCTTCAGTGATTTCTGAGGTTTTGTGTGCCTAGTGTTCATCTGATGAAGGGGAGAGAAGGAGGCTCAGGTGGGTGTGGACAGTGGTTGGAGAGCTGGGTCTGCAAGCTAGAAGGCCTTCCTCCTCACATCTTGACCTTTCTCTTCAGTGCCTTTCTGGAGTCACCAGGCAGTGTAGACCACTCTGAGAGGTGCAGTGGCCTTTGCAGAAAATTGCCCATTCGAAAGATTTGACTACATTTGAAATCAATGTGGCAGGCTTTTCAGCAGGGACTGGCAGGTGTCCTGGAGTGGAAGGATGGGCTGGGAAGTGTCCTGGAGACCAACAGGTAGTTCTGAGGCCACCTCTGCCTGAGAATGCCCTGAGCTGGGAGAGTCGTAATCTTTTATTTCTCTAAAGCACTGGCCTAGAAGGAGCATTATTAACACTCAGAGGAGGAAGATGCTCAGCTGGCTGGAGGAAGCGCTTGTCCTGAAGCTCCTGGGTCTTCAGCCCCTCCTGTTCAGCCCAGCTTCTTTATCAGCAGAGCAGGGTGCTGCATGGGCATCTTTCCTGTCTCAGCAATGCATTCTTTCTCTTGACTGCAGGAATGTCCCAGAAAGATGAGAAAGGGCATGTCATTAACACAGGAGGGGATGAGCCTGATAGACTCTTGGGAGACCACTGTAAAGGAAAAATCAAGGAGGTGCCCAGAAGGGAGATGAGAAGGACCCCAAGACAGGCTGATGGCCTGCTGTTGCTCAGGGTAAGCCAGGGCGGTGGGGCGGGGGAGTTCCTTCTCTGGGGCTGCAGGAATGCTCAGAGCTTGCACAGAGACCTCTGGGCAGCCCCTCCCACTAGTGGAACCCACTGACCCCGTCTCATCCTTCCATAATCATGACTTTCAATGCCCTTCAAGGCCTTGGGGAAGGGGACACTTCTGCGGTGACAGGAGCAGGGACAGGAGAGCTTGACCACTGCCCCTGTCCTCCAGGGTGGTCACTGCTTCTTGGCCCAAGGCTTTGAATCTTCTTCAAAGCCTTTTCTTTAATGTGAAAGAAATGTAATTTATTTGTCAAATCAAAGGCTCCTTAGCTGTGCAGAGGCAGCTCAGCCCAAACATCTTTGCCTTGGGCAGAGCAGGGGCCTAATGACTTGCCATGGGTATGCTTGTGCATATTTAATTTAATTTATATTTATGAAGCTCTGGGCTGTCTGTCTATGTGGGGCCTGTGTGCTTGACTGTCCCCTTTCGCGGGCATTTCTGTCTGTAGGCAGGCATGCATACGTGTGTATGTGGCATATGCCCACAGGCCAATGGCCTCCAGTGTCTGTGCTCACACATCTTGTGCGGGCCTGGCTGGGTGACTCTGGCGGGTGGGGGCCTCTGTGAAGATGCTAATGAGACGTCAGGGCAGGGCAGACAGAAAGCTTGTGCCAAGTGCCCAGGCTACACCAGGATCTCCGAGAAGCTCTTGAAGGCTGGGGGTCCAGGGCCTGGAGGGTGGGAAAGGCCCAGGTCTATTGAGATCCAAACTTACCACTCTTGAGTGACATCAGGAGACCAGTACCTCTCTCCGCCCTCGATCTGGGCAAAGGATTTTCTACTGTAGCCCCTTATACCTTATCATGAATTCTGTAGGCCCGTTCCAGCCTTCTTGCCCCATTGGAGCAGGGGCTGGGAGCTGTCTGGGGAGGAAGGAAAAGGGTAGGGATATGGGGGCTTCTTGGGCAGCTGGACAAAGGAGCAAAATGGGGGCCTGCACATTACCTTTCCCAAAAGGGGTGTAACCAGTAGTGGGTGGAGCCCCTGGATTACAGCCCCAAGCCTGGGCATCTTCTACCCTCCTGGGAGGCCTGATCTGAAAACAGATCTTGTCTAGAGGCACTGGGGATGCAGAACATGGAGATGATATGGGTTGAAGAACTGGCCATAAAGGCACATCTCATCACCCAGAAGGGAGTTGCATTGTCAATTTTTATAGGGTCCTTAAAAAGAAGAGGCAGGTTTTTCTACTTGGAGCTGACTGGGAAGCCAGGGCTTGTTGAAGTCTTTAGGGAAGGTGCCTTAATGAATTTGGGTGGAGCTGGGGAGGGGCCACCCCATCTCAGCAGAGAAGGGGCAGAAGGGGATTATTTTCTGCAAAAGGTGGGGTGGGGGAGGGGGTCTCCCCTCTCCTGATGCCCCTCTCCTCCCTCCCCTCCTGAGTCCTCTGTCTCTCTGGTGTCTCTATCCAGACTCTCCTTAGCGCAGTTGGTCAGCCTCTCCCCGGCTCGTGAGGGGCCACTGTATGCCTAGCTCCTCTCTGTGATGGCACCCAAAGGTTCCCCAGGAAGGGCAGGGAGGCCCTGCATGCTGCCCAAGTTTCCCTCCCTGCCTGCCAGCTCCCCCTCTCAGGGAACCTGCAAGCTTTCAGGATTGTTCAAGAATAGTGTGCAATTAACATTCTGGGCTTGTCAGTGTGCAGGTAGCACAGGACTCTGGGAACCGCGGCGGGGGTGGGGGGGATCACCTTGCTCGCGTTCCCCTTCTTTCTCTCTCTCTACCCCCCTCCACCCTGGTGTGCGTGCTCCTTTTCTGCATCTGTCTGTTCTCCTCCCTGTTACCTCCCTCCTTCCCGGTCCTGGTCCTGCTCTTCTGGACTCCTGCTGCCTCTCAAGCTCTCATTGTTAGCGTTTTTTCTGCTTCCTCTTTCTCACCCTGGTGTCTGCCTGCCTCTTTCTCTCCAAGTGTTCTGATCTTGCTTTCAGTTCCTCTCCCTGTCTCCCTTCAGGTCTCCCTCTGTCAACCTGCTTCCATCTCTCCTCACACCCCACCCCTCCCTTTCTGACTGTAAACGTTCAAATACATGAAAAAGGCCAAACCCCATGCTCCTGGCAGTAGAAAGTAACTTTGCAACCCCAGGAGCATGGCAGAGACTGTGTGGAACAAAAGGTTCCCAATTACTGCCTCTCAGTGCTGGGTTGACTGCTCTAAAAAAAGAGGAATTCCAGGCAGGAGAGGTAGGGAGGCTTTGGTGAGGCTATGGGGCTGGAGGTCAGGCAGGCAGAAGTGAGTGTGAAAGAGCCCTGAACATTCTCTTAGCCCCAGGACTCTAGAAGGGGGGGTGTCATTTTCACCTCTTTACTCACCTGACTCCAAATCCAGAGCTCAGGACTTCTCCCCATCTGGGTCTCTAGTGCATGTTGGTGCTCATGCCCACCAGGACCCCTCCATGCACATCAGGACCCCCCATGCCCATCAGGTCCTCCCTATGCCCATTGGGACCCCCACATGCACATCGCGACCCCCACACGCCCATCAGGACCCCCACACGCACGTAGACCATCAGACTCCCCACAGCACTGCAGCCCCACAGCCCCCCAGGCCACACTCTGTCATGGATGGCAGTCAGGGAAGTCACCCCAGAGGCTCCAAATTCCCTTCTTATCTCAGTGAGGATCTGTATCCCAGGAACTAACCTAAACCGTACTTGACTCATTTCGATTCCTTCCTGCTTTTTCATCTCGTGGGGAGGGGATGGCAGGAAGTTTTCCAAAAGGAAGACCTCACCTTTTCATGTTTACAAGACCACCCCTGTGAGGTATAAGAGAAGCTGGCATGGATTCTAAATTTTTTTTATTGTTATGTTAATCACCATATATTACATCATTAGTTTTTGATGCAGTGTTCCATGATTCATTGTTTGTTCATAACACCCAGTGCACCATGCAAAACGTGCCCTCCTCAATACCCATCACCAGGCTAACCCATCCCCCCACCCCCCTACCCTCTAGAACCCTCAGTTTGTTTTTCAGAGTCCATCATCTCTCATGGTTCGTCTCCCCCTCTGACATACTCCCCTTTTCTTCCTCTCCTGTTATCTTCTTCTTTTTCTTTTTTCTTAAAATATGTTGCATTATTTGTTTCAGAAGTACAGATCTGTGATTCAACAGTCTTGCACAATTCACAGCGCTCACCGTAGCACATGCCCTCCCCAATGTCTATCACCCAGCCACCCCCTCCCCCCCCCCCCCCACCCCCCCC
>NW_027397121.1:122806-131822 GCF_003265705.2 Callorhinus ursinus
TCACTCAGCATAACACCCTCCAGTTCCATCCACGTCGTTGCAAATGGCAAGATCTCATTCCTTTTGATGGCTGCATAATATTCCATTGTGTATATATACCACATCTTCTTTATCCATTCATCTGTCGATGGGCATCTTGGCTCTTTCCACAGTTTGGCTATTGTGGACATTGCTGCTATAAACATTGGGGTACACGTACCCCTTCGGGTCCCTACATTTGTATCTTTGTGGTAAATACCCAGTAGTGCAATTGCTGGATCGAACGGTAGCTCTAATTTCAACTGTTTGAGGAACCTCCATACTGTTTTCCAGAGTGGTTGCACCAGCTTGCATTCCCACCAACAGTGTAGAAGGGTTCCCCTTTCTCCACATCCCTGCCAACATCTGTTGTTCCATGACTTGTTAATTTTAGGCTGGCATGGATTCTAGAGTGAGAGGTCTGGCTTTCCCTTGTGACCTTGGGCTAATTCTCTCATCTCTCAGAATCTCGGTATCTTTGGGTGTGAAATATGGGCTTAACTGCATCCATCTTAC
Organism: Callorhinus ursinus; assembly: GCF_003265705.2. Classification (NCBI taxonomy): domain Eukaryota; kingdom Metazoa; phylum Chordata; class Mammalia; order Carnivora; family Otariidae; genus Callorhinus; species Callorhinus ursinus. The sequence goes on from NW_027397121.1 coordinate 123,341, forward strand.
AAGATAATCATAATAGCGTCTATCCATTAGGTAATGCCCATCTCAAGGGGCCACTTGTTAGGAATAGGTACGGTTGGAGATCCGCCAGACCACACACACAATGACCATTTGGAGCAACAAGTAATGTAACTTGCACAATAGTTTGGCAGTGTCACACCTGAGTCCCTCCAGGATGTGCAAGTGGCTTTCGGCAGGTGCCGGTGGCCTATTTACATCCATCCATTTCTGAATGAAAGGCAGACTTGGGGCAGCCAGTATGTGTAGCAGGTGCTGTCAGTGCCCACCTGCATCCCCTCAGCCCTTCACATCTCCCTGCGCTGGCCCAAATGCCTGAGGCCCTCTGTGCAGTCTCCTGCAGCGGGTCAGAGGTGCTGGGAATTGCGGCCCCTGGGAGCAGCCCTCCACGGCTGCCAAAGCTGGTGGGTACATACCTCAGCTCCCTCACCCCTAGGGAGGAAATCTCAGAGGCTTGGTGCCACCATGTTATGTGAGGTCCCCTGCCGGACTGAGCTCCAGCTTCCACCGTGTTAACCTGCTTGATGGCACATCCCTTGTGGGTTCCGCATGTTCTCTGTCTCTCCTCTGTCCCTCTGTCCCTCCTCTGTCCCTCTGTCCCTTTATCTCCCACTTAGCTACTTGTGCCACATCCTTGCTTCTAAGGAAACCAAACCAAGATGGAACATACTGCACTAAGATTTTAGGTCTCAGGGTCAGGAGCCTTGGGCTCTCTTTCCAATATTGATGTCACTTAGCTGAGGGTTCTTGCCTCTCAACCGATTTTGATTTTCGATTTCTCATCTAAGAAATGGGGCTACTAAAAATTCCTTTTCTACCCACCTAGCGGCTGATATGAGGATAAAATGAGTTGATGTAAGGGGAAAAAAAAAAAGTAAACCATAAAGCAACATAAGGACTTCCTGTCGTCACTAGTATTTTATCTTTCTGTGCAACCTCAGCATCAAAAGTGTGTTTAGGAGCGGAGGACTCTGGGTCGTCTTCCCTGGCACAGGGTTTGCTGAGCCTGTCGGCTGGCCCCCTTTCATCCCGTGTGTACCTTCTGCACTGTGATCCCACATGCTCTTCACCTGTTTTCCTCACTTTGAAGTATTTAAAGCAACTTTGGAATTCCTTAACCAGGGGGGCCTTGTCACATTCTTTTCTTAGACATTTGACTTCAAGTTTGCCTCTGACCTTTCCCTGCGATAAATAATTAATAATAAAATGTAAATATACGAGTAGATTCTATACACGTAACCTGAGCCTCCTCCTTTGCTTGGCCTCTTTTTTCTCGACTAGTTAGCCATGCCGAGGTTTTTTTATTCCTTTCCAGAAACTAGTCTTTTTGATCCTCGGCACACATTTTTCCTGGCTTTCAACGAATATTCTTTTTTTTTTTTTCAATAGTCTATGGTTTTCTTATGCTTTAAATTTTTTTTGACTTTCTTTTGACCATTCCTTTCGATTTTTCCCCTTTAACACATGCTCTCATTTTCCCGATTCCTTTCTACAGGAAATGAGCAGTAGCATAATGGGTATTTTCGGCTCTCTCACCAGGGGGCTGAACCTCAAGATGCTGGGGTCTGAAGGAGGCAGAACTTCACCCACAAATGCTTTCTGCCCAGTCCTTGCCCTTCCGTCCAAAAGAGCCCTGCCCCCTCCCGACATTGAACGCAGCAAGCCCAGTGTGTGCATGTGATGAGCCCCCCTAATCTCTATCACCACTGGGGACTTGTTTCGAGATGCCACTTTATCACTCACACCAGCTGCCTGCATTAGCCTCCCCTCGCCCTTAATTAATTACACCCTGTGCCGCAAGAAGCCATCTCCCTCCTAACGACAGCCTTCAAGCCCTGTCAGATGAAGAAGCAAAACGTTTTAATCTTGCCTGATGGCTCCTCTCTTTCTGTATCACTTCCCCCCTCCCTGCCAAGCCTGGCTGCTCTGCAGGTCTGCTTGCGTTTCTGGTCCAAAGCCACCTCATGGGGCCTGGACCCTGCAGTGAAGTCAAGCCCCAGGAAGCAGGTTGTGGGGCCCAGTGCGTAGACCCAGGAGCAGAGGCAGGGTGTTTTGGTTAGGAGGGCTCAGAAGCCAGTGTTCAAATGTTCGACCCTGTAGCTGTCCCCATGCAGACTCTGCAAACAGGGACCCAGGCAGTGAGGGGCGCTGCACACAATACCTATGACAGTGACAGGTTCTGGACATCCACAGAGATCTGACATCAACACTAACAAGCTCAACAAACAGGGACCAGGAGGAATGGGCTCTGTCTATACCAGGCCACTAACAGAGACAGTGACAGGTCCTTGCAGACATAGACACAAACAGTGCCGGCCTCTCCCAACAACACTGAGCCCTGCAAATAAAACCGAACTCCACAAATGACAAACAGTGCCATGCTCTCCAAATGGTGGCACAGGCAGCGACAAGCTTTGCAAACAGCTCCAAGCTCTGTAAATAATGACACGCGGTGCCAAGCTCTGCAAACAGCCAGTGGAGCCCTGCAGCCAGGGTGCGGTCAACAAACTGGGGGGAGGGGGTCACAGCTGGTTATTTCAGACACAGGTTCTAAGGGCTACCATCCCCCATCACCTCCTCTAGCATTCCCTGTCTGCTCTCACTGTCTCCACAGGTTCAAGGCTCCTTCAGTTTAAAAATCCTTCAAAGGAGCCGGCTCTCATGTCACGCCCCCCACTCAGGCCCTGATGCTCTCCTCTCCTGGGTTTTTGTGGCCGAGCTGCCTGTCCACTGCTCCTCAGACTGTCCTTGCCCGGGACACCTGACTTGTGGGATCTTTCACCATCGCTTGGAAGCAGGACAGGGAGGGGAGCAATGACCTACAGAGCATGGTGAGCATGGTTGCATATTCTCTGCTTCATTGTAACCCCGTGAGGAGTGGGACATAAGGACCCAGAAGCGCACAGAGGGCCCCCACGCTTGCCAGGGTGAAAGTTCCTACACCGTGGCCCCACATTGGAATTTGTGTCTGTCCCACTGGTGAGTCTCTATAATGGACAACATAGGTAAGCTGGTAGATGTGTAGACTCTGGGCAAAACCTGCTAGAATCCTGGCTTTGTGGCCTGTGGGAAATTATGTAACTTCTCTGTTCCTTGGTTTCCTCATCTGAAAAGTGAGGATGCTCATCATCCTTACCCCGGAGTGTTTTGGTGGGGGAGAATGACATGAGTTAATACACATAGCATGTCCAGAAGAGTTATTCTAGAAACACATAACCCCTCAGCCCTGATCTGCTCTCATGTCCTCGACCTCCCCCTGGTCCCCTGACTTAATGCCACATCGCACCCTTGCTCTTGGTCAAATGTGCCAGCACACCTCCCTTTCTTTGGGGCCCTGAAACACACTGTCCCCTCTGTCTGGAGTGGGCTTGCCCCTGTCCACCTGGCTCACCCCCTCAGGTCTCTGCTCATACCTTCCCTGACCCTCCCCAACTCCCATTCTCCCATATCCAGTTTTATTCTTCTCTGGCATTCATCTCTGCCCACTCCCCACCATTATATAAGCTCCAGGGGGCATGGGGCTCAGGGGTGGGTTGCAAATTTAAACAGGATAGGTGCATGGGAACCTCACCCCTGGAGGTGAACAGACATGGGGGCTGAAAGATGCAAAACCAAAAGTGTCCAGGAGAAAGCCATAGGCCTGTTGCTGTGAGCACCAATAGAGCATGGTCAGATTGTTACCTTTCAGCTCATCTGTCTGCCTGTGACACAGTTCTTCCTGCTGCCTGCCAGAGAGGCTTGGGCTGGCACAGAGGAGGGAGAGTGACAGGAAAAAACAGGCAGAGGAGAGATGGAACACCCTTGTGCTCCGAGGCTGGAAACTGACTGCTGCCCTTCCGGCAAGCTCCCTCTAGCACAGAGGACTGCAGGCCCCTCCCCAGCTCCCAGGGCTTCAGATGTGTAGAAACCTGTCTCAAAGACCCTGGTCTCAAAGACCCTGAGTGGAGACGTCTGGGCCACAGAGAGCAAGCATGTTGCCAAACCCTTGGGTGCTGTAAGCAGGTAACCTTCTTTAGGCACATTCGTTGTTGAAGGAGTGGGCTCTCCTCCAGGCTTGGAGTTGAGATCCTGGGTCTGTAGTGGGTCACCAGCACATCAAACACTTTAGCCTTTTAGGCACCTTGATGGCTGTGTGAAAATCAGAGCATGCTGTACCACCCAGCCCTGTTATTTTCAGAGGTTCCTCGAGTCCAGTTTGGTAGGGGGCTGCTCCACCCCATTTGCAGATCCAGCCTCTTCCTGTCTTTGGTCCCTGTTCCCCAGCCCACAAACACTGGGCACCCTCTCTAGGCATGAGAGATGCTGTGTCCACCTGCTCAGAATTTCCGGAGCTTGGTGGAGGGAATCAAAGCCTTCCTGCAGAAACTAATGGGGACAGATTTCAGACTCTGAAAGAGTATTTTAAGCAAATGAATAAGCAAAGACCAAGATGTGGGAACAAGCGAGAAGCAAAAGAACAAGCTTCAGTCGGACCATGGCGGGGGATCAGAAGAATGAGGGACTAAGCAGACGAGCACTTCAGGGAGAAACCCACATGGTCACTGGTCATACTGGTTAAGGGCATTATGACATCATCCATGAGGAGGCCAATTCATTCATTCACTCACTTGCCCATTCATTCCTTCATTCAATAAATAGCTACTGAGCACCTGCTGTAGGCTGAGAACTGGCAGCAAGGTTTGTGGGGCAAGCAAGACAGATGTGAGGCTTACAGTTTAGCAGGACTGATTTCAGAAGACCCTGTGTTTCCTTCCAAATCTATGTGCTTTGCAGATATGACTCAAAACTGCACACTGTCAGGGTGTACATGGGCATCAGTTCAACACATGCAAGTGGCCAGTGCCAATTACACACCCTGCATGCTGTTCCCTTTACAGAGACTTTGGTCACTTCACTAAGTCTTAAGTTAGAGAGCCTTTAGCTCCTGTTGTACACATACACCTGAAATGAGCAGATGGGTATGACTATCAGGCTGTCATGGCTAGGACTCTGACATCCTAAATGACCAAGTCAGGAAAAGATCCTCAACCCACCCTTGCCCACAGACACACACATTCACACACAGAGACACACATTCACCCATAAAGAGATATATATTCACACACAGGGACATACATATTCACACACAGAGACACACATATTCACCCACAGAGATATACACATTCGCACACACATTCACACACTGGGACACACATTCACACACACATAGACACATTTACACAGACACACACATTCACACACACAAATACACATTCACATATAGAGACATACATATTCACACACAGAGACACACACATTCACCCACAGAGATATACACATTCATACACATTCACACACAGGGACACACACATTCACCCATGGAGACTTACACATTCTCACACACACACAGACATGCACATTCACACACATGGACACACACACACACAAACACAGAAACATTCACACAGACACACACATTCACACACACAGAGACACACATTCACACACACATTTACCCACGTGGACACACACATTTACACAAGGACACAGATGTACACAATCACACACACAAACACACATTCACACATGAGACATACACATACCCACACATTCACACTTATACACACAGAGACACAAACATTCTCTCATTCTTTCTCTCTCTCTCTCTCTCTCTGTCTCCTGAAGAAGGCTATCTTCAAGAGGCTCCTTTCTGTCTGGCAGTACTACAGACTGGAGGCTTAGGGGCAATATGATTAGGAGATGGGTGTTTCTGGACCTCCTGCTGCCAAACAGCTCTGTATCCTTGGCTAATATATCCTTGGGTACCTGTTCTGATAGATGAGGGTGACATATCCACTTACTTCACAGTGTTCTTGCAAGATTTCAATGAGATAAACGACGGCATACTTGTGCATTGGACACTTGTCTTTCTTTGGGGCTGGCACCTCACTCTCTCCCTGTGTGTGTTAGGGTCTCAGGAGGTGGCAGAGCCCATCTTCCACTGCAGAAAACTTGGCTTTGCCAGTTGGATGCACCTGCCCAGACCCAAGGGACCCTGGAGCTTTATCTCGGGCTGCTGTAATGGCTTTAAGAGATGGTGGTGACCATGCTGCTGCTTTGGTGGCCAGTGGCCAGTTGGATCTGAGGTGTAAGCTCCAAGTCTCAGGCCAGCCCAGCAGCAGTGGTGTCCAAATTTGGATCACTTTAGCAGCCCACTTTGGGTGTTATTCTTGAGTGTGTAGACCCAAACCTGGTTTCTAGGCCCTTTAGAGAGTCTATGAGTAACAAAAGATGCTTTTCGTAAATTCTTTTCCTGTTTAAAATCAGCCAGAGTTGGTTTCCGTTGCTTGCATCTCGGAGCCCAGCCTCATAGTGTGTGAAGTGTTTGGCTAGGTGCCTGGAACACACATAGCAGGTGCTCAATAAATGTCAGCCATTGGAAATGACAGGCATGCAATTGGAGGGGGCAGGTGCAGAGGGAGGGGCTGTGAGGGCCACGGCTGCCCTCAGGGCAGGTCTCCCACCCCATCTCTACACCAATGGGGCACCAGGCTGCCTTTCTCTTTCCCTTGATTCCCTGCCACTTGCCTGCTTCCAGCCCAGGCAGGGTTGGTTTATGTGTGTAGCCCAGATGCCAAGGAATGAGGGGAAGAGGGTGCAGCAGGAGAGGTGGGGATGAATTCTGTTAAGTGGCTCTAAGTGGGAGTCAGTTTCCTGAGGGATCCCAGACACCGGCTTATTCCCTTTACCCACCACCCTACCACCCAGGTAAGCAAGCCTATCTATATTTGCTGCTTGGCTTCACCATCTTGATCTCTGTCCAAATACATCCCAGATCACTGGGCTTCAAAAAGCAATGCGGGGGTATGAGGAGGCCTGTGAAGGCAGAGGACTCGGGGGAAGGCTGTTTCCCAGAGCCTGTGGGATCAGCCTGCCCTATTCCCTGATTCCTGTCCCCCGGGGTGACTGGGCCCTCTCTCCAGCCCTGCCCTCCTCCCATGGGAGATACATAGCCCCTTTACCAGGAGGGCCGCATCTGGCTGTTTGGTTCAGGGATGGCCCAGAGGCACCAGCGGAGGGTACAAACGGGGCTCCACTGGATCTGGACTGGTCCAGCTGGAGGAAGGAGCACCTACCTGTTCCTTCCTCACCAGCAACTGCCCACTGCCAAGCCCAGAGAGGGCCCACATTCTGATCACACAAAAGCCATAGAAATGGGCTAAGGAGGCATTGAGAATTTTACTAGCTTGACTAAGGTCAAGAAGAATCCTCTCATTGTCTGTGTCTCAGAAGTGTTCCTTAACAACCTCTGGGGAGAGTCATGAACTAGTTTTCCTATGTTGCGAGCCCAAGCATGTATTTTAGCTCCTATTCTCTCTATCATAGGTCCTTCTATGGCTGCCGTTAGCCACTGGTGACTCCATTTGTTCAGCCATAGGGACTTCCATGCGCCTTTGATCCTGTCTCTGCTTGGCAACACATGGAAAGGGGTCTGTGTCCCTGTCCTGAACACTCTTCTGCTCTTCAGGCCCCTTGCCACTGCACTCTGTAGCACCATGGACATGAAGGCAGGACTTGGCAGGGGCCCAGCCATGCCCTTGAGTACCTTTTCCCAAGCGGGACCTGGGCAGACCCAGGGCCTATGGGACCCAATGTTAGAACCTGACTGTGTTCCCATTGACATAAGTCTTTCCCTAAAGGGTCAGAGCTGTGAGAGTGGGAAGAAAAAATGCTGTTCCTTCTTTCAACATAGTAGCTGTTCTTTCTCTCCACAAGACAAAATCTCTTGGTGAATTATATCTTTGGAAGAAGGTGGCTCCACGTGGTGATGCCTCTCTCAGCCTCCTCTCCTCTTCCTTGAGGTGACCTCCTCCTTCAAGCCCTGAGGCCATTTCTCCACTCCTCCCTGGAGAACTTTCTCCCTTCTCCCAGAGGAAGAGCCTCCCCCATCCCTACCCTCAGCCCCCTCTGTCAGGCTAACTCCTCTCTCCCCTGACTAGGCCATGCAGGTTCAGAGCATGGAGGATAGTCTCTGGTTCAGTGAGTGAAGGAGATATGTCTTTTACAATCTGTAAGTCCCCACATCCTTTGTGATTTTTCTTGCAACTTCCCGACGAATTGAGTTTCTGGGTTTTGTTTGTTTGTTTGTTTTTAAGAGGGTTCCATGCTCAGCACAGAGCCCAGCACGGGGGATCTGAAACCATGACCCTGAGATCAAGACTTGAACTGAGTTCAGAAGTCTGACGCTTCACCGACTGAGCCACCCAAGCACCCCTTGACTTTCTGTTTTATAGAGACTTCCACTGTCCACCTTTTGTTGCTTGCATCTCTATGGTATCCTTTAATGTGTTCCTTTGTCTTCTGTAACTCCTGCCCATTGCAACATAGATCCACAGGCTTGAAGTAAGTCTATTTCTCTCCCTCTTGCTTTCCTCCTTCCCTCCTCTCTTTCTTTCTCTTTCTTTCTTTCTTTCTTTCTTTCTTTCTT
>NW_027397121.1:131922-138796 GCF_003265705.2 Callorhinus ursinus
TCCTTCCTTCCTTCCTTCCTTCCTTCCTTCCTTCCTTCCTTCCTTCCAATCTACCTCATGAGTAATGTGTATTCATCCATCAGAAAGCACAAAAATCTGTCTGTTTTTGTGGGTTTTTTTCCTAAAGATATTATTTATTTATTTTAGAGAGAGAGAGCACACAAGTGGGGGGGGCCGAGAGAGAGGGAAAGAGAGAATCTCAAGCAGACTCTGCATTGAGGGGCCAGCTCAACATGGGGCTCAACCCCACTACCCTAAAATCTTGACCTGAGCCAAAAACCAAGACTCGGACGCTCAACCAATTGAGCCACCCAGGCACTCTTGTTTTTGTGGTCTTAGTAGCCTAATAAGCAATGCCTGGATCCATTAATTCATAGGGATTGCAAAATGGTGCAATCTTAATTTTATTATTCTTTCTTCATTTATTAGCTGGGTTCTTTATTTCTTAGCTGGACTACATCTATAGAGGGAAACTTTCCCAGATCTACCTTCTGGCCTCAGTGGACCAATGTATGTAGGAAACCCTCCCAGACCTCCCCTAGCCAGCACACTCAGCTTTCCAGCCCAGGTGCTGAGTTAAGAAAGAACCCAGGGCTGGAAAAGACTGGAGGTCATTCTCCTCTGCACCAATCTATCTGATTGGACCTGAGCAAGAAGGACTCTTAGCCTCTGATCTTGCTCTCAGGGGCCTCTAGTCTGAGATATTAATACTGATTTTAAAAGCAGGTTTGAGAAGCAGTAGTGTGCTTTCCCATCATGGTGGAGGTTCACCCACATGGGGGTCTGTCTGAATTCCTGGGATGAGGGAATTGTCTTTACACCTAATCCCATTGCTCAGTCACTCTGCTAAATACCAGGAACATGCAACCACCTAAGTAATAGAATTTGGAGAGAACAGGAAGGAAGGGGTGGTGATAACACTGTGCCATTGAAAAGCAAATTACTTACAATTAGATTTTAGACATTCATTTTCTTAACATCCCTCTGCCAGGTCTGCCAGGTCTCACTGTCTGCCATCCCCATGGAAAGCCCTAAACAACCAACAGTTTTGTAATGGCATTTCTTTGCCTCTCCTGATCCCTTGCCCATGGCCCGTGCCTCCTGTTCCCAGCTGTGCCTCTCTCCCAGTCCCCAGGAAGGAGCTTAGACTTGAGACTGGGTACTACCCAGTTCTCTCCTTTCAGTCCCAAACAGGACAGTCTCCTCAACAAAGGGCCACTTGCTTGCAGGGGAATTATGCTCTCCCAGCTGCTAGGACAAAGCAGCTCTAGTCACTTGGGGGTTTTAAATAAATTTATATTTCTCTTTATGTTTTAACAATAATGAATAAACTGAAGCTCAGATACTTTACAGACCCGCCCAAGGTTTCAAGGGCCATTATGCCTAGGGTTGGGATTCAAGTATGGATCTTTAGGTGGCAAAACCCAAATATGTGTCTCCATCCTCCATGCTTATCCACCCATCACAGTCGCTGGCACCTCTCTGCAGGATGAGAGCAGATATCCAGCCCATCCAAGAACCCTCCAGGAAGGACAGATTTATTTAATGGGAATCCGAGGCTGCATGCTACACTTGGCTATAATCTCCGCAGTTAAATTGGACTTTTTATGGAGCCTTTAAAAGCAAGCTACTTCGGGCATAGTGGGGTGTAGTTAATCGTCAAGAGTGCAGACTCTGGAGTCACATGGCTTCAGTTCCAATACCATTTCCAGCACTTATGAGCTGTGTGGCCACAGGCATGGATACTGCTTAACCTGCCCAGGCCTCAGTGTCCTCACTGAGCAACAGAGATAATAACAATACTCACCCCATAAGCTTCCTCCCAGGTAATGGCTTAAGAGGCTGCAGCATTAGCATCACCTGGGGGTTTTCGAGAGATGAAAATTCTCAGGCCCCTCCCAGACCAGACCCCCTGAGTCAGAAACAGTCAGGACTCAGCAGCAGTCTGTGCTGAACATGCCATCTAGACAATGCCCATGTACACTGAAGCTTGAGAACCACTGCTTAACGTGTGATGCACTTGGAATGACACCTGAGACACAGTAAGTGCTCAATAAATGTGAGCGGCTTATTACTATCATTATCAATAGCCAGAGGTGTTATTCATTACCCCTAGGGTCTTGGGTGGAGAAGGTTAACCCAGCTCTGGAAGATAAAGGCTAAGGACCCTTTTCATGCTCAGTTAAGTGTCTCAGGTCCCTGTGGACTAGTCTATCTTGTTCTGTCCATTGCAGAATTTCCAGCCCCAAGAGCAGTGCTCCGGACATAGCATGGACCTGGTAGTTATTTCCCGGATAAATGTGGTGCATCTCTTCTCACTCTGTCTCATCTCTTAGTCTGGCCTTGAGATGAGGAAGGGACACTGGGGGCTAAGAAGTGGACTTCAGGCCCCACTGGAAACTCTTTGCCTAAAGGGAGCATTCTCTGCCTACACTGGGCTTAGTTTCCATACCCCCTTGTTTTTGTTAGCCAATTAGAGTGTGGTGAATCCGGGGGCGGGGGGTGGTGCTATGAGGCCTTCTGTTTATATTACAATCTATTAATAAGAAAAGGACAGTTCAAGAGAAAAATGGATAAAAACTTGCACACTTCTCAAAAAAGGATAGCTGAATGGCTAAGAAACAAGAAAAGGTGCTCAACATCATTGGTCTGTAGGGAAATGCGTATTAAAATCACAATGTGGTATCACTACATACCTACAAATTGACCAAAGTGAAAAGATGGAAAATCCTGGGTGCTGAGGAAGATATGGAGCAATTGAACTCTCAACCATGGCTAGTGTGAAAATAAAATGATAATGCCATTTTGGACAACTGTTTGGAAATATCTATCAATGCATACCCTATGATCCGGTATTTCCACTTCTGCGTATTACATATCCAACAGAAATGCAACCATATGCTCTTTTGAAAGACATATTCTAGAATGTTCTTAAGCACTATTTTTAATAGACCCAAACTGGAAACTACACAAACAAAACATGTCTGCCAAGAGAAGAATGGATAAGTCAAGTGTAGTATATTCACACAGGAGAATATTACACAGCAATGAAAATTAATGACTTACCATTACACTCGATGTGGCAGGACCTGATAAACATACCCTAAAAAGAAAGAAGCCAGACATGAGAGAATTTGTGTATACTGTTTGATTCCATTTATATGAAGTTCAGTAACAGACTAAAACAAATGTAGTTGTTACCCTGGGGAGCATAATAACTAGAAAACAGCACAAGGAGGCTTCTGAGGTGCTGGTAAGGTGTGTTGATCTGAATCCTAGTGACATTGATGTGTTCAGTTTGTGAAAATTCATTGAGATGTACACTACCAATGCATGATCATTTTAACAAAAAGTTAAGCAAGGTAAGTGATCATGGAATATCAAGTGGTTGGTGTCTCTTACTGTTCTTGAAGGAGCAGCCCTGTGGAGGGAAAGAGTCCAGAATTCCAGACCTGGACCCTGAACTCTGACCTCTTTAGCATTCAACATCTCAGTGTCCTTATCAGTAGACAACAAGGAAATCCAGACCAAAGAAGAGAAGGAAATCACCCAAGGTTAATATGCAGTGGCTGGCCGAGATTTTACCCTGGCCACATATAAGGAGGTTGCTGAGGCCATCTGCCTATAGAATCAATTGGATGACGTCTGCAGAGGTACCCTGTACCTGGTGGCATGGTAGAGCTCTGTGGACTGCTATCACCAGCATTCCCTGAGCCAGAGATACATCTGTGGGTTTCTCCATTGCCGCCCAGCTTCATGCTCATTCTTTCCAATGACACGCTCTCGTTCTTTCTTGAACGTGATTACAATTCCTAAATGAGCACACAAAAATAAACCTCTTCATTAACCAGGGAAAAAAATGTACCACCTGAGTGGAATGTGCACCAGAATGCAACAGAAGCAAAGCAGCATATGCTAGACTAATTAGCCCTGTCTCCACAGATGGATGTGTTCAGCACAGTGGTTGTGTTATGGGGTGAGGTAACTGGGAGCTGTCCTGTTTAAGGCAGCATTTCCAAAGGCTGTTCTTCAGAATGCTAGTCCCATGAGATGTTAATCAGTGCCATGAGGTGACAATTCAATGCTCACATATACTTTGGGAACTACTAGTTTAAATATTATGTGTTCTTTGTTGCAGGACATCTCGGAAACTTCGATATGCTAGTGAGTATAATGAATCACCATGATAGGGTCAAGTAGGTAGTATTTCTCTTATTTGATTATTGGATCCTTTTAATTTGTCAAGCACCTTATGAAAAGTATTTCCTGGAACCCACAATGAAAAATCTTACATAGACCCAATCTTGGTCTAAGAGTTAGGGAACCTGGCCTGCCGAACCATCCTGGTTATCAACCAGCAGGACACTTTGGACAAGGCCTTCTTTTCTCTGAGCCCCAGTTAACTGGAAGAAAGAGACTTGAGGAAAAGCAAGAATATGGATATGCCAGAGAGGGGGAATGGTGTTCTAACCATTGTCTTACCTCATTTTTTTTTTCATTTAATGCCATGGTGTTAGGCAATGTGACTTCATTATTTATATGTGAAGCAGAGGCTGTTGATCCCTTGCCTAGTAGTTGTTACCCTCCTTTCTTCCTAAAAGAAATCTGATTTTTTCCATGTAACATTGAGCTCAGTGAGAGGGTGAATCCTATTCTTTTTTATTTATTTTTTTGTCTAGAAGTAGCCTTATGAATCAGTTCTGGCCAATGAGATACTAAAGGAAGTTTTCTGGGAGCTTCTGGGAAAGACTTTCTTCTCTGATGAGATAGAACCACTCAAGGATAAACTCTCTTTTTTCATTCCCTCCCTTCTTGATTAAAAAGTGGTTAGGTGGCTCAGTCAGTAGAGCGTCTAACTCTTGATCCCAGGTCTTGATCTCAGGGTTGTGAGTTCAAGTCCTGGATTAGGCATGGAGCCTATTAAAAAAAAAAAAGTGGTTAGGTGAGGATGCGATGGTTGGAGCTGTGGCAGTCATCTTTTGACTATAAGACAACAAGCATGAAAAACAATAAACTGAGAAGACTAGAAGTGGGAGGGAAAGAACCTGGCTCCTTGATGACATCACTGAATTGCTGAACTAATATTCAAACTATCTACCTCTGACTTCTTGTCAAACCAAAAATAAGTGCCTTCATGATCTTAGTTACCATTAGTTTGATTTGCTCTTACTTGCATTCACAAAGAAACTTACTGGATATATTTGTGTCTGTTTTTCTCTTTCATTATTCTATGTTCTGTTATAAGGTGAATTTGTGATTGATTTATTAGTGAGATAGGAGGCTCTGATGCAAAAAATGACAAATCCCTGGGGTCTCAGTGACTTAACCCAATGGTAGCTTATTCCTCACACAATCATAGTCCAATGTGGGTTAGGTAACTCCATCCCAACCAGTAAAAGATCTGGAACACATGGTGTATTAGTCAGATTAAGCAAGGTTAAGCTACAGGAACAACATTTCAGTGGTTTAATACACAAAGGTTTATTTTTGGTTCTTGCAAAGTCTGTTCTGCGTCCATTGGTGCTCCAAAGAAGTTCTCTTCCAAGCAGTGACTCAGGGATCCAGGCTGCATTTTATAGATACAGTCTCTGGAATAGGTGATTTCCAGGTTGCTGAAACTAGAAAAGAGAGAGCTGAGAGTCAGGCACCAACCCTTAAATATTTCAGCATGGAAGTGATATCACTTCTCTTTATAGTCCAGTGTCTAAAACTAGTCACACATCCCAAGTTAACTTCTAGGGAAGCTGGGAGATATGGGAGAGCATATGGATGTTTGGTGAATACTAACTGTCCCTGACACAATTTAATAACAACTTTTAAAATAACCTTGTCTCTGACTGAGAGCCTGAAATGTGTTAAATGGAGGCTGGGTGCAAGGAGAGGTGGTGCGTGAAACTTCCTTGACTCTATTGAATCCAGCTCCCAGAAGCCCAGGCCAGGTCAGGCCCTAGATTCAAAGTAGCACACAGAAAGAGCCAGCTCAGGACCCAGAAATCTGAGTTTTAGTTGCTGTGTTCCTATCAACCTCGGGCAAGCCATTTTTCATGAGCATACCTAATCTATAAAATAAGGGTTTTGACCCTGTTCTAGTCACTATGGCTATACAACAAGTCACCTCCAAACCTAAAACAATAATTTTTTTTTATTATTATCTCTCATGGTTTCCATGGGTAAAGAATATAGGAGGGACTTGGCTGAGTGGTTTCGCCTGACTGTCTTATTTACAGCTATTTGAAGGTTTGGTTGGGGCTGAGGATCCACTTCCATGGTGGCTCACTGACATGGCTGGCAAGTTGGTGCTGGCTGTTGGCAGGATATCTCAGTCCCTCTCCACATGAGCATCTTCACAGGCCTGCCTGAGCATCCCCATGGTGTGTGGCTGGCTTCCCCCAGAACAATCGATCCTAGCCATCAAGATGGAAGCTACATGCCTTTACCACCTGGCTTTGGAAGTCATATATCAACACTTCATGACATTCTCTGGGTCACACAGGCCCACCCTGATTCACTGTAGAAGGGGACTACACAAGAGGGTGAACACCAGGAGGAGAAATCATTGAGGACCATCTTGGAGGCTTGCTTCCTAGACCCCACTTCTAGATTCTGACATTCTTTGCCTACAATCCAGGACAGTCATTCCCCCTCTCCAGAGACACCTCTCCCTTCAAGGAAAGTGTAGGTGAGACCAAATCCTCTTATGGTTTCCCAAAGTGCTCCTGCTTTGGGGTGCCTGGGTGGCTTAGTTTGTTGAGTGTCCGACTCTTGGTTTCAGGTCAGGTCATGATCTTGCAGTCGTGGGATCAAGCCCTGCATCAGGCTCTGCACTCAGTGTGAAGTCTGCTTCAGATTTTCTCTCTTGCTCTCTCTCTCTCTC
>NW_027397121.1:138896-200089 GCF_003265705.2 Callorhinus ursinus
AATAAATAAATAAATAAATAAATAAATAAATAAATAAATAAACAAAGTGCTCCTGCTCCAGGATGAGATATTTTCTAGAAAAAGAATCCTAAGAGTAAACTCATTTTTATTTAATTTTTTTAAGTGTGACAGGCACTATTTTCATCAATCCCATTCCATAGATTGGGACACGAGACCTGGAGAAATTGACTTGCCCCAGCATATGCTGAGTCAGATTTCAAGCCAGAGCCTATGTTTCTGATACCTCCAGGAGCCAGGCTCAGCTCCAGAGAAGTGGATAGCCCAGTCCCTTGCTTCTGTCCAGCCTTGAGCCCAGGTGTCCTCTCTGCAGCCTGATAGGGAGGCAGCTAATGTCTTCCTTACAGAGAAGCATTAGCAGGACCCCAGTAGCTGCCATTCCCCTTCAGTGCCCACTTCTTTCTGTATGGCTCCCACCCCACCTGGCAGGACATGCACCCCAGGAACTTGCTTAGAGAAGGGAAGTCCCTTCATCCTTTTAATATTTCTAGTGCACATTGAGCTAATAGTGTTAGTGCCGGAACAAAACAGTGCATCTCTGCTTAAGGAAGTGATAATGGAGTTTGATAAGTCTGAACAAGGAGTGATTTCTTTCTGAGCTGGGGTATTAGGGCTTAGCTGTGAAACTGCCCTTTTCTTTAACTGCCAGCAGCAAGAGAAAAATCTCTTGACCACAAATTTATTAAATGTTGTGGACTTAGATGATTTAAAGTTCATGCTTCTTTTTCTGATCTGCCTATCGCTGAGAAGCCCAAACAAAGACTTAACCCACCTCAGCAATTTGCCTGCATTTAAATGAGACAAATGAACAGTTGCTGGGGCTCCAGGGTCTGAGGACAGGAAAGGGACCAATGGGCTCTGAGCATCATCCAAAGGTGCTGCCATTCCCCTGCCAGGGAGGGACTAGAAGAAACAGTGAATACCCAGCCTTGGCATCACCCCTAAAGCTCGTGCATTCAGTCACCTGCGTGTCTATGCCCACGGTGTGTGTAATGGTGGGCAGCCAGAGGGCTATGGTTGAGAATACAGGCCCCAGAGACGTGCTAGAATATTGGCTCCACCACTTACAGCTGGGAACCCGGCGTGGGTTTTCTTATCTGTAAAATCAAGATGACAATAATAATGTCACCTATCTTAAAAGGTTCTTGTAAGGATTCAATGAAGTGACACTTTGAACACTGCCCTGTATAGTGTAAGCACTTATGATGAAAGCTACTCTTATTTCATGTGTTTTGGGTGTTTATCTCTGTGGACTCCGATTTGGGATAGGCATGTTGTGTGTATGTTTATCTGCATCTGTGTACAGTGTGTGTGCATGAGGGCATTCATGTGCAGGGGTGTGTGTAAATTCAGTGTAATTAAAGACAAGGAACTTGCTGGCAGTGGGGAACTCACCCCTTCCCATGCAGACTGTGGCACCCATGCCTTCCAGCTAAAGAGTCCACCTCCACCAAGGGGGCTACAAACATGCTCCCCTCCTTTGCCAGGAAACTGGATGATCCCAAAGTCAGAGTCAGCATCAAAATTTCACCTATTAGTATGATTAAACTTATGTGGTTTCATGGAGAGCCAAGGAGCCAGGGATAACTCTGGCTGATTTTACTCCAATTCTTACACATTAGCACATTGGGTGGGTTGGCTAGTTCATCGCACCACTGGCCCCCACCAGGGCTCTGTGCCATCCCTGCTCCTTGGAGGCTGGGGGCTTCAGAGACGGGGAGTCAGTCAAGTATAAGGCTGCTGGGATTTCCATGTGCTGCCTGCCCCCAGCCGCCATGTTTGACTTAAGAGCAACTTGGCTAGCCATGCCCATGAAAAGATTCAGGCTACATTTTGTAGATCAGGAAACAGTCCTAGATCAATGAGATGGTGCAGTCAGATCCCTGGTCCTGGGCTTTCTCCCTCAAGGTTGATGCTGAGTGTGCTGCAAGTGGCTTCATGGAAGGAAATGATGACAACATTATCTTCTAGTCCCTGCAACTCACTCAGTAGAGACAGCGTCAGGAGAGTGGGGACCCTGTCCCCATGTGCACTTCTGCACCTTGCTTAACACCCATCCCCTTGCAGCAATTCCTCCATGGCTCCTCCCATCAGTCCAGCAGTCCTGTCCTCTATACTTGGAAAGGACACTGGTGACCTTTGGGTCACTGTCCTCTTTGGGCCCCCTTGTGACCCATGTCCTATTTTTGAGGGGAATTAGAGCACTGGAGAAGCCAAGAAGAGTAATGTCAACTGTGCCACTATGGACTCTGGCCATGCTGCTGGTAGCTTGGCAGTGTGGAAGGCACATGACCTGGGTGTGGGGGCTGGGGGTGAGGACCTATCTCCTCACCTACACACTGAAGACAGAGTGATGGTTTAGACACTTTGCAGAGCATGGGGTTCACCCAAAGAACTTGTTCTGGGGAGTGCTTCAGCTCCCAGTCACTGACGTTCTAATTCAGGAAGGATAGGATGGGCTTGGGCCTTCCAACTGTACCAGGCATCTCAGGTAATTCTGGTGTGTACATTCTATATTCATGCTTAAGGTCCCTTCTGCTCTCAGTCTGGTAGTCTTCCAGCCTATGATTCATCAGAGCAATAGGGTCATCTCTCTGGGGGCCGCATGGAGGGCAGTGGTTTTTGCTTAGCTTCTGGAGATGGAGAACATCCTGTGCTCCACTGCTCCTAGACTGTGGCCCAGATAGGAAGCACTGTGAGGTATGTGTAGTGCTTGGAAGACTAAGTAGCTACAAATCTGCCCTTTCTTGCAGAGAGCATGTCAGAGTGGGTAGGTGCCCCCCCCCATTCACCCAAAGCTCAAGCAAAAATGTTAGCATATTCTTAACTCCCCTTTACTCACATTTCACATCCAGGCCATCAGCAAACCTTGCCAGCTCTACTTCCAAAATCTGTCTCAATGTGTCCCCATCCCACTATCCACTGCTACCATCCTAGTTTGACTTATCGTTGTCTCTTTTTTGGGCAAGAGCGTCCCAACTGGTCTCCTGCTTCCACTCCTGTTCTTTCTGGTCTAGTATCCACACAGCAGCCAGAGACATCCTTTTAAAGCATTTCCTTCATCTGTGCAAAATCTTCCAGGGACTTCATACCACACCCCAAATAAAACCCTGAGTCTTTATCATCCTTGCATGAGCTAGCTTTCCGTGACTACCTCCCTGACCTCATCTCCTACCACTCTCCTCCCCCTCCTCTGTTCTAGACATAGGTCTCCTCACTGTTCCTTGACCACCCCAAACCTGCTCCCACCACAGGGCCTTTGCACTTGTTGTTCTCCCTGCTTGGAACGCTCTTCCCCCTAAATCTGCATGGTTTTCTCACTTGCTCCATTCAATCTATCTCAAGTGGCAAACTGAGAGTTCTTCTGCTCTTCTCTGATAAGTCTTTGTAAAGCAACATCTCCCGCATGTGTTATTCCCTTATTCAGCTTTGTTTTTCATGTGTGTGTACTGGTTTACAAAGCCTTTTCCCTCTAGGAGAATGTAAGTTCTGTAAAGTCAGGGAAGTTGATTGTCTTCTACTGTGGTCCCAAAGCCTAAAATAGTACCTGGCACACTGTAGGCTCACAAAATAATACAAGTGGAATGAATGACATGAGTGGATGAATGGATGAGTAGAATGACAGTACCTCAGGCCTAGGGCTGAAGCTTGTCTGATTTTTTAAATAAGCATATTAGTCATGAGCTTTGTCATTTCCAATGTATTATTTATAAGTTATGAACGATATACTCATCCCCGCCTCAGTGCCTGGGTTGAGCTGGTTGCTGTTGAGCACTCATGTGGCGTCAACACAGCTCGCCTGGGCCATGCAAATGCTCAGTCAGATTTGCAGGGAGTGCCTCAGAGGGCACTGTTCCTGTTCAGTGTGAATTCTCACCACATAGCCAACGTGACCCTGATCAGGACATGGCAACCGCAGGATCCACCACTAAGATACTCTGTGTTGTGCTGGTGGCTAAGGGGCATTTGGCCTTCCAAAGGTACCTCAGGATTTTAAAAATATCTCATATTCACTGCATTCATTTGTAAAGTAGCATAGACTGAGGGGCTTAATCAACAGAAATGTATTTTCTCACAATTCTAGAAGCTAGACGTCTGAGATGAAGATGTGAGTAGGGCTGGTTCTTTCCCAAGCCTCTGTCCTTGGCTTGTCCTCTGGCTATGTCTTCACACGGTCTTCTATCTGCATGTGTCTGTGTTCTGACCTCCTCTCATAAGGTCACCAGTCAGACTGAATTAAGGTCCAACCCAATGACCTCATTTTAATTTCATGACCTTGTATAAAACCCTGTCACAGTCTCAAATACTGGGGATTAGGATTTCAACAAAAGATATTTTTTTGGGAGGTTGACACAATTCAGCCCATAACATTTCCCTATTTCCCTTTCAATCTACATAAATTTCTTGAAAATTTTATTTATTTTTTAAGATTTTATTTATTTATTTGAGAGAGAGAGAGAGCCAGCTAGGGGAGGAGCAGAGGGAGAGGGACAAGCAGACTCCCCACTGAGCATGGAGCCCCAGGCGGGGCTCAATCTCACGACCCTGAGATCATGACTTGAGCTGAAATTAAGAGTCAGATGCTTAACCGACGGAGCCACCCTGGCACCCCTAGCATAAACAATTTTAAAGTAAGTTCCCAACATGGGTTTTAAATGGTTTACTACTCCTCATGATGCATATGATTATCATTCCCGTTTCACAGAAGATGGGGGATGAACTGGGGCCCTGTCAGTGAGTTCAGTGATAGGACCAGGACTGGGCTCCCAGCACAGGGCTCATTCCAGCACCCAGTTACCTCCTGTCCTTGCGATAAAAGGCAGCAAATCAATATGAAGCATTAATTAATGAAGCTGGCACTGCCATTTTAAACTTGTGCACTAGAACCCTGGTGGAGGAGACAGCTGGCAAGGAGGGGGTCTTTATGCTCTTGCATCTCTAATAAGGTTAATTGTTCTTCCTAGGACACTGTGTACCTCCAGTTGGTTTGCTGTGGAGGGAGCAGTGGGAGGAAGGTGAGGTAAATAATCAGCATAGCCACTAAGCTGACAACTTCCAACAGGCCCAGTTCTGTTCCCAGAGATCCCATGTCCAGTGTCTGAGAGAAGCCTGAATGCCACCAGGAGGTAGAGGACACTTCAGCAACAGGGTCCTTCCTGCTGCCCTCCACCCTTTCCATCTGGTGAGGGATAAAGATTCTACACTTGATAAGCACATACCTGCACAGGTGACCCTTTGGAAACCAGAGCTGGGTGAGCATCAAGCTGCAAGAGAGTGAAGCTGGGGGTGCCTGGGTGGCTCAGTTGGTTAAGCGTCTGCCTTCGGCTCAGGTCATGATCCCAGGGTTCTGGGATCGAGCTCCACATCGGGCTCCCTGCTCAGCGGGGAACCTGCCTCTCCCTCTCCCAATCCCCCTGCTTGTGCTCTCACTCTCTCCCTCTGTCAAAAAAATAAATAAAATCTTTAAAAAGAGAGAGAGAAAGAGGTTGCTTGTCAGAAAGGCTGATACACTTCTGCAGTCCTGCCTGTTTCTCCTGGGTGGATGGGCCCAACCTGGTAGATGTGTCAAGTCCCTACAGCATTTTCCCTGACACCAGCTGGTTCCACCCTCCATAGCCCCTTCCCTCCTTTCTTGAATGGGACTGTAATGCCTGGAACCACATAAGCCATCTTGTGTCCATTAGCCTGAGCATGGGGATCAGAGCCAGCTTATTGGGGATGGGAGAGTGAAATGAGTCTGATGATAAGACTGAGTAGCTAAATCAATACCAGTAACACCTACCCCTGGTTACTTGCTATTTAGGGAAGAAAACCTCCTTTTAATTTAAGCTATGTGGTTGGGTTGCCTGTTAATTGCAGCTGGATGCATTTCTAATGATACATGTCGTGAGTCAAAAACAGGCTGTTTGTAAAGATCTGCCCGGAAGAGCCACTGGATCTTAGGGATCCCCTACCTGGTTGTTAACTGGAGTGAATGGAAGTGGTTTCACAGACACGGTGTTTGAGAAGGTCCTCATCGCCTATAGGACTTCTCTCCTCATCCCTTCCTCTCTGTAGGGTGAGAGGTGGCCTTGGCTCTCAGCAAACAGGTATTCTCAGATTCTTGCCATCTTAACCCCATCTTGTTCAATACTTGCCCAAAGAAAGATCTTTTCCCTAGATGGAAAAGAAATGGGAAAGATCACTCCCGTGGAATCAACCTTGGTGTCTCTGCAACTTCTTCCATCTTTCCTCAGTAGCCATCTTTCCAGGTCATCCTTGGAGATATTAAACACATAGTCAGCCTACCATATAGGGTGCAAGGAAAAACCCAGAATAAAATCACCAAGAACCTCAGGAGAGAGCAATATTGGAGCATGACCCATAATAACAATTTCTCACATTTTCCAGCAACCTGTTTACATCTTCCCAGCCAATCTCTGAAGGGAGGTTTTTAATCCCATTTTGTGGGTGAGGACCTTACCCAGATCAAAGCTGGCAAATTGCGGGAGCTGAACAGAGCTTTGGAGCTGGGCTATGTTGTTGGGTGATGTTCTAACCTGTAACCAAGCTCACGGATGACTCTGGGGTCTTTAGCTGGGAGGGAAGTGGGAAAAGCTGTGAAGGAGGGGCTTCCAGGAAGCCCCTATATACATCCTGGCTGTAAACTGAATAGCTTTTCATTTATCTGCTTTTATACATTAGGAATGAGGTTTCTGGCTGTTGGCTGCACCCATGGAATGCTCAACCAACCAATAATGGTAGCTAACACTTGCAGGGCTCTTAACTGTGTTAAAAGCAATTCCACCACCATTTGAGTTGGGGTAATATTCTTCTGCCCATTTTCCAGGAAACTGAGGTTCAGAGAAGTGAGGTTTCTTAGCAAAAGTAACAGCTTTCAAGTGACAAGGATAGGGTTCAGATAACAGGGTTTCTATTCCAAGTCCCCTGGAGGTGATGGCTCCTCCTTGTGGAGACTCTAGGCTATGGCGGAACTAGAAATCATGGAACCGGGGAACACTTCGCCTGATGGGAGAGGGACAATCTGAAAAGGGGACGCACAAGTCCTACTCTGAGAGCATCCAGAGACTTCTGAAAAGACCAAGAGGACCAGAAAGTCCCCAAGAGAGGAAAGGATGTCTCATGGGGAAAGGCTGTGTCTATGGCAGCCCTATGCAGCTGCCTGCTCTAAGCATAATGCATAGGCAGAGGTGAGGCAGTCATCCTGACTGCTTCCTAATCGAGGTGAACCAGACCAGTTTTTGAAAGAGGAGAGGAAATAGAGAACAGTATTGGGGGGTGGAGGGGGTTAAGAATAAAGATTTCTGCTCAGGAAGAATTCTGAAGAAGTTTGCCCCTGGCGGGCCACCTGCTCAGGCTGCAAAGTTCTGCTACATTTGGGCCTGTCTGCTTACTCATAGCTCATCTCCCTGGCATGAGAGCTGTCCATTCATCTCCAGAGCCAGCCCAACCTTAGGTTCAGTGGAGCGAGGACAAGGACAAGTGCCAAGCCACCTGTGTCCACCACAGCTGCACGGCCAGCTCCAGCTGGCTATGGAAGGACACCTTGGAGGAAGTGCAGAGAGCTGGGTCAGAGGCAGGGATTGGAGCTGGACTCTGAGATCCCCCATCGCTGGGAGCACTGTCTCCCCCATCAGACTGAGAGCTCCCCGGGGGCAGAAACTGTGTTTCCCCCATCAGACTGGGAGTTCCCTAGCAGTAGGGGCTGCTTCCTCCATCAGACTGGGAGTTCCCTGGGGGCAGAGAATGTGTCTCCTTAATCAGCCTAAGAGTTCTCTGTGCGCAGGGCTGTGTCTCTCCTATCAGGTCAGGGGTTCTCAGAGCTCAGAGATCTTTTTTCTTCCAGCCTTAGATGTGAAGAAGGACAAATAGTACCCTCTGTGTGTGGGGGGGGGGCAGCCTTGCCATTCTGGGCTCTGCACTTCCTCCACCATGCTATGATTCAAGGGACCTGTTGCCCACACACTGTGTTTTTGCTCAAGTTTTCTTTCCTAAAAACAATCTTGGAAAAACTCAACATTATCCGCCCTTCCTCACTTCCACCCTCAATTTCTCTTTGGGGCAGATGCGAACCCCAGCCTCAGGCTCATGTTCTGATTGTCTGATTAGTTGAGGCTACTGCCAGTCAGAATGGAAACCATGGACTGGCCCAGGTTCCCCGCAGGGATTCTGGGTAATGTAGTTCCTTGCCTCCTCCCTGCGTTCATGGAAGAAAATGGCTTCAAATCTCAAAGTAACTTCTGTGGGGGGAACTCTTCTCCTTTCTTCAGAACTGTTGGGAGTAATGGTATCATTGGAGTAATAACAATTTTCTTTATAATCTAGCACAGTTTAGTGATTTCCTGAAAGAGCACGTTGTTTTGATACAGATCTGCAACGCTGTTTCTGCCCCCTCTCTGCTGGTGGAAGTTGCAGCTCCCTACTGTGTGGGGCTGGGGCTGGGTGAGCGAGTGGGATGTGGTAATCAAGAGATGGCTTGTGCTTTCCCTGGAAACATCACTGTAGTGATGCACTGCAGGGCTTAGTCCCTGCATGTTGGTCCAGTCTGTACTTACTTGTTTACAGTGAAGTCTACCAATGCACAAAGAAATGAGAAAATAAATATATGTAAATTGTTTGTCATAAAATTAAAGATATTTAAAGGATTGTCCTTTGGTTTCATTCCCCTCCCCCTACTTTTTGATGTAAAAATGTGTGGGGATATGTGGGGATGGGGTGGGGGCTTCAGTGAGTTGGAATGCAGGGAAGAGGTCTCCCCTGTGATGGATCTCAAAGTGATTGCTTATGTATTTGGGATATTCATAAATACAGTGTTCAAAAGTCAAGATATGCTACTAATTATCTGTAAATTCTTAATTATCTGTGCTGAAGAAAGGGAGAGGTGGGGATAATAGAGGGAAACATTCAATAATGGAAGTGAAGCAAGGAAGGAAAATAACATTTGTTAAGGACTCATTCAGAAAGGATAATTGTCTTGCCCAAGGTCACCCTGATAGTTAATGTTGGGTCTGGGACTAGAATCTAAGTCTCCTAATGCCTAGTCTGGCGCTTTTTCAAGTACACCACCTGGATTATGGTAATAGTGATCATGAGAACAGCGAACAGCCATGAGCACACACGAAGCACTTCATGAGTGTTTTCTCCCTTTGTTCTCATGGCAGCCCCGAGAGGTAGGCTTAGGAACTCACATACTTACAGGTGGATGATTCAAAGCTATTTTCAGTTCAAATCAAGACACATTTGCAGAGTGCCCACTAGGTTCCATCCAGGGGCTGAACTAGGGACAGGAAATGGAGCATTAATAAGACAGGGATCCTGCCCTTAAAGAGCTCAATGGGGCAATATAAGCAAGGGGGTTATTTCAGTAAAATTTGCTGAGTCCCGTGAGAGATTTATACAAAAGGGGTATGTGGGACCTCACTGGGCATGAGGCCAGATTTCAAGGGAGGGGAATGGTGAGGGAGTGGACCTTGGAAGGCTTCCTGGAAGAGCTGATAGCTGAGCTCCATCTTCCATGGGGTAAGCCTTGAGACAGATGGAGAGGGGGATGGGGCAGATTGGGGTGGGGGGTGGCTCTGGGCAGAAGGATTGCATGGCAAAGCCCCTGGGGTGTGGTAGCAGCACAATGTGCAGGGGCAGGGGAAGAGAGGGAGAGACGATGGTTACAGGCTTGAATGTCATCCTTTGGGCAGTGGGGAGCCATGAAGGGTTTTTAAACAGGGATGTGGCTTGATCGCATTCAAAAGTGATAAGGTGCTTTGAGGCAGCAGAGGAGGGATTAGAAGGAAGGGGTGGTGGGGGTGCTCTGGTGACAAAGAGATCAGACAGGGGTTTTCCCATTTTAGACAAGCCATGATGGGCTCTGAGCTGGGGCCCTGGGGAGGCAGGTTTGGAGATATTTAGGAAATGGGGTCACAGGACATGGAGACCAGGTGGGTGTGGGGAGGAGGGGAAGAAAGGTTTTAGTGAGGAACTAGGTTTCTCATTTGGATAACTAGGTGGTTGATAGGGCTGGGATGGGAGAACTTCCGTAGGAGATCCAGGAGGAAAGGTATGGATGGTGGGCTCAGGGTGGGACACAATGAATCTGAGAGGCTTATAGAACCTACCATCTCCCCACCATCTTCTGCAGGTCCCAGCTCTGCTTTCCACTCCACAACCAACCACGTGAGTCAGAGTAGGGGCAGAAACATGTGCCCCTGGAACTTGGTGAACCCACAAAGAGTAGACCCCAAGTGGTATTACCAAGGACCTGGGTATCTAGGATAAAAGAAAAAGTTACACCTGGCCCCTGCCCTGAGCCATGACACAAGGGACAGTGAAGGGGCATGAGACACCACCCTACACCCGTACACCCCCCATTATGTGGACAGAGGGCCCTTATGGAGAAGACTTTTCTTGGCCTTATTTCTCACCTGCCTGGGAGGTGGTGAAGTGGGCCATCTCACAACTGGGTCATCATTTTGGGGGCTTTACCTCTTTCCTATGGTGACTGAGATAGAATAATACTCTAAATAATTATCACTACTTGCCATTCGTTTGTTCTTGCCAATGAATGCCTTGTTATCCTTGTCCTCAGTGCTGTGCAAGACACACAACATACAGACTCATAAGACAGGCCCTGCCCTCAAGGAGCTCACAGACCATCAGGGGAAACAAGTGAGCAATGGCCTCTGTGATAAGGTGAGAGCTGCTCCTGTAGGGGTACCTTCAGATAGTCATTTTAGGGATGTTCTTGGAGCAGGGGCCTCAAGGAGTGCTTAAAAGCATAGGCTCTGGAACCACATAGCTGTGATTGGATCCTGGTTCCTCTTCTCTCATACTGTGTGACCTAAGGCAAGTTGCTTAACTTCTCTGGGCTTTCATTTTCCATTTACAAAATGGGGATAATACCTCACCCATCTCCTGGGGTTGTTGTGAGGATTCAACAAGTTATTGCAGGAAAAGAGCTTTGAGCAGTGCCTGGTACAGAGCGAGACCTCCACAGTATTAGCTGTCATTCCTTTGATTACCATCTTCATCACAAACTCAGAAGGAGTCTGCAGGGAGGAGTTGCATAGAGGAGAAGCTGCTGGGAAAAGCTTCATAGAGCATATGACATTTCGGTTAGGCAAGAAAGGTGACATTTTGCTAAGGGAAAAAATCAGGCCCAGGGAAGCTGACCCAGGCAGAGGGAGCAAAGGCAAAGAAGTGTGCAGATGCAAGGCAGCTGGGGAAAATATCCAGGCCTCCAGGCTCCGTGGAATGTAGAGAATGTAGAGAAGGAAGCTCCTGGGAGGGTAGCTTAGGGACAGCTTGGGAAAGGCTGGAATGCCGCATTAAGGAATTTGGGCTTTATCCCACAGGCAAAAGTTGTCCTGGAGGAGTTTGTTTCAAGAGAGGGGACATGACCAGAATTGCCTTGATGATTGTGATGGCAATTGGGTAGAAGATGGGTCCGGGGCAGGAGGCTGACCAGCTGGGCCAAGAGAGAGATGGCAAGGGTTTGAGCTAAAGCAGTGTAGGGAATAGTGGGGAAAAATGTTTAGGGGACTGTGCCAATCACTTGGTTATGTGAGGCTGTAGGATTAGAGGGTAAGCTGGACCCCCCCGCCCCCAATCCTGCTTAGCAACGAGGAAAGACATTAGAAGTGCAAGGTGAGACGATGAGGCCTCTAGGCAGGTGGACCAGGGCCCTTGGGATCCCTCTACCCAGCATCCCCAGCTTTAGAGCCACCCCCATGCAGGCCATCTGCAGCTGTGGCCTATGCCTGGCCCTGGTGCAGCACCCCAGCCATGGCTCTGGATCTGCAAAGGTGATGGATTTTGAAGGCCAGCAGACCTGGTTTCCAGGTCTGGCCAGGCCACTCACACCTAGCTGTGTGACCCTAGCGAGTCCCTTTACCTCTCTGAGCCTTAGTTTCCTTCTCCTGTAAAATGAGGACAAGAGTAGCTACCTTGGAGGGTTATTTTCAGTATTAAATGCATAATGATAAAAATGCCTAGCACTGCACTTGGCACAAGCACATGCTCAATACATGGTAGGTATTCATTGTGGTCACATCCCTGGCAGCAGTGACCTTGCAATCCCCTCATACCAGCCCCTCCCCCACCCTCAATGTTCAACACTCCCTCTGCCTGACCCTTCCTTACCACACCATGTGGAGACCCAGTATTCCAAGGTGGGTTTCTAACTGACGTGGGGAAAGCTTTCTGCCCTCCCCTGCGCCAGCCCAGATTTCTCTTATGTTTAACGCTGGCCCCTGTCTGAGATATGTGGTGACCTGCACTTTGCTCTTTGGACTGTCTCATTACCTGGGTGGAGTCAAGAGCCCCTGTCTGGGTGGGAATCCTTAAAGTTCTCCTTGGAGACAGAAGGATAAACAAATTGACCCCAAGACTCCCAACACTGAGTCTTTCCTTAAGTGTCTTACTGCTTACCCTCTTGCCCACTGGCTCTGGGCCTAGCTCTAGGAAGAGTTTCCACTGCATACAGTGAGAAAGAGGCTGCTGTGTATTGGCCTCATGTTTATTTCCAATCAGTGTATGGGGCTGGGGAAGGCATGGCCGGATGTTCCGCATCTCTGCAGCCTGGCTCTCTTGCTGCTGAACAGATCCTCAGAGCTGATTGAAATGTGCTGCGTGGGCTTGGGAAGGAGGAAGGGAATACAGCAGCTCAACCACAGCCATCCTGGGTCAGTGCCTATGCTGCCCTCCCCCCACCTGGCACGCTACACCCTCCCAGGCTGGGCTGCCACACCGGGCATGACTCTTCCACCTGGCCACATCTGGGACCAAAGCCAGGCATCTTGCTCTCTCTGTGCCCTCCTCCCACCTCACTCTGGCAAAGCTGGGCTGCAGGGCAGCATCCAGGGGCTCAGCCCACTGGGACAGGGAAAGAGCTCAAGGGTCCCCCTTCACAAAGTGCTCTAGCTCCATACCCCATGATGCCAGGAGGAAGCTCCCTGTAGGAACCACAGCCATGGCCCCCAGCTAAAATCCCACCACCTGGCTTTGTGCAGGTCCTGTGTCTTGTAACTCTTCTTGTTTTCTTGTCTTCACATGGCCATCTCCACTGTCTTTTTTCTGTTCTTTTAAGGACACTAGTCATACAGATTAGAGGCCACCCTACTCCAGTATGACTTCATCTTAACTCATTATATCTGGGTAACCCTATTTCCAAATAAGGCCATGTTCAGAGGTACTTCAGCATATCTTTGGGGGTACACAATTTTATCCATAAGAAGACCAAGGGAGTCTTTGGGAAGGTTTTCCTCCCAGATAAGGCTTCAGAGAGAGGCACCGTCCTGCCTCCCTCCTGTGCTGGATCCCATCCTGGGAAACCTGCCTAGAGCTGTGGCCACCTTGGGTCCTCAAGGGAGATTATCTCTCACTAAGGTTGCCAGCAAAGGAAATGGGAAAGTGAAGTGAAATTGCTGAACTGAGGGCCTCAGTTCCTTGCTGGCCATTGGCAGGTGGTGGCCCTCAGTTTCTTTCTATGTGAACCTCCCCATCTTGCTTTATCAGAGCAAATTCATGAGAAGAGAAGCCAGGAAGAGAGAGAGAGAGAGATCTAGTAAGATGGAAGTCACAGTCCTTTGTAACTTCACCACAGAAGTGACATTGGTCACCTTTGCCATATTTTGTTGGTTAGAAGCAATTACTAGGTCCAGCCCACACTCAAGGGGATGGAATTTCACAAGAGCATGATCAACAGGAGGCAAGGATCAGGGGACCCATTCAGAAACTGCCAACCCCCTATCCCAACCCTGATGCCTCCTATCTCTCTACTTCTGATTAAGTGGGACAAATGTGCCGAAGCCACATTTTATTGGGGATTCTGTTACTTGTAGCCAAACACATCCTAGCTCACCTAGTGATCCCTAATTTCCCTGCTCAGTTCAGGGAAATGTAAGAATCCTGGGATTTCAGAGCTGGAAGAGAATTTGGAAGTCACCTACCCCAACCCCTTCATGGAACGAATGAGGAAGCTAAGGCTTGATGGCAAAAGGGACTCACTCAGGGCTGCCACAGGTTAGGGATGCCGCCAGGATTCACACTTGGGTCTCCAAATTTCCAGTCTCCCACTGGGTTTCTCTGGATCCCCATAATTATCACTCTCTCTGTAGGGAAGGAGGGTGTTGTTTGAAAGGGAGGACCTGCTGGGTGGGCTGCTGAGCTGTCAGAGGAAGGAACCACATGATGGGACAAGAGATAAGAAGGATTCCGAGGGGGGGCAAGAAGGAGCTCACCACACTGCAGAGCCTGTTCAGCCTCAGGGACACACATTTATTCTAATCACATACTCTGTACAGGGCTTGCTGCTCTGAATTATGCACTTCGGAAGGGCCTTTCATCTTGCCAAGGGTTTGATGCTGACCTACCTGGCCGCTTGTGCCGGGCTACAATTTAGCCTCCAGAGCAATTCAGAGCAAGGAGATGGAGAACGCCTGGGACATTTCCTTTCCTGCCTGCTTGCTTCCTTCCAATGAAGCTGGTGGGATGAGCAGCATGGTTGGTGGGAGGGAGGCAGTGATCCATCATCACCTGGTCAGTCTAGAAGCCTGGGAGGGACTCACATGATCGTGTACTTGGCTGCTTTCCAAGAGTGCAGAGAAATCTAACTTCGTCAGCTCAGTTGAATCAAGATCTGTTAAATTCAAAGAACCTAGAACTCCAGAGTGCTGGATGGAAGGCACCTCCCAGTCTATGCTGCTCATTTTATAGGAGTGGACACCAAGGCCCAAGAGGGTTTAAAGAGGCTTGCCTTAGAGGCAGAGCCAGTCAGAATCCTAAATGTCAGCCTCTCTACCTTGCCCACTTTTGTCTGAAGCAGAGCTGGCTCTAGAGTTCAGTCAACAAATACATTTGAGCCTTGGGGTTGGCAGTTTCTGAATGGGTCCCCTGATCCTTGCCTCCTGTTGATCATGCCCTTGTGAAATCCCGTCCCCTTGAATGTGGGCTGGACCTAGTAATTGCTTCTAACCAACAAAATATGGCAAAGGTGACCAATGTCACTTCTGTGGTGAAGTTACAAAGGACTGTGACTTCCATCTTACTAGATCTCTCTCTCTCTCTCTTCCTGGCTTCTCTTCTCATGAATTTGCTCTGACAAAGCAAGATGGGGAGGGGAGGTTCACATAGAAAGAAGCTGAGGGCCACAACCTGCCAATGGCTAGCAAGGAACTGAGGCCCTCAGTCCAACAACCATGGAAGAACTGAATCCAGTCAATAACCACAGAGTGAACTTGGAAGCAAGTCCTTCCCCAGTTAAGCCTTCAGATGAGACCACGCCTTACTGCCATCAAGATTATAAACTTGTGAGAGATCATGAAACAGAAGACCTGGTTAAGCTATGTCTGGATTCCTGACCCACAAACTATTGGGAAATAAATGTGCATAGTTTAAAGTTGCTGAGTTACACACACACACACACACACACACACACACACACACACACACATCAATAGATAACAAAGACAATCCTTATTCTAGAATAATATTTAGGATTACATGCCTATCATCTTCCAGGTAGTGTTAGGAATGAAAAGCAATGGTTAATGTGGATTTACAGGAACTTACAGTTTGATGATCTGATATATAACACATGAAATAATAGTACCCAATATTTAACTGAGGTTTCTTCCATGCCAAGTATTGTGCTACCATTTCCATGCATTAATTTCTTTAATTTTCTTAATCCTCACAACAAACCTGTGAGGCTATTATTAGCCCCACTTTACAGATGAGAAAACAGAGGTGCAGAGAAGTGACTAACTTGTCCAGGGTCACACAGCTAGTAAGTGATGGAACTGGAATGTGAACCCAATCTAGCCTCAGAGGGAAACAAGACGGCATTCGTTCATCTAGAAGGTACTCAGATGCCTCCTCTGTGCTTGCTATTGTTAGTTGTTGGGCATATAAAGATATGTCTGTGTCATGAAGGAGCCAGTGGTTCTGCCCCTCACTAGTGATGACGTTGAGCAAGTTACCTAAATTTGGTATTCTCATCTGTTAAGGGGATAAGGAGAACAACAACTCACATGGGGTTGAAATAAGAATAAATGAACTAGAAAATATAAAGCACATGTAATAGTTCCTGCCACATAGTAATTGTTATGTTTGTTAAATAAAAATAAATAGATAAATAGGGACACCTGGGTGGTGCACTCAGTTAAGCATCTGACTCTTGGTTTCAGCTCAAGTCATGGTCTCATGGTTATGAGATCAAGTCTCCTGTAGGGCTCCATGCTCAGTACGGAGTCTACTTAAGACTCTCTCTTCCTCTCTCTCTGCCCCTTCCCCTCCATGCTCTCATTCTCTCTCTCTCTCAAATAAAGAAATCTTTTAAAAATATAAATAAATAAATAAATAGCCATGTCAGCAGAAAGTGATAAGAGTTTGTGGAAATTGGAGGGACTCTGTCTGCTCAGGGTGCAGTGGGAGCTCAGAGAGGGTAATGTCCTTCACCTGTCATCTTTGTACATGTCCTTTTAAGCCCAGGGTTCGTTGGTGGCCTTCCCATGAAAGCTGTGATTTTTTTTCAATACTTCTTTTCCCCTCATTAAGATAATTAATGGTTCTAAGGCCAGTCTACTCCTGCCAAGATGCCCAACTCTTGATTGGTGTTCACTTTTCAGCCTAAGCTTCTCAAGATGAGGGATTTTGAAAACAATATTTCCAAGTCCCAGGGTTCACTTGTATCTCTGGCTCCCCTCCCTACAATGCACAAAGGCTCAGAAGTCATGGGGCATACTCCCCAGGCTCTCATCCTTCCCCTTTTCCTGATAAACTTTTTCTATTAGCCAGAACAGCAATCCTTCTTGATACTTTGCCCAAAGTCCAGAAGATTAAATCATTCCCAACAGGGGAAATGTAAAGACCCTGAAAATGCCTCATAAACTATAAGTGCCAAATTGCATCCACAAATAAATAGAACTGTTGTTGGCCAGGCTGAGGGGATGTGTGTAGAAAGCAATGGCAAGGAATGCTTTGAAGAGGAGATGGGATTCCAGCCAGGCCTTAAAGAGTGGTAAGAGAAGGAAGGATGGAGGAGATAGGAGATGGCCATGCAAGAGGCAGCCAGCACCACCAGGGTGCCATGAAATGTGTAGCAGATGTTGTTAGTACTTACCCACATTGGGTTTTCCTCTCTGCAGAGCACATGAGAGGATCATGCCTCCACCCTGACACACTTGCTGTTATGTGTGTGTTTGGGGGGGGGAGCGGGCATCAGACTCAATTTGGCCAGTGGGTTGCAAGTGGAAGTGATGTGTGTCACTTACACACTCAAGCATGTAACGTGTGCTGCAAGTCTTTTGTCCTTTTTGCTCCTGCTATGGCAACCACAGGAACCTGTGGTGAGATGGAAGACCACTGGGGGAACCCAGGAACCGAGGACACTGAGCCATCATAGGGAGGGCAGCTGCCCCAGAGAGTTGCCTATACCCACAGTGGGTTTTGAGTGAGTATAAATTAATGATTGTCATAAAGAGCCACTGAAATCTTGGTGGTGCTTGTTCTTGTGATTACCTAGCCTTCCCTGATGTCCACAGAAGAGTATATAATAAGTATGGGGGCATGGGGTTCAATTAGTTAA
Source organism: Callorhinus ursinus (assembly GCF_003265705.2). NCBI lineage: Eukaryota > Metazoa > Chordata > Mammalia > Carnivora > Otariidae > Callorhinus > Callorhinus ursinus. The sequence continues at coordinate 156,493 of NW_027397121.1, forward strand.
GGGGGACCAAAGGTGGCCTGGTAGGGTGCATCAGAATTACTTGGGGACACTTTAAACCACCACAAAAATTGCAATTCAACTGGGTGGAGTCTGATGGGTGCCATGATGCTGGGTACCTCTAACCTGGCCTATACTAACAACTCCAGGCTCCTCTCCTTCTGGTGCATTTTGACATTTTATCCACTGATTGGTTAACAACCTGGCACCTGTTGTCCTCCCAATAGCAAAGACTGGACAGCATCCTCCATCATTACAAAAATACTCATTTTTATTTTTATCAGAGTTTTATATATATAAATCAAATAGGTTTATAATGTGAAGGGACAATGCCCACTGCAACCTGCCCATCCAGAATCCCTTTCCTCAGAGGCAAACTTTCAACTCTTTAGCTCTTTTCTTTGGTATTTATTTCCCCGTTATTGGCTCTCCCTTGATTTTTCCCTCTGAGACATTAGCTATTGACTGCCTACCATGGAGTTTGAGCATTTAGCATTCTGTTATTCTTCCTCCTAACTCCCCACCCCCAGCAGCTTAATCACATTCCCCACCAGTCTCCCAATGGAGTTTTATCCCAATGTTTGGTTAAAAGTAAGTATTGGATGTTTACATTAACATTTATGATTATATAAATACTGCTTAGAAAAGAACTGTGTATAGTAACAGTGTCTTTATTAAGCTATTTTTAATTTTCTTAGAGCTAATAATTGCCTCTTTTGTTTATTCCTTTACTCACATTTTAGACTTTAGGGAGGGATCAGGGCTAAATGACTGTGTTCTCTCTGCCACGTTCAGCTGAAAACTATGGCAGATTTTTCACTGTGTGAAAGTGTAAAATTTACAAAGGAGTCCTTAAAATCTTCTTCCTCCCCCCAAACTTAAAGAGGAACAGTCTAGATGTCTGTTACACCTGTTTACCCTTGTCTTCTAGTTTCTATCTAAGATTAATAGATAGCTACTCTCAGTTGCCTGCAGGAAAATGTTTGACTTCAGAGTCTGGGGTAGCAGGATCTATGTTGTTTTTTTTTTCTTTATTCAGATGCTCTCTGAGGGGAGAGAGTTTATATTTTATATAGAGTTTATATTTTTATTGAACTCCCTAAGGCAGGATCATGTATCTTCATGAGACTGGGGCTCCCTGAGGGCAGAGCATTTTCTCTGCTCCCTGAGGCAGGGCTGTGTCTCCCCCCCACCAGACTGGGGCTCCCTGAGGGCAGGGCTGTGTCTCCCCTCAGACTGGGGCTCCCTGAGGGCAGGGTTGTGTCTTCCCCCTCAGACTGGGGCTCCCTGAGGGGAGGGCTGTGTCTCCCCCTCAGACTGGGGCTCCCTGGGGCAGGGCTGTGTCTCCCCCTCAGACTGGGGCTCCCTGAGGGCAGGGCTGTGTCTCCCCCTCAGACTGGGGCTCCCTGAGGCAGGACTGTGTCTCCTTCCTTCTCTCCATCTTTTCCTCTTTATCCCACCTCAATGTCTAAGAAGGGACTCTACATTTGGGAACTGGAGACCGCCTGGCGAACTTCCAGGAGCTGCTTCCTCCCTGTCCTTTCTTGTGCTGTTGACCTTATCCCTTCAAGAAACACAGAAATCAAGCTCTTCAGAGATATCCTGAAGGGCTCTGTCAGGTCAGTGGCCCCCACCAAGGCTCTGTCCTGCTCTGAGTCTTTCAAAGACATCAGTCCTCAGGCCCTGCTGGCTCCCAGGGATCCCCTCCCTTCCCTCTCTTTTCCTTTGCATATAGCTTTTCTTTCTTATTGACGTCTGTGAAGAGACGTTGTGGATGGCATAAATAATAGATTATTAATTTGGAAGCTATCCAGTGAATGAGACTCACCACCCAGTGAGGACGCATGTTATATAACCAGCAAATTACAGGGGCATCAGAGGCAGCATGTCAGCTGAGGAGGGGTAAGATCAGAGAGTGAGAGAAGCAGGGAGGAAGACCACTTTGCAGGAGGGTCTGTGGGGAGCCAGGCTCTGGGCTGGTTGTTTTAGGCTGACTTTTCTCATGTAAGCCTCACAGTGACCAGAGACAAGACGCTGAAACCCGTTGTGGAGGGAGGATGGGCTGGTGGAGGTGGGAGCCGATTGAAGGCTAAAGAGCTCCTGGCGCCTGGCCTGTACCTAGCTGGTGGTGACCCCTGATCTTTCCCCATCATGGTAAGTTGCTTGGGGTTTTGCCACTGCAGACCCGATAGAAAAAGGATCCCAAAGGAGACATAAAAATAGGAAAACGAGACTTAGAAGATGTCATCTCTTGAGGAAGAAGCCCCTGGCCAGTCCCTTAGGCAACACTGGTTTCTCCAGCAAGGCCCTTGTGAGGTGAGCTATAGCCGAAAGCAGATCACCTAGTGTGGCCATGCCAGCTCCAGCGCCGATAGGCTGGTGGTTTCTCATGACAGGGAATCTCAGGTCTCCCTAGTCTCAACAAGGCAGACAAAGTCCTGCCCTCAGGGAGCCCCAGTCTGAGGGAGGACATCAAGCCCAAGTGCCTGCTTATATGACGAAAGGGGAAGGGGAGATATTCAGGGACTCAGTTCTGAGGGTACAACTGAGATTCAGTGAGCAGGACGCAAGGTAATGGGGAGCCTGTGGTCAGGGCTGAAGAAGTCCCGTTCGATAAGCTAGGGTTGGCAGTTAGGAGGCCTGTCCAGACAGGCCATGTGCACTCTTGGTGGGTTTGTTCTCAGTGGCCGCATGATAAGGAGGGCTGGGGCAGAGGTGGAAGCCAGAGCAGGTAACAAAGTGAAGGGACTGGGGTGGGTGCTAAATAAATTGGAGTTGTTATTCTGAGAGACTGAGGGTGGCAGTGCCAGTAAATAACACGGAGGAACCTTGGAGGCATGAACTGTTCCCACCACTCAATTATCAAATGTCCCATTGCAGGAGCTTCCAGAGAGATTTATCTCCATTTCAGTACCTGGCTCTTCCGAGTTGGAAATTACAGTGAGACAGGAGAGCAGAACCTGGGGCTATGGTATGGGAATGGGTTCTTAAGAGGAGTATTAAAGAAAAAGCTAAGGCCAGCTCAACCACTGGCTCTGCAGATGAAGAAGGATTTTTTTTTAAAGAGAGAAGTAGATGGGGGGGGGAATTTCTAATGAATCCTATCCAACCATAAAATCATGTAGAAAATGAATCTTATCTGACAATAAAATAAAAGTGAAACAAATTACTAAGTTCTCATATGTGTAGGACAAATTAATTTCATGTTTAGAATACTAATTGCTTGCCAAAGGGTCTGTAACCATGTGCTGCCTGAATTTAGCCTGAGTCTTGAAGTTTGGAGGGGTTGCAGGGGTGGGGTTTAGCTGTAGCCCTGCCCAGAATCTTCTGCCTGGACCCTACCTTTGCTGTGTCTCTATCCAGGGCTCAGGGCACAGTTGGTAAAACATTGCTTGGCACGTGTGAGAGCACTTAAATTGTTTTCTATATTTTCTGTTTCCCTCAGACTGAGGTATGCCTAGGAACAGCAGCTGTGTCCCCTCCATCAGATGTGAGTTCTCTGAGGGTAAGGCTGTGTCTCCCCCTCAGACTGGGGCTCCCTGAGGGCAGGGCTGTGTCTCCCCCTCAGACTGGGGCTCCCTGAGGGCAGGGCTGTGTCTCCCCCTCAGACTGGGCTCCCTGAGGGCAGGGCTGTGTCTCCCTCCTCAGACTGGGGTTCCCTGAGGGAGAGCTGTGTCTCCTCCTCAGACTGGGGCTCCCTGAGGGCAAGGCTGTTTCTCCCCTCAGACTGGGGCTCCCTGAGGGCAAGGCTGTTTCTCCCCTCAGACTGGAGCTCCCTGAGGGCAGGGCTGTGTCTCCCCCTCAGACTGGGGCTCCCTGAGGGCAGGGCTGTGTCTCCCCCTCAGACTGGGCTCCCTGAGGGCAGGGCTGTGTCTCCCCCCTCAGACTGGGGCTCCCTGAGGCAGGGCTGTGTCTCCCCCTCAGACTGGAGCTCCCTGAGGGCAGGGCTGTGTCTCCCCCTCAGACTGGGGCTCCCTGAGGGCAGGGCTGTGTTTCCACCTCAGATTGAGGGCAGCATATAAATCTCCCCCATCAGACGGAGGATTTCCTGAGGGAAGGGGTCTTGAGGAAAACTGCAATCTCTTTTCTCTGAGAAATAAACAGATACACAACATATCCATCAGGGGCTCATAGAGAAGAACCAGATAGAGAAGGCTGGAGTATAGACATGAAGTAACTGAGGTAAGTCTTGTGTATGGTAATATGAAGGACATCAAGTTTTCCTTTTGCTTTTTTTGCCCATAATGCCTCATGGTGTGAAATGTGTGTTAATTCCCAATTACCTGCATTGAGTGATTTTATTAGTGGATCCTTATGCATTCTGGGCATGATAGGCTTTATTGTGCCCATTTTACAAATGACACAAACAAGAGTCCAGAAACTTTACTAACTTACGAAGGACTTTATGGCAACTAAGGTTTTGAGATGGGATTTGTGTCCAGATCTGTTGAATTCATCTCCCACTCTTCCAAACACCATTAGGAAAGTCAGCCTGTCCCCACTTTAGCCCCCAAAATATGATCACATTCTTTTACACACATGTGCATGTGCGAGAACACACACACACACACACACACACACACACACACACACACACACACGACTTGATCTCCTTAGTTAGGACAGAGGATTCAGAACTAGGTACATACATTTTCCTGCAAAGTCTCTAAGCCACAGTTTCTAGTCCCAGGTCTGGCTTCCAGGCATGTAGCCAGGCTGGTGGGGAGGTGTCCTGGCTGGGATGCTCTCCTTTGGCTCGTAACTCTGAGTAAGCACCTGGTAGATGATCAGCATCATGTGCAAACATGGGAATCTGGTCTGACATGGGTGCATTCTTGTGGACAATACCCCCTGTCAGCTGTCACCACTTAAGAAATATCTGTGAGGCTTGTCCTGGCTTTGGTACCCCTTCAGTTAAGACTAGCTGTATGGCTTTTGGGTAGTGTCACACCCTCTCTGGGCTCAGTCTCCCAACTATACAAGGAGACATTGAGACTAATCCAGTGGCACTGAAGGCCTCCAGGTGTGACATGCTGGGATCTGTGCTCTTCTCTGTCTTAGGTGTGGTTGGGATGGGCCATCTCTTCCTGCTCAGGTCTATGCCTTTCACGCCTTTCATCCTTTTGATGACCCTTGCAGCCTGGAAATGCAATGCTGAGAATGTGCGTCTCTGTCTCAGGGATACAGACCAATGACCAGGATGTCAAGCTGTTCCTTGAGGCCAAGAACTGAATTTCAGCTCTGGCGCCCAGTGCACGATACAGTACCTGGCTTGTTGCTCATATATAATAACAACTGAGGAATGAATAAGTGAATGGATGAGTGAAAATGAATAAACACACAGGAGCAAGACTCACAACCCCTCCAGAAGATTCCCCCTCCAGGTCTGATTTCTCCTCCCATCCTGCCTCCATTCCCCACTCCAACCCCCTAATCTGGAAGGAAACAGACTCCCTTCTGCCATGTCCTTTTGTTATCAGTGGCTGAAATCCTTTCACTGACAATTACCGTGTATCCCCTTTCCCCTGCCACTGGTCACACCCACTCCTCCCCACTTCTCCTCATCACCAGGCTTTGCTGCTTCCTCGCCCCTCCTCCTCTAGCTCTTGCATTTCCCCCATCAGGATGGAGCGTTCTCAGACAGAGAGAGTCTCTAGGAGGGAGCCCAGCCTCCTGCTTCTACTCAGGGCTCTGGAGGGAGAAGGGACATGGGAGCAGGTGTAAAACCTGTCCTCTGGGGGCTGACCCACTGAGGCTTCCACTCCAGGACTCCACCACAGAGAGCCCCCCTAGAGCATAATTACCTCCCATTAATATGTTAATCTCTCCTTTCCAGAAGGAAGGCCCCTTTTTTCCTTAAATAATGAAGTGCTAGGAGGACATATAGTGCCGGGAAGTAGCTGGGCTGCAGCTGAGTGTTTAACGTTTTAATTAAAGTTTCTCTGATAAATGTTTACCATTGCTTCTGATGCTGCCTGGGAGACAGACAGAAAGAAGGAAGGAAGGAGGTGAGAGCAAGGAGAAGAAGGAAGTGGGGAGAGGAGGAAGAGGAGGAGAAGGAAGCAGAGGGAAGAGAAAGGGAGGGGCACACAATGAGAAAAAGACCAATAGAAGGAGAACAGGCAAGAAACCAGTCAGAAATCACCCCCTCTCTATGCCAGCAAAGCCCTGCCCTGATGATCCTTGTACACTCCCCAGGCCTGTTCCTCACTTTCATCGGGGAGCTGTAAACTCCATTCTAAAGACAAGACAACCTTTCACTCCAATCATCCTGTGTTGCTAATTCTTCTTCCTGGCCTGCCCACATCACCACCTCCCCATCCACCAGGGAAGCCGGGGTCACATAGGCAGCCCACGTGGGGGTCCCTCCTGAGTGAGGGGCTTTGGCTCTCCCCCCTGAGGGGGGCATCTTCTTGTCCTCCGGTTATCACCAGAGTCCTCCATGTGTTGGGTCAGCTGAGCCACAAGTGACAAGCAGATGTGGTGACAGGGATGGCCATTTGACTGCTATGAGCTGTCTTTTAAAACTCTTTCTTGGAATTCAACCATCCCCTCAGGGGAGCTGTGTGTGTGTGTGTGTGTGTGTGTGTGTGTATGTGTGTGTGTGTGTGTGTTCTCAGGCCCAGCATCTCTGGTCTCCCCTCTCTGCTGCCACCCCTCTTTGCTAGCCTTAATTACAGCAATTTAGGAGGCACGTTTAAGATTGCAGAGTAAACCTATCAATATTTCACTTAAGAACGGATTTCTGTCGGATGGTATCACAGGCTATAAATGAGAAATATGAGACTTGTTCTCAGGTAGCCTTACACACACACACACACACACACACACACACCCCTCTGATGAATTATTAACATGTGATTTCCTTTCTGTCTCAGGCACTGGGAACAGCTGAGTGCTTTATTCTGCTATAGTCAGAGATGACTGTTTCTACTAAGCTGTTTGCCTAAAACACGTTCAAATAGACCCAAGGAAACCATGGCATCTTCTTGTTGAAGAAGGATCAAAAGTGTTATGTGACGCCTCCAAGGGATAAATAGAAATTACAGGAAATTTTTAGGTTAATATAAGGAATATTTGAACCATCAGAAGTGTGTGACGATGGAATGGACTCCTTTGGATGGTACTGAGTCCCCACCACTGACCATCTTCAAGAGCAGGAGAACAACCACTTGGCGGGGATGTCATAGAGGTGACTCAGCACTCCCAACTGGAAACCCTACGATTTCCTGCCAGCTAGTCTCCAGTTCCTTGGGAGGGACCTTTATTAGAGAAATAATCCTCTCCTCTGTCCATTGAGTCTCTCATTGTCCTTCGGAGGAGGCAATTTCTCTGTTGGCAAATTTGGGGGAGAATCTGATTATTCTCCACTTTGAGGATCTTCCTGCTGACAGAAGACACAAATTTTCTGCTCCTCCCCACCACAGGATGGGGCGGGGGTTGGTACTGAAGGTGCCGGGCTTTGCTTGAGACTCAGTGAGTCTTGTCAAATTCAGTCATGAGGTGTGAGCAAGCCCACTTAGCTAAGAGACCCTTACCTAATGGCACAGTATCCACTGTTGCTGTGGTATTAAAGATAATATCTTGGTCTCAAGCTGCTTGGCTCCTGTATCTATTTCTTAGAAAACTCTGAACTGAGTGTGGAAGAAAGGGTATTAGAACCCCCAAGACCCTAATGTAGTTCAACTTCCTAAGGTTGGAACACAGAGTAGTGAATGGCTATTTGCTTCCAGATCTACTACATGCCCATCTGCACATGACATTTCCTAGCCTCTGGCCAGGCTCAGCCAATGGAAGCAACAAAAAGAGACCACAGGAATGAAAAAGTGGGAGGGCAAGGTATTCTCCCTCTCTCATCCTGCTTCAGTGGATGTCCTCAGGGTGGTTGAATCTCCAACATGGTTCCAGCCTCTGCCAAACAATATTGCTGTGGTTTCTGGTATCAGCACCTCCTATTGTCCCTCCAACTCTAAGGGTCATAGTGGTCTGCTGTTGCTGACCTCTAGTTGTTTCCCCTCCCTATTTTGGTTTCTCGGTTCTTCCAACACTCAAGTAACCAATTTCTTGTATTCCTGACCTCTGATGGGAATATCTAAAGTCATTTATATTTTCATGAACAGATCCTGAATGATACAGAACATAGTCTCTACTTGGGGAATTTATGTGGCTGAGTCTCTGGATGGCAAGCTTCTCGAAGGTCCCCATATGATTCACAATTCCCTGGGGATCTATCCAAACCTCAGGCCCCTGACCTCTTTGCCCCCAAGTCCTGGGTGTCCAAAAGAGGGATGAAGTCATGGAGACCTACAGGGTATAGTCAGGATGAGGGTGGAGTATAATAGCCTATAGGGTGGGCTTTCCTTGCCCTGAGAAGTCAGTCACTGAGTGCTCCTGTAGCTGGGGGGAGGGGTAAAACAGTGCATTGTTGGAGGCAATCTTGACCTGATTAACTTCCCTACAAGGTGGAGGGGCAGAAAATTTGTGCTTTCTGTCAGCAGGAAGATCCCCAAAGTGAAGAACACTCAGATCCTTCCCCAAACTCACCCCAGCCTGTTCCATTCCAGATTGTCAGCTCCCCCTTCTCCACTCCTGCCTGCTCACTTAGATTCAGCTCACCAAAACTTCCTGCATCTTGGCTTGTGAGTGGTCTGGTCCAGACCATCTGATCCATGTGCCCCTGCCCTGTGGGACAGCCCTGGCTCTGGGGCTCTAGAACCTTTATCCTGTACCGATCCTTGACCACACCTACATACAACAGGCCTTGTTAGAGACAGGTCTCTTGAGTCCCCCCAGGTGCCTTGCAGCTGTCGGCACCCATCAGTGAGCCCCACTCCACCCGAGGACGCTGCCAGAAATGCAGCAGGCATCTGCATCTCCTTTCCATGGACCTGGAAACAGAGCAAGCCTGGGGCTGCAGATGTGGAGGTAGGCGCCACGGGAGATCTGTCGTACTAGCTTCCTTCTGCATCATTATCTGCCCACGAGCAACCTTAGAAAGTTGATTTAGAGATTTCTTGCCTGAAGAAAGAAGTGGATGACTTAATAAACTCTGAGATTATTCCGTGAACACCATGATAGGCCCTAAGGGTTTCAGTCTACAAACTCCTCTCCGTCATAATCATCGCTATTGCCATCCCCATCTCTGTGACGGCCATGAACTCTATCATCACCACCACAACAGTAACATCACCATCACTGCTGTCATCACTGTCATCTCCATCAAACACCCCCACCTCCATCCTTATCACTCCCTCCCATCATTCTTCCTGTCACTGTTATGATGATCACTATCACTATGAGCACCGTTACCCTAATCCACCCTACAGCAGCATCAGCCTCCACGTCTCACACACCATCCACCCCCTCATTCTTCTTCTAGGAGGGTTTGGCTGGACCCAGTACGGTAGGGCAAGAGTGACTTGGGGGCTCTCTAGAAACCCTGTGCAGAGCGGCAATGTGAAGTCAAGATACAAAGGAACAGAGAGGGGTTATTTCTGCACAGGGCATTTCTGTAGTGGGAAGAGCAGTGGCTAAAGGGATGGGAAGGGAAATCCACCACTGGGAAGGGAGCAGCCAGAGGAGGTAGCAGACCCCGTGTCTGGAATTGGTACCGAAGGTCTGTAGACCCTGGGAACTACACAGGGGATCAGTCGGAGTGGCTGGAGGGTGGGAGATAAAGGTGGGTTGTGCTGGCTGTTGCACTCCTTCCTCCAGATAGCTCACTAAGTGCCCAGTTGCCCTGGGCAGGAGCAGGGTAGGGTGGTGAGAAAGAGGAAGGCAGCCCCTGGAGTTTGGGAGCTGCCCTTGATGCCCTCCTGTTGAACATAAACAATTTCACAGGACATCAGCATCAGACAAGGCCACCCGGGACCATGACAGATCAAGACAAAGGCAAGTGTATTCTGCAATCATGTCTGAATGTGGACAAAGCCTGAACATTGTCTGAACCATAAAATGCCAAATACCCCCTCCCCCAGCCAATGTGAGGGACTGCTGCCTTTTCACCAGTTACAGCTCTAGCCTGGTTCCAGGTTGCCCTGCCTCTAGATCAAGCGGATCGATACCCAATCACAGAAGTGTCCCTGCTTTCCGACAGCACTCAACCCTGAGTAAACCCAGCCTCCTCGGATCATCCCCCAAATCCCCTAACTGAAGCCCAAGTCCTACAAATGCTTCTCTCTAGCTCTGTCTTCTTCCTGAGATACCCCACAGTCCCCAAGATGCATGTTCTCCCTCACTGCAACAAGTAATAAACCCACTGTTCCCCTACGGCTGTGTTCCTGGGGTCTTTGGTTAAAGGGCATTGACAGATGTGTGGGAGGGCATTACTTCTAGTGCGTCTGAAAGGGTTAATAACGCCCTTCCCTCTCATAGAGGTCTTCCCTTCTCCTGGAAAGACAGATGTGGTGACCAACATGTGGTGCGGTCAGGAAGCCTGAGCACCATTTCTGGGCCTCAGCTTCTCCAGCTCATCACCTTGATAAAGGAACAAGGAAGTGCCATCACCTTCCCCTGAGCCGCTTGGTGAAATGCAGGGTCCTGGACCTTACTCTGAGAGAGATCTCCAAACAAAAGACCTGAAGTCCATTATTTTAACAAGCTCCTCAGGTAGAACATGCGCAGCAAAGCTTGAGAACCTGTCATTTGGAAGGCCTTCAAGGTCACCAAAGGCTCAAGATTGGGGCTGTCAGGGCTGGGCTCTGCAGGTTTCCCAGAGAGAACTAAAAAACATCCCCCACCCTGGAAGCCATCTATTTCCTGGGCTCAGGCCCCCGTGGTGTTTCTAACCCACTCCAGAAAGGCCACACAGTATCAGGTCCTTCCCTGCCTCCCTAAGCGGGCCCACATCTTCTAAAGATCAGGGCATGACGCTGTTCAATAACATTCAAGGTAAAGGCGTCTGCCTCCAGCAAAATGTGTCTCAAAAGGGACTCACATTTCATATCTTGAAGTGAATGAAAATGTTAATCAATAGATCCATCATCTTGGCCCCGGGGTCTCTGAGCTGCAGATACAGGGAACACAAACCAATGATGGTGTTTAAACACACACACATACTTAAGCATACCCAGGCTCACGTGCACGCGTACGCACACGCGCACGGTTGTCCCACACGGAGGCTGAACGGGCAGACGGCTCTCACGGCCGAAGTCCTGCGCAGCCTCTGTACTCTCCGGTCCTCTCGTCCCACGCTGTCCTCACTGCCCCCGTCTTCTGTGAGGACGACCTGGCCTGGTGAGGTCTTAGGGTCAGACCATTTGCTTTGAGCCTGTCGGTGGCAGCCCCTCCCAAAGCTTAGACTCTGCTTTACGGAGCTGCAGGCCCAGCAACACCACCCTCCTCTTTACCTCTCCTCTCTACCCTGACTCACCGCCAGCCATTCGGGCCCCAGGTCATAGCTTTGCATCTCTGCTGATACTGGAGTGGGTTAAGACTCTGGGGCTGTTGGGATAGGGTAAGTGTATTTTGCATTTGAGAAGAACGTGAATTTGAGGGATCTGGAGGGTGGAATATTATGGTCCCTTCCAAGTCGGATAATGAGGTCAGTGAATTAGGGTGGATCCTCATCTAATGTGCCTGGTGTCCTTCTATGACAAGGAGATTAGGCCACACAAAGAGACACCAGAGAGGGTGAATCGTGTCCCCCTTTTGACCACTCTCCGCCTTTATGCATCCTTAGCCGATGGGGCTGGGGCCGCAGGCCAGCAGCTGGGAGTGGCTTTCCCAGCTACTCCAGAACAGATGTGAAGCCTTGGTGGGGCAACGTCCTATAGGCAAGGCTTGTCTGAATAGTCAGAGTGTCCCTCAGTCTAGCTGGGTCCAGTCACACCTGCCACAGTCACTGCCTTTCCACTCCTCCCTCCTCCAGCGGGCCCCATGGTGACTTGGACCCGCAGAGCCGCAGGGCTGAGCTGGGCAGAGTCGGAGGACCTGTGTGAGCCCTGGCCCTGGCCCTTCCAATTCTGCAAGCCTGCGCGAGTTAGCAGACTCTCTGAGCCTCAGTTTCCACGTGGGCCAGAAGAGAATACTACCATCTCTATCCATCCCCACAGGGTTGCTGTGAGGATTAAATGAGCTAACGCCGGCAAAGCACCGAGCCCGGCCGCTGGCACAGTGAACATTATGTTCTCAGGGATGTGGGCTCCTCTCTTGTCTCACGCCACGCTTCCCTGACACCCCCAGAGCAGCACTGTGCTCTACGCCATGTCCTGGGAGCCTTCGGCTGCCTTTCTCCTATCATTGTCCTCACTGCAGACACGTCAGGTGAGAGCTTTATCTCCATTCCTGTCCCCTGGCTTCTGGAAGTTACTCGGCCTCCCTCCCCACCCCCAGCGTTACATACTGGGTGCTGTTTGTCTGGCCCAACACCAGGGCGGTGCCAACAAGTGTGCACCAATCACAGAGCAGCTGCTGTCACGCACTTCCCGTCTCCTCCACCAGGGGGAGCGCCTGAGGACAGAAGCAAGCTCCTCCCTCCTTGCACCGGCTCCATTCGCAGCCCCTCGCAACAGGTACTCAACACGCGTGCTCTGGCTTGCCTGGGAGATGCTGAAGAATGCCGAGACCCCGGGGAAAGGGCCTGGCGGTGCCACGGGATTCCGCTTGGACGTTCTTGGCCTTTGTTTTCAGCCTGACTCTTAACTCCTGATTCTAACACCACTGAGCACCTCAGTTTATTAAGCTAGGAAATGGGGAGTTGAAATAGCCCCGAAGCTAAGATGGCCGTAGTCTGTTATTCAAGTATTTCCAGCCTGGAAAAGAGGCCCGTGGACACTAGCAGGGGATTGTTTCCATTTGCCTATGCTCGGGGGAAGGTGCCGCTGCTGCCTTCCTGCTTATTCCACCCCACCTCCCTCCCAGACCGGAGGAACATGTGACTTTCGGATGAAGAACGTAGGGAGGAGTGTGATTATGTGGGGACTCGGGGAAGATTTCCGTGAAAGAGACGGATTTCTAGGGATACCAGGGATCTGGTCGCCAGGCGGAGGCTATGGGAACCTTTCCTCTTTCCTAGTCTTGATAAAGCAGCTGGAGGGGCCTAGTACTACTGTGAGTAGGACAGAACCCTACTCTGCCCTCTCGTTTATGCTGCACGACCGTGGGCAGCTTCTTTGCTCCTCTGTGCCTCAGTTTCTTCATCTGGAAAATGGGCTTGCTGTGGGGATGACGCATGGTAACTCATGAAAGTACCTGAGGTCTGCAATAAATGGTAGTCGAACCTGGTGAGGTCCTTAAACCTTTAAGGACAAGCCATAAAAGACCCACTCCCAAAGCCACCACCCCCAGGCAGAGGGGGCCAGCCCCAGGGCACAGAACTTCAGTATGTCAGAGCCTCCTCCCTGCCTCCCTCCCCAGCCCAGCGGGTCCCAATAGTGGTTCCGGGTTGGTGCCCCGCAGTTTGCTGAATCCTGCAGTTTTGACAGGCAGGCCCAGGAACCCAGAGGCTCTGCATGGCAGGCGCCTGATTAACCACTGCAGTAATGGCCCCAACAACAGCAGCCCTGCGGTTCTGTGCCATGGGTGTCGTCCTGCAGCTGCACCCGCGCACTCACCCTACAACCTCTACCCCAGGCTGCGTGACTGGGGTAAAACCAGACCTGGGAAGGGACAACTGAATTCCTCTGGCTTCCAGAGATGTGGCTGCAACCCATTCGGCCTTCCTCCTATGGCTCTGTGTTTCAGAGCTCTTCTCCTGCCAAGAACCCAGCAGCAAGCAGGAATCGCATGCACACTGCAGTGAGGATTGAGGAAGAGCACTGCATTCAGAGGTAGGAGATCGTGACTGTAGAGTCTATGCTGCCCTTATGCACTGTGTGCCCAGGGTAAGCCTCTTCATCTTTCTAAGCCTTGGTTTCTTTATCTGTGAAATGGGGACAGTAGGCCCATCCTGGCTAGCACATAGGACTGAGGTGTATTACTTAATAAATGTGAATTGTTTTAGATGCCGTGCCAAACAAATAATGCCTAGAGGTTTCCTTGCACTTCATGAAAGGCCCCTTCCTGCACAATCGATGGAGATGAGGTGCCCTCTGGCTCCTCCCTGTGGACCTTTCTGGGCAATACAGCACCCCAGCTGTGCCCACATTATCTTGATGGATGAGCCTAGGGTGGGGGTTCCTGTGCATGGGGCAGTGGAGGTCTGGGAGGCAGGGCTGCCTGGTCCCATCATGAGAACCCAATCTGTATAAGCAGCAGGTTGGGGAGGACAGGATGCTCCAGCCTCAAAGAAGTTTCCATGTTTCACAGCACCTGACCCTCAGCCCCACCCCCACAATCAGACCTGAGCCCTGGGGGCAGAGGTCACCAAGGACTGAGAGAAGATCCACATGTACCTGGAGATCCTGCTCTTGCTGTGGGCCCTTCCACTTTGGTTGGGGGATGTGGCTCACTCTCTGAACCTCCCGGTCCAGGTGGGAAGGCTCCAGGTGCAGGAGACCCTCATATCAATCCAGAGCAAAAGCAGCTAGAGACACCTGCCAGGCATTTGGGGTCAAATGGTCCCTTGGGGTAGGGCAGTTGCCAGGGGAAGTGTGTCTGGGAAGGTCTGTGCCCTCACCCCATGGGTCCTTCTGGAGGGAATCAGCTCCACACCCACTTCCTGAGCCATGGACATAAGCAGAGACATGCTCTCTGGATATGAGAAGATGGGGATCAAGGGATACACTTGTGCAGTCAGCAAAAGGCACACCCTGCCTCTCTGACTCAGCTGATTTCTTTAGGGTACATTTTCCCCCCTGAATGGTCTTCCCAATCACTTTAGGTCTCAGCTTTCCCTTTTGAGAAATGGAGGAGAGTCTTCTGGTCTCCCTTTGTCCTGAGAACAGAAAGCTTGAAGGTAAAATGATGATCAATCTAATAAGACCTCTTTCAAGCAAAGGTACTAAGAAACTGAATCCATCTCTCCTTTTAGCAGGGAGAGCTAACATTTATGCAGTGTTCACCAGCTACCAGGTTCTGTCCTAATGGTTTTTCGTATATTAATTATATCAGTCCTATGAGGTAGGTCCTATAAATATCTCCCATTTTATAGATGGGGAAATTAAGGCCCAGAAAAATTAAGAGACTTGCCCAAGGTCCCACAATTACCAAGTAGTAGCTGGTGTTCAAACCCTAAACAGCCTGACTCTTGAATCTGCACTCTTAACCTCCAGCTATTCTATCTCTTACAGTCCTGGCTCTCCTCTAGCTACTTCTGTGTCCGTCTCTCATGCTGGACTGTGAGTTCATGGAACAGGAAACTGGCTTATTCCTCTTTGATCCCCTCTCGCTCCAGGCATAAGTCCTGGCACACACCAGGTGCCTAGGAACCACCTGTTATGTAAATAAATGAATAAATGGCATGGTGGCCGGCCAATGAAAAGATTTTTGGAGTCTAGATCAAGGGGGATCCCGAAGGCCTGGCAGTGCAAAGATAGCAGAGGTCTCCAGTAGGACATGCCCTGTCGGGGCTGTGCTCACTCTCTTAATCCTGCTTGCACACATGCTAATTGGAGTCACGAGACTTAGCAGCATTAGCCTGGTATCCAACTACAATATTTGTGTGTTAACAACCTTTACTACCAATGGACCATGGGAAAGTACATTGTAGCAGTGTCTCTAGTGCCAAATGAGGTGCATGTGCCAGCCAGTCCCCACCACATCCCCCACCTTCAGCAGCGAATATTCTGAGACCCATTCTGCTTTGTATTGTTATTATGATCACTAGTATTATTACTAATCTCTAACTGTATTTTTCCCCTGGAGGAAAGGTCACTTCACATGCTGTGGCTGGAACGCCAAGTGTTCTAGAAGGAATTGGAAATAATCATGACAACAGGCAGGGGTGTTGTATGAGGCTCACAGTAGGTGAGGAAGAAGGAGACCCCTTTGTTCCCCCCTGCCCCGCCCTGAGAAATCCTTCTCTTCACGAAATCCTGGGCTGGGTATGAAGCTTCAAAGGGATGTCTTCAGCCTGGGGAAGCAGTGGGGGAGGCAGCTGGGGGAGGTGGAAATGCCCTCCACCTGGTTGTAGGAGAACAGGGATAAATATCCAAGGTAGCCTGTGGGGGTGGGGAGACGGGCAGGCCTACAGTGTAAGAAATAATGAGTTAAAAGAATCATTCAATGAGTAAAGAGAAATATCAAGAATCAAATTGCAGGGAAGATTTCAAGTAATCATAAAGGGTTTTTCAAATATATTCACTGCTAAGAGCTATAGATGTCAGGGGAGAAAATTGGTTCACTTACCAATAATAGACACAGAGGCTAGGGGAGCAGGATGCAGACAGGGAAAGTACTTAACCAGGCTTCCCCACCTCCTTCTCCCCTGGGGCGCTTGGGGGGTGGGGAGTGGCCTGTCCCTCAGTTGAGAAGGGTGGGAGTGGGGGTAGCTGTGCCTCTGGGAGGTGGGCGGGTGGGCAGAGCAGGCTGAGTGGGAAGAGCGACTTGGACACTGTGGCTCCAGCAGCCCCGCTCCAGTGTGACTTCCTCTTCCCTCCCTGACCCAGGCAAGTTTACGTGAGGTGAGGACAGGTGCCATGCTTGGCATGGAGTAGGAGGCTTGTTGTTATTGTCACCAAAAATTTATTGATGGTTTATGAAGAGCAGAGCACTCTGCCAGGTGTGTGACAGATTGGAGCCATAGACACGCGGTACCTGCCCTGAGTTTACAACCTAATTAGGGAGGCAAGAGAAAATCCAAGGGAAAATGAGAAAGATCGCCAGCACCACACATGGGAGATCTGGACTGATCATGCTGGGGGGGGGGTGGGGGGGCGTGCTCAGTGGTCATCAAGGGCAGACCAATCAGGGGGAGCTCCAGGGGCACTCAGACAGTGGCCCTGTCCACCTGCCTCCTGCCGCAGCGTGCCTTCCCCCCTTTCAGGAGCCCTCCTGGTGTAACAGGATATGGTATCAGTCACAGACTCCACCCCAACCTGCCAGGAGAAAGGCCAAGGCAATTCTGTCTTCAGGAATGAACCTGGGCAGTGGGTTGAAGCTGACTTTAGTGTCACTGAGTGTGGAAGTGGCATTAGTGGTCATTCTCAGAAATGTCAGGGACAAAGTTCATCTCATGTCTTATGTAATTTTCACACCAGTTTCCTGAACCCCATTTCCCCTAGGGCGATGGGAAGAGGACTAGGCGATATATGCACACACAGCGGGTTATGTTATGGGAGAGGAACCTGTGCTAGGGAACCCGAGTCTTTTATCATGGACAGTAACCATGCTTGTCCTTTGCTCCAGAAGAGACCATAATTGTATTATACTGGATAGTAAGTATGTTTGCCTCTGCTACAGCAGGAGATACTATCTCTAGCCTCCAAGACTGTTTGCTACACAAACATCCTTGAAAAGACAATCCAGAAAAAGAAGCAATCATTTCTACACTTGCAAGATGTGCAGAAAGGCAAGACCCATGAATAACTCTCTTTGGATATGAACAACTATGGAATGCACTTATTTATTATAATTATTAATATATTTATCTTTTCCTGCTGGAGTGGATGCTCTGTGAGGGCCAGGATTGAGGTTTCTTTTGTTTCCTGATGTATTATCAATACATAGAAAAGTGCCTGGTACCTAATAGGTGCTCAAAATGTGTTGGTTAAATGAATAAATGATCGCACGAGGAAGGAAATAGTCCCCGCGTGGTTATCTCCCGCCCGGGAAAAATTTCTTTGCCTAATTGCCAGCATTGTGTGAGGAGAAGGAGCCCTGGTTCTGAAAAAGGAACCTCGTTCTGTGACCCACTGAATCGGTGTGGGTCACATGCCTCCCCTACATGTTCCCTGTGTCTCTGTGTTGCTGGCGCCCAGTGACTCAGGTAACATGCTCAGGGAAGAGCCTGCTGGTTTTGACTCTATTTGTGCAGCAGAGAACATACGTGCATCACTAGGCCCCAGGCATCTCTCCTGGGCCTCCCCTCCTCTTCCCTGCCTTTCTCAGGTTGGTAATTAAAAGTATCAAAGCAAAGTAGGGCTGTCTCATTACATGTCCTGTTTATGTGACTGTAATGTGCTTAGAGATGATTTGAAGTGTGTGGAAATCAGCCTCGGAGCTTGCTCTGCAGCCAGCCTGGAGCTGGCAACCCTGAGATAAGGCTATCAAGACTGGGCTGTGAATTAGTTCTAAAGTAAACCAATAATGCATTAATGTGGGTGAGGAATTACAAATAACAGAGAAGCTGCACATTTCTCTGATTAATTAGCCTTTCTAGTTAATCTTGCTTCTTGTAGAGACAAATCATGGGCCCTAATAGTGGAGCAATTTCCCATTGGTCACTGGGGCACCAGCATGGGGCATCAGGCCTTAGTTCTCTAGGGCCCACAGGGGCCCCAAGCAGTGGGGCTCCATCCAGGGGTCACTGTGGCCACGTGGGAATTTTTCTTTACTTCTGGGCTCTTTCCTCAACCCAGGAGGGGAGCACAGAGTAGAGGGAAGGATGGGAATTGGGACCAACAGGCCTCTAGTGCCCCATTCAGGAGTGTTTGGTGATTCCTAAGGACGGAAGACTGGGAGGGGAAGGTGAGCTTTTGGGACTGTGCCATTCATCTGGGGCTTATCACACAAGGCCCTGGAGTCTCACCATTTCATTCATTCAGTCATTCAGCTGTGGGGGGGTTGCTTTGTTGTTGTTTACTTGTTTAACCTCTTCCACATACTAGGCTCTTCGCTAGCTCCAGGGATGCCAAAATGAAAGAATGACAACTGACAACCTCTGTGAGGAGGAATTCCTCGCCTGGAACTAGGATAGAGCTGTTCCTGCTGTGCCGTGGTGTCTGTCCCTGTCACAGGCATTTTGGAGGTGAGGGTCCAGAGTGGGGAGGGAGGTGGGCCATATTCACCCCGACATCACACATGCAGTTTTGTCCACCTGCTCCCACCACTGCCTGGATTTGGACACAGTGGAAATGGTTTGGGATTTTTTATTTTTGTTTGTTTGTAGAACAGAAAAACTGTTTTTTTCCAGCCAAAAACTTCCAGAGACTCTGGAGTTTGGCCCGCTGGGGCTGGGGCTTTGGACACCAGACTCGTAGTCTACTCGACCACAGACTTGCTAGTGGTCCAGTGTCATTTAGAATTAAATTTATCCAGTAGTAACAGAAAACAAACAAATAAACAAATAATAGTGGCTTAAATAACAGTTTATTTCTCTCTCACTTCTAAGAAATTCAGAAGTAGTCAGTCAATCCTAGACTACTAAAGTGTTACACGGCATCCAAGATCCTTCTATCCTGCTCCTCTACCATTCGTGGCCTCTATTCCAACATTATCTCATGATCCATGATGGCTGCTGGATCCCCATCCATTATGTCTGCATTCCAACCAGCAGGGCAAAGGAAGGGCAGAAGATCGTTTACTTCCTTTTTTAAAAAGATTTTATTTACTTATTTGACAAAGAGAGAGAGAAAGAGAGAGAGAGCGCACAAGCAGGGGGAGCAGCAGGCAGAGGGAGAAGCAGGCTCCCTGCAGAGTAAGGAGCCTGATGCGGGACTCGATCCCAGGACCCTGGGATCATGACCTGAGCTGAAGGCAGATGCTTAACTGACTGACCCACCCAGGCATCCCCATTTCCTTCCTTTTGATGACAGTTACCAGAAGTTGCACACTTTATTTCTTCTCATATCCCACTGGCCAAAACTCAGTCATATAGTCCAACTTAGTTGTAATGAAAGTCAGGAAAAATTGTTATTCTAGACTTAAGATAATTATGTGCCTGATTTTAAAAAGTACTAGTAGAATGAGGAAACAAGAGAGTGGATTTTAAGTAACAGCTAGCATCTTGGCCCCAGTTTGCCTTCATTTTGAGAACTGGTTGACCCAGTCTGCTCTTTGTGGTGGGACTGGGAGGGGGGTATGGGATCTGGTCACTTGGAGACTGCCCAGTGAAAGGACATGGCTGCTTTGGAGAAGGGTTTGCTCTCAGGTAGGATAGTCTCTACCGGAGTGATTTGGTTGCCTGGAAGTGTGGCTCCAGCAGACTTTTTGGGGTTATTTCTTTCTTGATCTCTTGCAGGAGCAGGACTTCTCTTTTCTCCACAAGCATCTGTCAGTCACCAACAGTCAATATTTAGGCAGTGCTTCCAGCACTCTCAGCCTCAGCTTGGCAGGGCAGGAGTGATGCCTTAAGTCAGTTCCTGCACCAGCATGGGGCTCCAGAAAAAGGTGGGGTGTCACCAATGTGTTCCCACTGTGGAACAGGAGTGGGGAAGTACCTTTAATTGCAGTGAGAGTGATTCAGGTAAAAAAATCAGGATCTCTTAACTGAGTCATGAGAGGTATAGAAGCAGCTACTAGAAGAAAGAGTGGCATTTCTTTCCTTGTGGTTATGAGGCTCTGAGAATGACCCATCTGGAATTAAGTCTGGCATGCATCCGGCAAACATGCATTGTGCACTGACCATGTGCTTTTATCAGTCTTAGCACAGGACATGGGGTGTGGAGGAAATACTGAGAGGAAAGAGATATGGAGTGTGTCCTCAGGGTCTCACCAAGATAACAGGAACTGGAATGGAAGCACAAGACTCTCAAATCTACCTGGCTGGGTATCAATCATCACCACAAAGAGTCTTCATCATTCCTTACATCATAACCACCATTATTATCACCATCACCATCATCATCATCTTTACCATTATCATCACTATCATCATCATTACTATCACTATCATCACCATTATCATCACTCTCATCACCATCACCATCACCATTATTACCAATGTCATCACATCACTATCATCACCATCATCTTCATCACCATCATCACCATTATCATCACTCTCATCACCATCACCATCATCATCACCATTATCATCACTGTCATCACCATCACTATCATCACCATCATCATTGCCATCATCACCATCATCATCATCACCATTATCATCACTCTCATCACCATTACCGTCACCATTACCAACGTCATCACCATCACTATCATCACCATCATCATCATTATCACTGTTATTACCACCATCATCACCATCACTATCGTCACCATCATCACCATCATCACCATTATTACCATCATCCTCACCATCAGCAGCAGCAGCAGCATCAGCATCATCAGCATCAACATCAGCATCATTATCAACACCATCATTATCACCAGCAGCAGCAGCATTGCTATGGAAACTAACCATCCTCCCTGCTGAAGCCACTCCTTACATCATGACCATTGTCATCACTATTATCCCCCCAAATTGCACACATACTTTTGAAAGGGTTTAAACAGAGTAACCAACCTCTACCTATGGAAATGGGATAATTCATCATATAATATAATCATATAATTATTAGGTGATAACATGTAACATTTCTTGAGCATTTACCATATGCCAGGAACCATTCTAATTAACTCCTTTAACCCTTGAGCAATCCATAATGTAGCTACTGTTATTATCTTCATTTTTACAAATGAGGAAACTGAGGCCCAGAGAGACCATCATGGAACAAATGAGCATAGGGAAAACATAGAAGTCAATTCTGAGACCACAGCAGGTCTCTGGTGAGCACACTACTCAGTTTCCTGGTTGGGCGGGTGGGAGGCAAGGGAGCGAGGACTCGTCTTCATTAACTGCTCTGGGGTGACTTGCAGAGCTTTGCTGTTCTGACTCATCCTCAGGGCCCAGACTCTGCATGGAGGACCAAAGGGCAGCCTCTTCCGTGTAATGAGGAGTCCAGCTCTGCAGGTTTCCCAGCCCAGCATCCCCCTCAATCCCCACAGAGGAGGAGCTGGTTGTGTCCTTGGTCTTAGTGGATACAGGGGAGCACCTGATACTTCCTCAGGTCAGTGAGCTGATTTTTTCCAGTTCCTCTTGTCAGTGCCTCCTGGATCCATCCCTGGGCACTTCCTCCAGGACACCTTGATTTCCTCTTCTGCATACTGAGCATATGAATGCTTAGCTTGCAGGATTGTTAGGACAATTGTGACCTGAAAGCACATCTGTAAACTGTGGCACTCCTCTGTTCAAGTCTCACTTTCTCCCCTTGACTGTGAACTGACCTCCATGACCTGCTTCTAGTGAAATGACATGGATGTGGCAGAAGTGGTGGTGACTTCCCACGGGAGGTCATAAAAAGCAAAGCACCTTCCACCTGACTCTCTCTCTCTGCTTTCCCATCACTTGCTTGTGGAACCCAGACACCAAGCATGCTGTGGGGAAGTGAAGGCACATGAAGAGACCACATGTGGGCATCCCCTCCATCAGCCTCAGCTGAGGTGTGATGACAGCCAACATTGACCTCCAGAGGTGTGAATGAGGAGCTTCTAAGATGACTCCATCTGACTTTATCACTCGCTGTGGACAAAACCCTGAGTAAGTGCTACCCAGTTGATCCCCATCAAACCCCAGATTCACGAGAAGGGCAAATAACTGTAATAGTTTCAGGCCACTGTTTCAAGGTGGTTTGTAGATATGGGAACAATGTTAAATGAAGCAGCCTTGTACCCCATGTCTCACACGATGCCTGGCACATAGTCAGTTTGCCATAAAGCATAGCTCTCTTGGTGCTTTATCTTGTGCCCTGGGGTCAGGACTGTGCACAGCGGGCTGGGGTGCACACCCTCGTGGGAACCCCTGACCAACATCTGGTGTCTTGAAGATGCTGTGGGAGAAGATGGAGCAGGATAGAGAAGGCTGGAGAATGAACCTGGGGGGAGAATCAAAGAAAACCCACACAGGAGCTACTTTTGGTTGACAATGCACAGGCGTGGTGCTAAGCATTCTACAGCACCCTCCTCGCAGCCAGGCTCTAAGATGGGCTTCGCCCCACCCTGCAGGTGAGAAAACCGAGGCTGGGAGATGTGCTTTGGGGTCCGGTCCGGGATCCCGGAGCTCATCAGCATAGGTGCCAGAGGTTGTGCCGGCTGCCTGGGCCCTCTCCTGCCACCCCTCCCCTTACATCCACCTCCTTGATGGATGCTTTCCTCTTACTCTCAGCCAATCAATAAACTAGTAATCACCTTGGCCCCCAAGGTGCTTATCTGCACTGTGGTGCCAGGAAGTGCTTCCTGGTTGCATCCGTCTGTACTGCTGAAATTTCCTTAGTTTGTTGGAGCCCGGGAATGTGGGCTTGGATTCCTCCCTTTAATAAACCTCTGGGGACCTGATAATTCTTGCTATATTCAATGCTGCTCTCCACTTGCACTTCGTTCCCCAATGCCCCAGCTCCTCTCATGGAAGAGCAGGCCCCTCTGGCCTCCCCTGGCCTGTGCTAGGGGCTTTCTCTCCTGGGATCCATGGATCAGATCAGGAGTGCTTCAACCAGGGCAATATTGTCCTCAGGGGGTGCACAAACTGGCTCTTCAGGGGCAGGGGGAGGACTCATCTGAGCTGTTACTATGGTGTGTGGCCCCCACAGATACAGGGTAAATCTGCGGTGTTGATTATGGTTTTTCTGCCATATTGCTCCAGGACGATAGTGAAGAAAAAGGTTGCAAAACAGTGATCTAGATCCCTCACCACACAAGGTCCAGATGCTGTTGGTTCTTTCTTGGGTAAGGGTGGCAGGGGCTGGGGGCTCCCAGTGTGGGGGCGAAGGTCCCATGGTTCCGATTCCTTGGTCCTGCAATGGTGTCTGGGGAGGGAAGAGGGGACCATGCAGGTGCCAGCTCAGAGGCAGGGACTCACACGTCTCCTTTTCCAGGACTCCAGCTCCTAGCACTTGCTTCTTGTGTCAGAGTACCCAAAGGAGTGTTTTCTTTAGAAAATCAATAATGATTGATTATTTATTCTGCTGGAAATAAATAGATCTGATCACCAGGGTCAGAGATTAACTGAAGCTCTGGGCTGCAGCTGGGAGTTCAGGCATCTGTGTTTTAGATTCCTCCCTCTCTCATATTTCCACCCCACCTCTGGCACCAGGGCCAGCACAGGTCAGGGGGTGCAGAGACTTCTCGACCAGAGGGATGGCCGCCACCCCACAGCTGTAGTCCACATCCTTCATCCAGTGGGCAGAGATGACAGAAAGGCACCTCTCCCAGTCTCTGCATGTGGAATTGGTGGGTGCAGAGGGGCCAAGGACGTGCTGTGAGCCCTCCTTCTGTGTTCTAGGTGTGTGTTTGTTATCCATGTGTGGGGTGTGTGCTGTGTCTGCTGCTGCATGCGTGTCTTGGTGTGCATTTTCTTACAGGTGTTGTGTGGCTGTGTGTCTATCTGTGGAGCTCCTTCTCTTGGTTGTTATGCCAATCTGACCGTGGTGAGATGCCAAGCAGGGCAATTTGCATGCCAAGCACGGGCTGCCCTATTACCTTAGGAGAGAGGGTTGGTTTTTATGAGAGCAAATTAACTCTTCTTTAAAGGTGTTTAAAAACACCTCAACTCTTTCAGATCCTCTAAACATTTAAGACAGTGTGAAGCACAGGACGGGGGGGCGGTTGGTCCTACGGTGTAACTGCTTGTGAGGGTTGCAGGTTTGTTCCAGCACAGTGGGGACTTTGGGCAGTGGGACAGGGGTGGGGCTGGAGGCAGGCAGGGCTTGAGGTTGAAGTATCAATAAGTGCAGGCAGATAAAATGGAAGAGGAGTAGGTGGGACCAGGGAGAGAAACTGAGGATTGAGAGGAAGGCATGGTTGTGGTTGGAATCCCAGCTCTTCCACTGAGCCATCTAGGGCAGGTGGCATCTGTCCTAGAATGGGTGAGTCATAGCTGCTTTCAGGTGCCTGGAACAGCGCAGGAGAAGACACACATCTAGTGATCAGGACAGTGGCTGACCCACGGGAGGACCTCGGGGAGATGATGCTGGATTGATAAATAGATGAGCTCCAGGTCTCAAAAGCAGGTTTTGCCTTGGGTCTGAGACCAGGTATTGGTCCTTCCCGAGCCCTGGATATGAGAGATGCCCGGACCCCTACTTGTGCTAAGGCCCTGTCTGGCCAACACACCCGGCACTTCAGTCCCACTATGGTAGCCACAATCCAACCACAGCTGGTTATACACTTGAGCTCCTCACAACAGTTCCAGGAGCATCTCTCTGGAAAATAGGCCGAGCTAGAGGACCCTGCCTGCATGATGTGTAGACAGCTCTTAGAGCAATGCATGGCCCATTGTGGGCACCGTGGGCACTATGACCATCATTCCTGTTTTACAGATGGCCAAATTAAGGTATGGAGAGAACCAGCAAGTTGCCCAAGGGCACCCAGAATCTGGCCCTAGACCTCTGGCTCCAGGTCCTTCATCCTTCCTTCTATTAGCACTTGCCTTGCTCTTGCTAGGAACTGGCCAGCGACCAGAAGTCTACTTTTTCACTCCTGCTGGTGGGCTGAGCCTTATCCTTACTGGGCTGCCAGTCACACCCGCTGATACCAACCGTCAGCTTGCCTGCTCACCTAGATTCCCGGGTCATATATGTACCCTTGCCCCCCAACCCCCATCACCACTCCCTTCGTGCTTACAGACCTCATCATCCTTCCTGAAGGAATCCCTGCCTGCCTGCCTTATTCTTACCATGGGGACACAAACCCAGAAACCACTGAGATTATTACCTCTACTTTGGCTGTCCCCCAAACTGCTGTGGCCTGAGAAGGCAAGGGCTAAGGGCTAAGGTCGAGGGCAACAAACTGCCAGGTGTCTGAGAGTCCTTCCAGTCAGGCAGTGGTTACTCAAGGCTTAACTGCTGTGCATCATTTGTCACTGTCTGTATTTCTCTGTCTTGTCTGATTCATTGTTTAATTTCCTTTTGTTTCCATTTGTTCATTCTTTGGCTTCAAGTTTGCTGGTTCTTTAAACTTGCTGAGGAGGAAGTTTGCTATTATGGGGAAGATGACCAAATGCCGTCCTCTGAGTTTTCTTTTGGCTTTGTCCTCTTGCCTGATTACCAATTATCATCTTAGATCCTTTCCCAGAAATGCAGACGATGTACACGCTCTGTTTCATGTTTCAGACCTTTTAGCTTTTCTTCGTGACTCAGTGGTCTGCTGTGCCATTTGCACTGAGGGGCTGGGAGTGCAGGCCATGTCCCTTCTCCCAGCCACAAGTGCCAGCTGTCACGCCCTCCGTGACCGGGGATGCACACTGTGCACAGCCCACATGCTCAACTACACATAGAAATATTCGTGCATGGTATATTTTCACCAGTAAATATCTACTGATTGAACACTGAGGTCAGGCACTATTCTAGGTTCCGGGGTGCATTGGCCAGAAAGACAGACAAGAACATTGCTCCTGTGAATATTACACACACACACACACATGCACACGCACAGCCATGTATACTCTTACTCTCCCCCCTGCCCCACACCACCCTTTTTTGTCTACCCTTTCCCTGGGATAAAGCTTTCGGATACCTTGACCACAGTCTGACCTTGTTAGTGTGGATACCACTGCCCCTGGGCAAAGTGTCCCCCCAGCCATGTAGACCTTGAAGGTTGTCGACTCCGCCTTGCAGAAGTGACTGGGTGCATACTTACCCAACCAGTCCCCTCCGGGCTATGTCCCTGAGCTCTGTCTCATGTGCGTACAAGGAAATATGAGCTCAGATGCTCATTGCACCCCTGCCTGCAACGGCAACAATTGGAGAAAACCAAAATGTCCAACTACATAGCGGAAAAAAATGACTGAACCAGAACTGCATGGATCAGTATGGATAAATCTCAAGCATGTAACATTTCATAAAGAAAAGCAAGTTTTAGAAGGATTCCATTACTATGCCGTTTGTATAAATCATGAGACCATATAAGCCAGTGCTATGTGTTATTTATGGATACGTGACTGAAGGGCACAGAATCCCACACATGGGAGTGGGCATGACACATGCCAGGTTCAGGAGTGTGGAGGCCCCGGGCCAGGGGCAGGATCAGGACCGGGTCATGTTTACCATAAGGACTTCAGCTGAAACTATAATATTTACCTTCATAAACCAGTTACTGGTTACCTGATGTTCACTGTGTTATTAGTTATATATTTTATGTCCAAACTATTTTATTTTAAAAAGATATGGGCTCAAAAGAGAACCTAAGGTGTGTATTTATCCAGGATTTCTCTGCAGTCAGAGTTAGAGTCCTATTGGAGGCTTTATTTCTTCACTTGATTTGTTTTCAAGTTGCAGGTAAGTTTTTTTTTTTTTTTCAGATAAGAATCTTCCGTTTAGGGAAAATGACTGGGGTTTCTTGCAAAAGATGGCCATGATTGTCTGTGAGGCGTCTGGATCCTTTCACTCCTGTTTGGTTTTCAGTTTGCTTTGTTGCTGACTGGCGCTAACTACAACAGGCCGGATTTCCCTGCCCGGCTGAAGTGTGTGGGATGCGAGGCATAGGGGACGCGTGGTGCGGGAGAGACCTTTCCCTGTGGCTTCTTGGCTGGCAAGGAAGGTGGGGCCAATCCTCTTCGAAACTGAGCCTGTAAAGTTCTTCCGTGTCTGGGAGCCTCACTCCATCAAGCCTGGTGCAAACGCCTGGCAACCTGACCCTTGCCCCAGGTGGCGCCATTCTGTGTCCCTCCCTCATTGGAGCTCACGGGTCCAGGGTCCCAGCCCATCAGTGTCCTGCTATCTACCAGGTTACTTGGTAAACGGGCCCTACTTAAGGATCCTTGTGAGGGGGCGCCTGGGTGGCTCAGGTGGTTAAGCGTCTGCCTTCGGCTCAGGTCATGATCCCAGAGTCCTGGGATCAAGTCCTGCGTTGGGCTCCCTGCTCCTTGGGAGCCTGCTTCTCCCTCTGCCTCTCTCTCTCTCTCTCTCTCTCTCTCTCTGTCCTTCATGAATAAATAAAATCTTTAAAAAAAAAGGATCCTTGTGAGGACAGCATCCAAGGGTGTGGCCTTAAAGGAAGCTAACAGACAGATGTGTGATGTGGGCCTCGTCTTGCCTCCTCTGCCAGGGTGGCCCCGAGGTTGAGGGTTACATTTATCCTGTCAGCTGGGGTGCCAGACAGGTTGCGTGTGAGCAGGTGGGTGGTGGGGAGAGGCTCGTTGAGAGGGGCCCTAGTTCCTAGGGAGCCCCTTCTGCTGCCCCCAGGCCCGCTGTTCACCCACCCCTTCTTGCCTCACTACCAATAGCAGTAATCCATCTTCTGTGGCCCCTTGAATTTTTGTTATCAGGGAGAATCAAATCTGGCGAAATGGCAGGAAAAGTGCTTGCATTGGGCTTTTTGGCAAAACTCAATTAAAGTGGGAATTGGACTTGAAAATGAGCCGCTTTGCTCACTCCTCTACTCAGAACATTCTCTTCTTTCCCGCATATGCTGCGCACCTGCACAGGGTGGCCCAGGCCTGGGATGCAAAGAGCAGTCAGTGAGAGAAGCCCTGGCAACTGCACCCAGTCCCACACACTGCTGTGATGGAGGGGCTGTGGGTCCCAACTTTCTTTTTTTATTATTATTTTATTTTATGTGAGTTCCATTTTCAGTGGGGAAACTGTGGCATGTGCCCATTAAGCACATTGCCCAAGGCAGCACAGCTGGTCAAGGGCAGAGCCGACATAAAAATCTTAGTATCTTTGGCTCCCCGGCACAACCTTGCCACGCCATGTTGCCTTGAGACATTTCCGTCCTGATCTTCTAGAGTCCCAAGCCCACAGAATGCGGAGCTTCCTCTTGCCATCTGAACAAGACAGGGGTGGACTCAGCTCCACTCCAGAGTCTGTCCCCCAAAAGAACAGAGTGGTTCTCCCAGTGGCAAGTGCCATTTAGAACTGCCAGTGCTCAGCCTGGATGCCTCTGTGGACAGAACCCACCCCTCCGCCCCCACCCTTCAAGGTGTCCTGGGCAGCCGCTGTCTCCCTGCTGGGGAATTTGCAGAGTTCTGCTGCTGGAGATCACCTTCCCGGAAGCCTGGACCATGCCAAGCACCAGCCATAGCTGTGACTTCCTTAACTCCTCCTCCAAGCTTCCATTGTCACAGCCAATCCAGGTGGTATCACTGTTCCCATTTTACCCTTGAGTGTGCTGAAGCACGGAGAAGCACAGTGCCGGGGGTCACACAGCTAATGTGGTTTAGGAATTCAAAACCCATACCTGTCAGTCTGGGAACCCCTGAACAGCACTCCACCCTGTCCCGACTGTCAGGCTGTTGGAGCCTGCCCCCTCCCCAGGGAGGAATTGGCTCCTATTCTATGCAGCCTCCTGGGTATAAAGTTCTATCCCTTCCACACATCCCAACACCTACCAGGGCCCTGCAGACCAAGTTTCTTAAAGTTCCATCTGTTAATCATCCCCACTTGGAACTAGAGAAAAGAAAGCAAGTGTCAACCTGTCTGTGGGGGAGTTTTCTATAAGATATTATTAGAATTTTGTCTCCCTGGAAAAGGAGAAGTCATGTGATTGTATTTAGGGTTAGATAGTGAATACACTTTGATTTGAAATGAGTCATAGTTAATTGTGTGTTGGTCATTGAGACCTGGCCCAAAGAATGCTTTCATTCCTCGGGTATTACCAAGGTGGCCTTCCTAAATGTGGGAACATGGTTACTTCAGTGCTGATTGGATCCCCTGCCTTACTGGGTCTTAGGAAGAAATAAAGCAATGAGAACTGATTTTGGTGAATTTTTTTAGACAGCAAGTAATAAAATATCTGACCAAAGTGGTTTCACTTATAAGGGTTTATTTAAGTCGCATAACCAGAGGTCCACATGAGATTTGGGGGCAGCTCAATGATATTATCAAAGCCCAGGCTTTTACTGTCCGTCCACCTACCGGGCAGCCATGCTGGCCATTAATATTGCAGGATGGCTGCCCAGCTCCCAAGCAGCCAGATGGGGAGGGGCATGCCTCCTCAGCAGAAATATATTTCCCAGTGTCCCACCCCTAGCAGGCTTCCTCATGGTCTCATTGGCCAGAGCAGGATTACCTGCCCACTCCTAGACCAATCACTGGCAAGACGGAATGGGATTATCCTAACTGAGTTAGACCAAACAGATTTCATTCCCTGGGGCTTGACACAGTCCCATCCAAAATAGAAGGGAGGAGAAGATAACAGCTGCTGGGTAGCCATGAACAGCAGGGTGTACCTCAAGAAGTCAGCATCTGCTTCTGAGGTAGCCAGGAGAGCTGGTCTTGAAATGATAGACAGGCAGCTGAGGGTGGGGGTGGAAAGGGGTCTGATGCCTTTGATGTGTTATAGCCACCTTGCCCAAATGATGCTCTGAACTCCAACCCTACTCCTGAGTCTCCCTAAGATAGGAGACATGGGTACCCTCGCAGAGAAGCCAGATTCCAGGCAGGTACAATGTAATGTTTGTGGTGTGCTGTTGTGGTGAAGGGCACAGAGTATAGTTTGAGTGGGCTGTGTAATCCTGGGCAGGGGACTTAATTTCTCAGTGCTTCAGTTTTTCTCATTTGGAAGTGGGAACAAGAAGATTTACCTTTGCCAGACCCAGGGGGACAGCACCTTGGTTTAAAATTTCTGCTTCTCATTGCAGAGCCTGTGGCATTTGGTGTCACTTTGCAGAAGCCCTTGGCAAACAGGTTTCCTAGAGTGAGTCACCTCTTCTCAGAGTGCTGTGAGACAAGTTCATGCAACTCTCCTCTTGCATGAAGCCTTCCTGGATTGCCTCAGGTGGTGGACCTGATACCTCCTGATGATCTAGACATGGTGCAGCTCTCTTCCCTTTCTTCTTCATCTATGAGTGCTAGCCCTCTCTTGGTGATCCCCGCGAGAAGGTCATGTTTGCACAGTCATGTATGGTTTTAGTAAATGTGTCCATGTGTATTATTACATTGAATCCCCACAACAACTCTATGACATAGGAATATGTTTATACAAGAAACCAAAACCTGAAGAAACTGAGTTCCTGGTTCAAGGGGTGGACTTGGAATCAGGTGGAAATAAAACTCAAGCCCTGTAAAAATAATAAATCGTACTTACATACTAGTCACTATATGCCAAGCACTGCTCTATTATCTCATTACATGTTCACAGCTAACCTAGGAGGTAGGTTGCTATTACTAGTCCCATTTTACAGTTAAGAAAACTGAGGCACAGAGAGGTTAAGTGAGCTCCCTAGGTTATCACAACTTGTTGGTTCTGGAGCCAGGATTCAAATCCAAGCCATCTGATGCCAAAGATCATGGGCAGAACAGCCATGCTACACTCCAAGCCTGGTGTATCCACCATTGCAGCATATGGGAGACTCCGTTTCCCTATTACCCACCTTTTAATCACTAATGCCAGGAACAAAGTTATCCCTCTCCTAGGATGCTGCGTGTTGTGTTATTCACCAGTCAGCTCACATTCCAGGCCTCTAGGGACTTATCTCTTGACTATCTCCAGTCCATTTCCATTTGAATCTTTGATGAATTCAGTGATATATTCTTGTACAAAAGACATGGTCAAGAATATAATTGATCTGACCCAGATGTCAGTATGCCACGCTTCTGAGAAACCTATTCCTGAAGTCCAGCATTACCCCAACTCAGATCAGAGAATCTCAGAGCAACCTCATCATCAGAAACACTTAGGAGCTCCCTATCATCCTTGACGTGGCCCAGGGGGAACCCCATGGCCTCACCTTTGACCTCAGCCACAGGAGCCTCCAGAGAGCTTCAGCCCTGTCCCAATGGCTTGACCAGTGATCTCTTCTGCTTACCCAGGCCTAGGAATGGGGTGTGTTGAGGCTGTTCCCAGTCTGCTTAGCAGCGCAGGGAGACCCCTGCCACCCCACCTAAGGGAGGAGGGGGTGATAGAGACCTTAAAGAAGATCTGGTCACAGCGGGGATGGATGTCTATGACATGTTGTTGCCACGCTGTTCAGATGAGGCTCTGAGGTCCAACTGTGCTTTCCCAAATTGGAAAGGTGGGGACATTTGCAGAGGACCTCCAGGGAGGTGAGACGGTGAGGCCAGCTAACATCTCCCTCTGTCTTTGCTTAGACCCTGGACCTGCTCCAGATCACCTCTCCTGGAGCTCGCTTTCCCTTGCTCCCTGCTCTCAGAGCTGGACACACACAGGAAATCCAAGCCAGTGTCCATTCTTCAAGGTCAGCCTGGAAGGCGAGTTGAGCCAGAGGAGGATGACGGGGTCTCTCCCAGCATCCCTCCCCTTCCAACTTCTCCCTGAGCAGCCGGGTTTGGGCTGGCGTGTTCCCTCACTGGCCTTTCAGCTTGTTGAGAAGAATGAACCGCTTGAAGGAAACTTTACAACTCCATAAATAATCAGGATATTGAGCACACAGGATGGGAGTCGCACCCTCGGAGTGGGCCAAGGGGGCTGGGCACTGGCTGGGGTTCTCATCCCAGGGTCCATCGACCTGGCACCGTTTCCTCCAAGGAGATGCCTTTAGCACACTGGGGGGTGTCAGTGCCTCCTCCCATCCCTGGCTGATTTTCCTCCTGGAGGGGTGGAAGCCAGCGAACAGCAGAGCTCTTGCTGCCCACTGAGAGCCAGAGGTCCGGGCAAAGTGGGGAAGCAGCCACTTCACAGAGTTTTTCTGCAGACGCAGAGATGGATGCCCAGGAATCGATCCCTTCTGAAGATGAATCACAGTGAGATGCACAAAGAAAACCCCTTTGGTCTGAACAGGCAGATAATGTTCCTGACAGGGCCTCCACTCTGTGTCAATTTGTTGTGATTGGTGGGAGGCAGCAGGGGAGGAGGAGAGGGAGCTCCAGAGAGCTGGACAGTGACAGGGTGGCGGACTCCCAGAGATGTATGCAGATCCAGGGACTTTGAGGCAGTGATGCTGAGACAGGGAGAGAAGGAGAGACAGAAACACAGAGAAAATGCAACAGCCATGAGGAGATTCAGAATGGAGGGCAGAGGTGTTTTAGATTTTTGGTGGTGGGAGGGAGTGTGTTGGAGGCTGGGAGAGTCTCAGTCGTTAACCAGGCATTCAGGTCATATTCAGCTTGTGTTCATTGCTAATGATTAATTAAAATACCTGGTCAGCTCTCAATTACCAGTGAATTGCTCCAGCATGTAGCTTCTCCATGGGTCCATGGGGGTCTCCCTTCTATTACAGATGTTTGTGTGGGTGGGGGAGAGGCAGAGATAGAGAAAGATATTCATGTCGCATATGAGGACCAGCCAGATTCAGTTTGATTCATCTTTTCCTTTGGAATTAGCAATGCTTGCCCAAACTGTGCAGGTAATTAAGAGGTAACTGTGGGAGAATTCATAGCATGCTCTGCCTATCCTTGATGCACGACAAGATCAGGCTTTTTCTAATTATAATCTTAGAGCTGGAGAATCTTAGAATGTGGTTCATCGGAGTTGGGCAGGAACCCGAGATATCTTCCAGTTCAGCCCCTTCCATGGCATAGATGGAAGGACAGAGGCCCAGAGAACCACAGGTGCCCTCTTCTTCTACCTGCACAGGTGAGAGATGGAATTGTCCATGTCCTTTCAAGGGCAGAGGCAGAGTGTCCCCACAACAAGACTTTGTCAGTTCAGAATCCTCCTCTCTGTGCTGCCTCTCACTGAACCAGTGCTAGAGCTTTTTATTTCTAGACCCTACCAGACCCTGCAGGGTGTCTGAGAGGAGTGGACCCCAGAGACAGATGAAGAAAAGCATCCATCTTTGATGTTTATAGAAATTGTCTCTTTCTTGGTGCTTTTGGAAGTGTATCATTAGACCTGGGGAAAGGGTGGAAGGTATACATCGAGGCCATCTTGTGGGGCAGGTCCTCTGGAGAAACAGGAAGGTGGAGTGGTTATTTCTATAAACTCATTTCAGGAAGTGAATGGCTCCTACAGCAGCAGTTCTCAACCATGGGCAATTTTGGCGATGCTCGGAGACATTTCTGGTTGTCACACTGGGGGGTTCTATTGGCATCTGGTAGAGAGGGGCAGGTAAAGCTGCTAAACACCCCATGATGCAGGATCAGCCCCCACAACAAAGAATTTTTCTGCCCTAAATGTCCCCTCTGTCCCATTCTGCTCATTTGACAGGGTGACCTTTCCAAAAAAAAGGAGACTCACTTTTCAGTGGCACTCCAGGAGTTGACTTGCCTGCTAGAACCCAAACTAGTTCCCCAAGGTCATTTGTAGGAGACATGTTCAATAACTGGGGTGGCTTTCACTGAGGGCTGTCTTTTTCTACCTGAGCTCAGGAGGGAAGAGAGAGGGAGGTCAGCCTGGACATGCTGTCCTCTTTCCTTCTTTCCTCTTCATCCTTCCCATTTCCTGTCTTACCCTCATCCTCCTCTTATCCATGTTCTTCTGTTCCAGCTCCTTCTAGTCTAGGTCTTTGCCAAGTGTCATCTGATTTTCTTGATGCCTCTCTCCTGCCCAAAGCTGAATATTGTACAGAACAAAGCAAAAGGTTTCATCTTTTCTCCTTGGAACTTAGACCCCACATAGACAATTGCCACCAGCCCCACTCCCTACAGTTTGGTATATTGTGTCAAGGTGTTGAGATCCTGCTGAAATTACCTAACGGTGGTGTCTCCAGCACATCCCTCATGCTCCAGAGCATAGCCCCAGGGTAGCCTCAGGGTGCTGACCCTTCCCCGACCACTCCACCTGTTGATAAGAAAGGGAGTCAAAAACTGCTTAAGGATGCTGATAGAACAGAAGCCCTCTTCCACCAAACGTGAGCTTGGGTAGAGAAGCTGGAAGAATTGGGATTCACACAGCTTAGACCCAGACATTCATTCTTGCTCATTTTTTATTCTGATCAGAGTTATAGGATTCCAGAGAGGTGGAATGCAGAAGTGAAAAGAGCACCAAGAGGAGGGAAGTGGGGAAGAGGCACTTCCCAGGAGCCTTTTCATACAACCAGACAATAATGAGTATCTTTCAACTAATAATGGATACTCAGGTGAGAAAACCCAGGGACAGCATCAGAGAACCTCCCAGCTTTTCCTTCCCCTCTCTCTTCCACCGCCCTTCCTTCCTCCCTGTGGGGTATGCCACCCTTTCCCAATCACCTGTCTTCGTCCAAGTCCCACTTTGGAACCTCAAGTGTGTGTGTGTGTGTGTGTGTGTGTGTGTGTGTGTGTGTGTGTGTGTATAAAATCAGAGGGCTCCCCTGGAAGATAGATGGGCTTTCTCCCCGAGACATGCCTGTATGTGCTAACCTTACCATTTCCACAAAGGCTTTGAGGGGGATAATGAAATTAAATTAAATGGAGCACAATGTAGCTACATTACAGCATGCCAATGCCATATCAGCTTACACAATGTTTTCGTCTTTAATTACCAGACCATCCTCTGAATTACAAATGAGGAAACTGAGGCTCAGATAAGATAAGCCAGTTGCCTGAAGATTCACCACTTGTGAGTGACAGAGGTGGACCTGGAGGCCACTTCTTGTGACTGCAAAGTAGGAGCTCTTTCTGCCACACAAAGAGGTGGCAACAGCAGAGGACTAGGTGTGCCCAAACATCCAGGACAAGAGAGCCTCTCTGAGTGAACCAGGAATAAGCTTCCATTCAGAGAGCCCAGGCCACTGGCTAGAGAAGGGGAGAGAGGGCAGGACAGTTTCTGAGGGTAGAGGGGCAGGGGTGGTTGTGGGGAGCAGGCATGAGGAGCATAGGGGCTTCAGGGACAGAACTGTGCAGGCCCAAGGGGTGGAGTATCCTGGAGGGATGAGGGGGGAAGAGAGATGCTTCTATCTGCTCCCTCTAAGGGCCTCTCTCCTTCTGTTCCTGCCTCCTCTTCTTGGCATTTGTCCCTTCCAGAGCTGGTCCGTGGCACCTCCCACACCCTATGCACATACTTTAGGGGCTTTCTGGGGTGCTGGTAAGATCATAGGAGGCCTGAAAACACCTACTCCAAGACTCTGGCCCAGAGCCCAGGCTCTCCTATCACTCACTTCTGCTCCTCTACCCTCCTCTCCACCCTGGATGCCAGCCTCCTATGGTATGACTATAGGGAACCTCATCTTCAAGGACCACAGAATGATAGGGGTCATCTGGTCAACCCTCAAGACACAGCAGAAGAAACAGAACAAGAGAGGGGATGGGTCTTGTCTGAGGACACATACTGGCGAAGGGGGTGGGTGGGGAGGGGAGATAATGGCATACTGGTCTCCTGAGCCAGGCCAGACTCTTCCCTCGCTGCAAAGGCAGAGGCTGGGGACGGCACTGGCAACACCGAGGCACAACCAGCAGGACCACAGCCTGAAGCACTGCCTGCATCTCCCAGAGTTGGTTCCAGCCACTCCTTCCCTTGTTTATGTTTAATGTTTTTAAAGCACGTCTCAGTTCAGCGCTTTTGCCACAGTAAATATCTAATAATTATTACTTGCCTCACAAAATAGTGCCTGGAAATGGTGCTTACTTAATTTTGTGCTGAGAGAGAAAGACTCAGAAAAAGCCTGCAAAACTCCTATCTCATCTCAAGTGCAGTTGCCTATTTATGGTCTGAAGAGGAGGGGTGCCCCTCAGACCAGCACCTGGGACTGATGCTCATGAGGATATTGGTGCTTTTATTAACTGGATTCAGCCTACCTTTCCCTTCACAAAAGCTGCTGAGATAATGTGTGAGAGAGAGACAGACAGAGAGAGACACACAGAGAAGAACCTAAACATTCATGATTAAAGCAAATCTCTGAGTATAAATATAAAAGTGTATATGCCACAAGTCACCTCACTGGCATGTGTATATGTGCATATACATAATTTTGTCCATGTTTTTCATTTTCACAACCAGCTGGTAGTCCCAAAAATGGTCCCTGCAAAGGAGAACACAGCTGGAATGACGGTCATACTCATCACAGGTGACTTTACCATTTGCTCTCGTATTCACTGTCTCTGTTGATCCAATCTAGATATTTTCATGCCCATTTTACAGATGAGTATCCTGGGGCTCAGAGAGCTCAGAGCATAGACTGAAGTCCAAACACTGCTAAGTGTCAGAACTTGAGTTCCTGACACTGTGGGACACCAGATTCAGAAACATTAGCAGTGGGGTCAGATTTGAATCTTGCAGGACACATCTTGCCTGATTCACAATTTTCTCATCTGCCAAATGGGGATAGTAGCATCAACCTGCTATGTCATAGGCAATTGTGAAGGATGAATGGTTGGTATGAGAATTACACAAGGTGACAGGTGTAAACGCTCCCCATCATGCCCGGCCTGTTGCAGACACCTGTACCTGTTTGCTTTTATTGTTATCAATAGATCCAGTTTCCATCCCCTGTCTGCAATCCCAGCTGTATGAGAGCCCCCTTATCAGCAGTCCCAAAACCCTTCGGTCACAAGACCCCTCTGCCCTGTTGCATGCTATTGAGGACTCCAAAGAGCTTCGATTTATGTGATTTACTTCTACTTTTATTGACTGAGAAATTTAACAAATATCTATTATTTTAAAATAGCAATAATAAGTCCACTAGTTACTATAAATCATAGTTTATGAAAAATAACTCTATCCTACAAAATAAATTTGTAAAAAAGAGTGACCGACTTTTACATTTTTGGAAATCTCTTTAATGTCTGCCTTATTTTGAAGACAGCTGGATTCTCCTATTTCTGCATGCAGTGTGTTGTGAGATCACATGTCAGGCAGCCTCTGGGACACACTGCTGCACATTCATGAGAGAACAAGAGTGGAAAAGGCAAATCACACCTTAGTTTGATTTTAAAAATAATTTGGACCTCACGGTTTCCCCAGAGGTCCCAGACCACGCTTTGAGAACCCCTGTATGAGGTGAACGTTGAGCTCCCTCCCTGCTCAGACAGGCTATGCTTCTCTACATTTCTTTGACTATCCCTGAAGAATTAAGATTGACTAAGACAAAAGCAAGCAGTTGCTTCCTCAGATTTCTCTCCGGCGACACATGCTCATGGGCCTAATATTGATAACTAAGGTTTGGTGACTTCTAAGCTGAGCCATCAATTGTTACCAGCTTCTCTGATGGCATCCACCATTGGCCTCAGACTGAGGGTGTTGATTGATTGATACGATACGCTGTGTCTTGGACGATGCACTTCAATGTAAGAAACAGAAAACCAAGCTCAAAATGACTGCAACCATAAGTGAATTGATTATCTCACACAGTGAAAAGTCCCAAGGTTAGGAAGTTGTAGAGCTGCTTGTCTCGGAGGCTCAATCATAATCATCAATGCCCGGGGTCCTTTCCATCTTCTTTCACCATAGGTTGATTGTGTCTCATGTTCACAAGATGGCTGCAGCATCCCCCACCATCACAGGCAGATACAACAAGATCATTATCAGAAAAATCATTCATGGGGCACCTGGGTGGCTTGGTTAAGCCTCTGCCTTCAGTTCAGGTCATGATCCCAGGGTCCTGGGATCGAGCCCCACATCGGGCTCCCTGCTCAGCAGGGTGTCTGCTTCTCCCGCTCCCTTTGCTGCTCTACTTGTTTGTGATAACTCTCTCTCTGTCTGTCAAATAAATAAATAAAATCTTATTTAAAAAAAAGAAAAAGAAAAATCACTCATTCCCTTGGGTTTCTTTGTATTAGTGGGAAACATTTCCCCCAGCCAACTTTCCTTCCGATGTTATTGGCCCAAATGGGGTCAGATGCTGTGTCAGTTTCCTAGGGCTACTGTAACAAACTACCACAGCCTATGGGGCTTAGAAATGTATTGTCTCACAGTTCTGGAGACCAGAAGTCCAACGTCAGGGTTCCAGCAGAGCCACACTCCCTCTGAAGCCTGTAGGGGAAGGATCCTTCCTTGCTCTTCCAGCTCCTGTGGCCCCAGCCCTTCCTGGGCTTGTGTAGCATCCCTCTGATCTTCACAAAGCCCTCTCCCTGTCACACACATTGTCTTCCCTCTCTGCATGCTGTGTCTGTGTCCAAATTTCCCCCTTTTTATAAGGACACATTGCATTGAACTAGGACCCGCCCTAATGACCTCAACTTCATAATTTGCAAAGACCCTATTTCCAGACAAGGTCACCTTCACGAGTACAGGTGTTAGGATTTCAACATATTTTTGGGTGGAGGCACAATTACACCCCGAACACCTTCCTTCTCTTAAATCACTGGCAAGGAGAATGAAGTCATTGCCGTTGGCTTCCAGCAACCCTCAACCAAGATGTAACAGCTTTCCTCGGGGGGGGTTGGACATGTGGGAGAGTTTTGAGAAGTCTGGGGCCCCTCTGAGCACACATTCCCTGGGGGCATAAATGCTACCTATCCTGTAATTGGATGCCAATAGTTCTCCACTGAGCTACACTGGGGACTAATCCAGGGCAGGGGGCACCTGCCCTGTGCACAGGGCCCCTGGGAGTAGGACAAAAATGGAAACAAAAGTTCTGCCACAGACTCAAAGAGGGAAATAGATCCGGGAAGGCCATTTAACAAGGCCAGCTGCCTGTTGCACTGATTTCATGGTGTGTCCTTCCAAAGGCCTCTGACCCAGACCCAGAGCATCTGGTAAAGCAACAATTATCTTCCTCTCTTCCTTTTGATAAGGGTGAGGGAGAAGGGCAGGAATGATTTTCTTATTTGTTTGAAATACCTCTCTTCCCTCCCCCACCATGTCCACAACCACCCTGTACCCTCAGTGTTAGTAATTTGGCTGATTTCAGTGGGGGGGGGGGTCTTGGAGGGGGAATAGAAAAAAAGAAAAAAAACACATAACTTCAGAACACAGCCACTATTACTTTTTTATTTTATTTTATTTACTAGATGATTCACCATGTGTGTCTTGCTTACCAAAAATGGGGATCTTGCTTGTATTGAAAATCAGGCCTACTACTTTTAGGAGAGCAGTGCCTATTGTTCTTTTATATTTTTTATTTATTTTTCTTTAATTTTTATTGTTATGTTAATCACCGTACATTACATCATTAATTTTTCTTTAATTTTTTTATTGTTATGTTAATCACCATACATTACATCATTAATTTTGATGTAATGTTCCATGATTCATTGTTTGCGGATAACACCCAGTGCTCCATGCAGTATGTGCCCTCCTTAATACCCATCACCAGGCTAACCCATCCCCCACCCCCCTCCCCTCTAGAACCCTCAGTTTGTTTTTCAGAGTCCATCGTCTCTCATGGTTCGTCTCCCCCTCCGATTTCCCCCCCTTCATCCTTCCCCTCCTGTTATCTTTTTTTTTCTTAACACATATTGCATTGTTTGTTTCAGAGGTACAGATCTGTGATTCAACAGTCTTGCACAATTCACAGCGCTCACCATAGCACATACCCTCCCCAATGTCTATCACCCGGCCACCCCTTCCCTCCCACCCCACCCCCACTCCAGCAACC
The DNA here is from genome assembly GCF_003265705.2 of Callorhinus ursinus. NCBI lineage: Eukaryota > Metazoa > Chordata > Mammalia > Carnivora > Otariidae > Callorhinus > Callorhinus ursinus. The sequence goes on from NW_027397121.1 coordinate 196,535, forward strand.
CTCAGTTTATTTCCTGAGATTAAGAATTCCTCATATCAGTGAGGTCATATGATACATGTCTTTCTCTGATTGACTTATTTCACTCAGCATAACACCCTCCAGTTCCATCCATGTGGTTGCAAATGGCAAGATCTCATTCCTTTTGAGACTGCATAATATTCCATTGTCTATATATACCACATCTTCTTTATCCATTCATCTGTCAATGGATGTCTTGGCTCTTTCCACAGTTTGGCTATTGTGGACATTGTTGCTATAAACATCGGGATGCAGTACTCCTTATGATCCCTGAGTATTTACCCCAAAGATTTTTATCTTTGGGGTAAATACCTAGTAGTGCAATTGCTGGATCATATGATAGCTCTATTTTCAACTTTTTGAGGAACCTCCGTACTGTTTTCCAGAGTGGTTGCACCAAATTGCATTCCCACCAACAGTGTAGGAGGGTTCCCCTTTCTCCATATCCCCGCCAACATCTGTCATTTCCTGACTTGTTAATTTTAGCCATTCTGACTGGAGTGAGGTTGTATCTCATTGAGGTTTTGATTTGGATTTCCCTGATGCCAAGATATGTTGAGCACTTTTTCATGTGTCTGTTGGCCATTGGATGTCTTCTTTGGAAAAATGTCTGTTCATGTCTTCTGCCCATTTCCTGATTGGATTATTTGTTCTTTGGGTGTGGAGTTTGATAAGTTCTTTATAGATTTTGGATACTAGCCCTTTATCTGATATGTCATTTGCAAATATCTTCTTCCATTCTTTCGGTTGTCATTTGGTTTTGTTGACTGTTTCTTTTGCTGTGCAAAAGCTTTTTATTTTGATGAAGACCCAATAGTTCATTTTTGTCCTGCTTCCCTTGCCTTTGGCAATGTTTCTAGGAAGAAGTTGCTGCGGCTGAGGTCAAAGAGGTTGCTGCCTGTGTTCTCCTTTAGGATTTTGATGGACTCCTGTCTCACATTTAGGTCTTTCAAACATTTGGAGTCTGTTTTTGTGTGTGGTGTAAGGAAATGGTCCAGTTTCATTCTTCTGCATGTGGCTGTCCAATTTTCCCAACACCATTTGTGGAAGAGACTGTCTTTTTGCCATTGGACATTCTTTCCTGCTTTGTCAAAATTAGTTGACCATAGAGTTGAGGGTCCATTTCTGGGCTCTCTATTCTGTTCCATTGATCTATGTGTCTGTTTTTGTGCCAGTAACATACTGTCTTGATGATGCCAGCTTTGTAATAGAGCTGGAAGTCCGGAATTGTGATGCCGCCAGCTTTGCTTTTCTTTTTCAACATTCCTCTGGCTATTCGGGGTCTCTTCTGTTTCCATACAAATTTTAGGATTATTTGTTCCATTTCTTTGAAAAAAGTGGTTGGTATTTTGATGGGAATTGCACTGAATGTGTAGATTGCTCTAGGTAGCATTGACATCTTCACAATGTTTGTTCTTCCAATCCATGAGCATGGAACGCTTTTCCATTTCTTTGTGTCTTCTTCAATTTCTTTCATGAGTATTTTATAGTTTTCTGAGTACAGATCCTTTGCCTTTTGGTTAGATTTATTTCTAGATATCTTATGGTTTTGGGTGCAGTTGTAAATGGGATCGACTCCTTAATTTCTCTCTCTTCTGTCTTGTTGTTGGTGTATAGGAATGCCACTGGTTTCTGTGCATTGATCTTATATCCTGCTACTTTACTGAATTCCTGTATGAGTTCTAGCAGTTTTGGGGTGGAGTCTCTTGGGTTTTCCACATACAGTTACATATCATCTGCAAAGACTGAGAGTTTGACTTCCACTTTGCTAAATTTGGATGCCTTTGATTTCTTTTTGTTGTTTGATTGCTGTGGCTAGGACTTCGAATACTATGTTGAATAGCAGTGGTGATAGTGGACATCCCTGCCTTGTTCCTGACCTTAGGGGGAAAGCTCTCAGTTTTTTCCCATTGAGAATGATATTTGCTGTAGGTTTTTCATAGATGGCTTTTATGATATTGAGGTAGATACTCTCTATCCCTATACTCTGAAGAGTTTTGATCAAGTAAGGATGCTGTACTTTGTCAAATGCTTTTTCTACATCTATTGAGAGGATCATATGATTCTTATTCTTTCTTTTGTTAATGTATTGTATCATGTTGATTGATTTGCGGATGTTGAACCAACCTTGCAGCCCAGGGATAAATCCCACTTTGTCATGGTGAATAATCCTTTTAATGTACCGTTGGATCCTACTGGCTAGTATTTTGGTGAGAATTTTTGCATCCATGTTCATCAAGGATATTGGTCTCTAATTCTCCTTTTTGATGGGGTCTTTGTCTGGTTTTGGGATCAAGGTAATGGTGGCCTCATAAAACGAGTTCTGAAGTTTTCCTTCCATTTCTATTTTTTGGAACAGTTTCAGGAGAATCGGTATTAATTCTTCTTTAAATGTCTGGTAGAATTCCCCTGGGAAGCCATCTGGCCCTGGGCTTTTGTTTGTTGGGAGATTTTTGATGACTGCTCAATTTCCTTAGTGGTTATAGGTCTGTTCAGGTTTTCTATTTCTTCCTGGTTCAGTTTTGGTAGTTGATACATCTCTAGGAATGCACCCATTTCTTCCAGGTTATCTAATTTGCTGGCATAGAGTTGCTCATAATATGTTCTTATAATTGTTTGTATTTCTTTGGTGTTGGTTGTGATCTCTCCTCTTTCATTCATGATTTGTTGATTTGGGTCATTTCTCTTTTCTTTTGGATAAGTCTGGCCAGGGGTTTATCAATCTTGTTAATTCTTTCAAAGAACCAGCTTCTAGTTTCGTTGATCTGTTCTACTGTTCTTTTGGTTTCTATTTCATTGATTTTCTGCTCTGATCTTTATTATTTCCCTTCTCCTGCTGGGTTTAGGCTTTATTTGCTGTTTTTCCTCTAGCTCCTTTAGGTGTCGGCTTAGGTTGTGTATTTGAGACCTTTCTTGTTTCTTGAAAAAGGCTTGTATTGCTATATACTTTCCTCTTAGGACTGCCTTTCCTGTATCCCAAAGATTTTGAACACTTGTGTTTTCATTTTCATTGGTTTCCGTGAATTTTTTAAATTCTTCTTTAATTTCCTGGTTGACCCATTCATTCTTTAGCAGGATGCTCTTTAGCCTCCATGTATTTGAATTCTTTCCGACTTTCCTCTTGTGATTGAGTTCTAGTTTCAAAGCATTGTGGTCTGGAAATATGCAGCAAAAAACCTGATTTGTGACCTAGGATGTGGTCTATTCTGGAGAATGTTCCATGGGCACTAGAGAAGAATGTGTATTCCGTTGCTTTGGGATGGAATGTTCTGAATATGTCTGTGAAGTCCATTTGGTCCAGTGTGTCATTTAAAGTGTTTATTTCCTTGTTGATGTTTTGCTTAGATGATCTGTCCATTTCAGTCAGGCGTGTGTTAAGGTCCCCCCAGTATTATTGTATTTTTGTCAATGTGTTTCTTTGCTTTTGTTGTTAATTGCCTTATAGAATTGGCTGCTCCCATGTTAGGGGCATAGATATTTACAATTGTTTGATTTTCTTGTTGGATAGACCCTTTAAGTAGGATATAGTGTCCTTCC
>NW_027397121.1:200189-288812 GCF_003265705.2 Callorhinus ursinus
CTTTTGTTGTTAATTGCCTTATAGAATTGGCTGCTCCCATGTTAGGGGCATAGATATTTACAATTGTTTGATCTTCTTGTTGGATAGACCCTTTAAGTAGGATATAGTGTCCTTCCTCATCTCTTATTACAGTCTTTGTTTTAAAATCTAATTTGTCTGATATAAGGATTGCCACCCCAGCTTTCTTTTGGTGCCCTTTAGCATGGTAAATGATTTTCCACCCCCTCTCTTTCAATCTGGGGGTGTCTTTGGGTCTAAAATGAGTCTCTTGCAGACAGCATATCGATGGGTCTTGTTTTTTCATCCAGTCTGATAGCCTGTGTCTTTTGATTGGGGCATTTAGTCCATTTATATTCAGGGTAACTATTGAAAGGTATGAATTTAGTGCCATGGTATTGCCTGTAAGGTGACTGTTACTGTATATTTTCTGTGTTCCTTTCTGGTCTATGCTGTTTTTAGGCTCTCTCTTTGCTCAGAGGACCACTATCAATATTTCTTGTAGGGCTGGTTTCATTGCCCCTTCCTTTAGTTTTTGTTTGTCCTGGAAGCTTTTTATCTCTCCTTCTATTTTCAATGAGAGCCTAGCTGGATATAGTATTCTTGGCTGCATATTTTTCTCATTTAGTGCTCTGAATATATCCTGCTAGTCCTTTCTGGCCTGTCAGGTCTCTGTGGAGAGGTTTGTTGCCAATCTAATATTTCTACCACTGTAGGTTACATATCTCTTCTCCTGAGCTGCTTTCAGGATTTTCTCTTTGTCTCTGAGACTCGTAAGTTTTACTATGAGATGTCGGGGTGTTGACCTATTTTTATTGATTTTGAGAGGGGTTCTCTGTGCCTCCTGGATTTTGATGCCTGTTTCCTTCCCCAAATTAGGGAAGTTCTCCATTATATTTTGCTATAAAATACCTTATGCCCCTCTCTCTCTTTCTTCTTCTCCTGGGATCCCAGTTTTTCTAATGTTGTTTCATCTTATCCTATCGCTTATCTCTCGAATTCTGCCCTCGTGATCCATAGTTGTTTATCTCTCTTTTTCTCAGCTTTTTTATTTTCCATCATTTGGTCTTCTATATCACTGATTCTCTCTTCTGCCTCATTTATCCTAACAATTAGTGCCCCCATTTTTTATTGCACCTTATTAATAGCCTTTTTGATTTCGCCTTGGTTAGATTTTAGTTCTTCTATTTCTCCAGAAAGGGTTTCTCTAATAACCTCCATGCTTTTTTCAAGCCCAGCTAGTATCTTTAAAATCATCATTCTGAACTCTAGGTCCAACATCAACTAATGTCTGTATTGAGTAGGTCCCTGGCAGTCAGTACTACCTCTTGTTCTTTTTGTTGAGGCGATTTTTTCCATGTTGTCATTTTGTCCAGAGGAGAATAGATGAATGAGAGAACAAAATGCTAACAGGTAACAACGTCCCCAGCAAATATACTCTAAACAAATCAGAAAAGACCTGAAACTAGGGGAAATGAAAGGGAAAGAAAGAAAAAAGAAAAAGAAAAAAAAAGATAAAAACAAACAAAAACAGAATATGATCAAATATGATCAGGCTGGTGCATAGATTAGTGCCACACACTGGATTTTGGGTGTATTTTGGTCTGTTAGAAGAAAGTGCCTCCCAAAATTTTAAAGAAAGAAAAACTTATATATGTACAAAAATAAGGGTTGATACAATGAAGGGGTGGAATATTACTGTAAAGATGAAAATTATAAAAAATTTTATAAAAGGAATTGATAAGAAGTTGTTTGAAAAAAGAAAGAAGAGGATTTAAAAAAAAAGGGGGTGAGAGAATGTGATCAGTCAGGAGACTAGAACAAAGCCATACACTAGAGATTTAGGTTATATTTTGATCGGTTAGAAGAAACTGTATCTCAAAATTTTAAAGAGAGGACAATTTATATATATATGCCAAAAATAAGGGTAACTAGTATGAAGGGATAGAATATGACTCTAGAAATGAAAAATAAAAATGTTTTTTTAAAAAAGAGACTGATAAGATGTTGGTTGAAAAAGGGAAAAAGAAAAATTAAAAAAAAAGACATTTAAAAAAAATTAACTTTGAAAGACTAAAGAATCATGGTAAAAAAGCCATGAATTCTATGTGCAGTATTCCCCTAGTGCTGGAGTTCTGCCGTTGTCATTGATCGATAAACTTGGTCTTGGCTGGCTGTTCTTGCTGATCTTCTGGGGGAGGGGCCTGTTGCCGTGGTTCCCAAATGTCTTTGCCGGAAGCGGAATTGCCCCGCTCTTGCCGGTCTGGGCTAAGTAACCTGCTCGGGTTTGTTCTCGGGAGCTCTTGTTCCCTGCAAGCTTTCTGTACAGTTTTGGAGGACAAGAGTTAAAATGGCGGCCTCCCAATCTCCGCCCCGGAGGAGCCAAGAACTCAGGGCCCCACTCCTCAGTGAGCCCCCAGAGAAAAGCAGTCAATCACTCCTGTCTCCCTGGTCTCCGGCCGCACTCCGTGCTCACCCGGCCTGTGACCGAGTGTTTCTGTCTCTGGCACTGACTCAGTGTGGAGTCTCCAAATCCAGCAGATCGCTGAGGTGCGCTCCCACACCGTTCTTCCCTGGGGAGGAAGGGGAGTCTCCCCGGATCTTCTGCTTGTTGGGTCCCTGCTGGAGGAGCAGTGGCCCAACTGTGTCGCCGATCACAGTTTATGGCAACCCTGAGCTGCGAGCCCGCGCCTCGGCTCCGTCTCTGCAGCCGGCTTCCCCGCTCCGATACCTGGGAGCTCTGCCGCACTCAGGCACCCCCGGTCTTTCTGTGACCCCGAGGGGGTCCCAGAGAGGGTTCCACCCCCCACTTAGCCACTGGAGCGATGTCCCTCAGCAGAGCCGACTTCTAAAAGTTCTGATTTTGTGCTCCGCGGCTCTATCACTTGCCAGAAGCAGCCGACAGAGGCCCCCTCCCCCGCCGTCTATCTTCCCGAATATCGCCTCGGATTCACTTCTCCGCATGTCCTACCTTCCAGAAAGTGGTCGCTTTTCTGTTCAGAGAGTTGTTGCTATTCTTTTCTTTGATCTCCTGTTGAGTTCGTAGGTGTTCAGAATGGTTTGATCCCTATCCAGCTGAATTCCTGGAACCAGACAAAATCCAGGTCTCCTACTCCTCTGCCTTCTTGCTCTGCCCGCACGCCCCCAGTGCCTATGATGATAACATTGAAGGGATGCTGAGAAATATAAATCACAATTAGCCAGACTTAATTCCCCAATGACAACCACTGTTATTCTGCTGGATCTGTTCTAGTCTTATTTTTCCTCCCTACGCATTCTAAAATAAAATATTTGAGATTATACTACTATATACATAGATTTTTTTTTTTTTTTTTACTCTGGTTAACCGGTACATTTAGAAGTTCTACAAAAAGATAGTATAAAGAGTGGCTTGGTGGCATGAAAGATCTGCCACTAGAGTCTCAGTTTAAAAAGTATAATGATTTAGAACATTAGTGCTCAAGTTGCCAGAAGTGATGGAGCCTCTTTTTCCAGGCAGCATGGGCTGGACGAGAAGACTGCAGTCTGCTTGGCATCCTGTGCCCCCCGTGGGATTATGGGGAAAGCCCCAGGCCCAGGTGGAGGCAGGTGCTTCCGTCTCTGAAGTCTACTCTGACTGTTGTTATAGGCTCTTCTGGTCCCCTCCTGGGAGGTCTCCTGGACAGAAGTGACAGATCTGGGTGTGGAGGGGGCATCCACCATGCCCTCACAGAGCACACTCTCACCCTGTCTCCTTGGACACCCACCTGCTTGAGCCCCTAGCAGGGGTAGATGCCGCTGGTGCTGGGTGGGTGACTGACCTGGGAGGGTACCTTCCTGGTACTAGGCCATCTCCTCCCATGGAGAAGGATGGAGGGACAGACCTCCTCTTTCATTTCCTAGATCCTCTGCAGCTCTATCAAGCTTGCTCTCCTCCTCTCTGCTCCCAGCTGAAAGTAGAGTGACCCTTGGCACCATCCCTGTTGATGGCTGGCTCTGAAGGCCCCTCTTTAGTACAGCAGAGCCAGGCTTGAGGGCCTCCAGATGGGCTCTTGTACTGCAGATTGTCTAAGCACCCCTGCCCAGCCCTCTGGGAGAGAGAGGGCCATTCTGAGCCCCAAGGAGATCATCCGTGGCCTGCTAGCCCTTGGATCACATCATGGTCACGCCAGCTTCCTTGTCTTGCAAATGTGTGCCCCTACTCTGCAAATCCTGCTCTCCAGGCTCCTTCGATGCTCTTCTGCTGTGCTTGTTCTGTTCCCTCTGCCTGCCCCAAGACCTCCTCACCCTCCCTGCCCGGCCCCTTCTCCTCTGCCCCAGCCTGCACCCTTTCCTTCCCATGTGAAGGGAAAGGTTAAGTGGAGACAAGCTCACCCTGTCTGTTGTGATAGAGACGGAGCAACTTTCTCCCCTAATCAATCTGTCAGGCATGATTAGGCCGCTGTGAGACTCGGGCCACTCAGTGCAGCCCGCCCAGCAGGCTGAGAGCTTCTGGCACTGCCTGCCCAGGCACCCGCACATCCGCACACCTGCACACATTTTTGTGCCCATATACATGCACTTGCACACACACAGACATGAGTGCACACATGTGTACATACACTCATGCACACGCTGGATCTGGGGCCTCGCTTTGTGATCGGGGAAACCTATTTAAACAAAGAAGCCCCCCCAAAAAAAAAACAAAAAAAAAAACAAAAAAAAAAACAAAGAAGCCCACCGCTTGGGTGACAGCTCACCACGCAATCATTTCTTCATTACCCCACAAGTACGCATGGAGTGGCTTCTATGTGACAGGTCGTCCTCCGGGAGCTGGGAAATACTTGCCCTCAGGGAGCCTGCAGGCTAGCAGGGAACACGGACAACCACCAGTAAATTAAGGAACACATGGAGGTTGTAGCATGGTCAAGAAGCTCAGGGCTTGGAGGAAGGAGAGGTGAAGGCGGTCAGGGGAGGGATGGGGGCTGGCTGGTGGTAGGGGGACTCTAAATGCCCTGTTACCACCAGGAGCGGACAGCCTGGGAGCAAGCCTCCTCTGCCACTGATAGCCATGTGACCTTGGGCCAGTCACTTCACTTCCCTGTTCCTCAGTTTCATCACCTGTAGAATGGGGTTATAACCGCGATAAGGTGGTTACAAGTTAGTGTGTGTGAACTGCTCCGGATAGGGCCTGGTGTAGAATAAGTGCTCAGCGAGAGCTTTCCTAGGACTGATCCAATGAAGGAATTGTGCTTGCCGGCAGGTGGTCATCTGGAGGACTCAGCATTAGCCCAGTATTAGTGTGAGATGGCACAGACTGACAGAACAGGGTGCTGAGGTTGGGGGACAAAGGGCATGGAGAAGAAGCAGGCCAGACTCTGCAGTGGAAGGCCTGTAGGTAAGGCCTGTAGCCAAAAACATGTCTTACCCACTTCTGATTTGGGCCAGACTAGGCCTTCAGGCAGAACTGAATTTCATCCACCAGAAATATATCCTGTACCAAAACCTTCTTTATAAAAACATCATGTGAAATGGTACAGCTTGGCCCATATAGCTCTTGTGGGAGTCTGGGAACTGGGGGGTCCAGGGCACATTTCTCTTAGCCTCTGTCCTGGAGACCTCCCCCTTTCTTCTCTGCCCCTCCCCTCTTTCTTTGCCCACCCCCAGTCTCCACCCCCACAGATATCCCTAGATGTGGCAGAACCACTGCCAGTAACTCACTCGTGTAGACACCTATAAATAAGTCAAGTGGAAAGTTACACAAACAGAATTAGGACATCCTCAGTTAACACTTGGACTCTCTGCTCCCCATCAGTCTGGGTCAAGATCCCAGCCTCCCCACTCCCCAGTTCCCAGAGCTGCTCAAAGTTCCTGGATCTGACATGGGATTGCCCAACATAAAGGTTTGTGCTTCAATTGCCTATGCTGAGGACTGATATTGGGATTGCCCAGAAGGGGAAACACAGACCTGCCCTCAGGGGGTCCCAGTCTGAAGGGGAGACACAGCCTGCCCTCAGGGACCCCAATCTGAGGGGGAGAGACGCAGTCCTGCCCTTAGGGAGCCCCAGTCTAAGGGGGGAGACACAGTCCGAGGTGTGACACAGCCCTACCATCAAGTAGCCCAGTCTGTAGGGGAGATTTTATTTTATTAATTTTTAAAAAGATTTTATTTATTTATTTATTTGAGAGAGCATGCACGTGCATGATTCAGGGGAGGGGCGGGGTGGGTAGAGATTCTGAAGCAGACTCCCCGCTGAGTGCAGAGCCTGATGACATGGGGCTGGATCCCAAGACCCTGAGATCATGGCATGAACTGAAATCAAGGGTGGGACACTAAACTGACTAAGCCACCCAGGTGCACCATGCAGGGGAGATTTTAAACAAACAAATAAACAAACAGAAGACTAGGACATTAGAGAGGAGACTGAACATTTCAGGAGAAGAACTTCACAGGGCTGTGAACTCCAAAGTTGCTTCGGGAATGGGGAGAGGCAGGAACAGGGATCTCAGGCCTCCTAGATGGAATCCCCATAATGAGGGCTGGGAGAAGCTGCCTGGAGAAATCAGCACATTCTTCATCCTTAGGCTTTTCATGCCTTCTCTGTTGCTGGAGCTTTACAACCCCTTTACAATAGCTCTACAAGGCCTATGAGGAGGGTAGACAGAGGGCATCATCCCATGGTGAAGAGAGGGGAAACTGAGGCTCTATAGAGCCCAATATCCTGAACACCTTGGTCCAGAGCTGGGCCTGGAATCCTGGATTTTGGTCAAAGGTCTTCTGTGCCAGTTTCCCCTCTAGTGACTATACCTCCTTCTCAAAATGGAGGTGGTTGCAATCCTTAGCCATTGTAGAGATTGATGTCTAATGAAAGTCAAGCAATTCAAGAGGGACCTGGCACATGGTGAACTCTCACAGTGCTGTGTCTATTGCTGCTTATTATTATGTTTATCCGGGGCTCTCCCCAAAGCAGACCTTGGGACAAGGATTTGGATGCCATTAGTTTATTCAGGAAGTGAGCTCAGGTAGCACCATCAGGGGTGTGGGGAAGCAGGGGCAAGGGTGGGAAGGGAGCCAATTTTGGGTGTCAGTGAGCTGCTACCATGGTGGAGTGGTTCTCCCTCCCACTGAGGACCTCTCGGCCACTGTGTAGAACACACCACGGTGGTGCCCAGTGCCCAGCACACTGCTCCGCTCAAACCAGGCTCTCAAGAAACATCTTTTGGAATATGAAGACCCCCGTGATAATATTGTATGGCACATCTTCACTTCTGCCCATGCCTCTCAATGCGATGTGCACAACCCTCTAGGGCAGGCCCGGGACTGTGTGCCCTTGAACCTAGCACAGTGGCAGGTACATGGCCAGTAGGTAAGACTCAGGTGTTGACTGAATGCAGGGGATTCCTGAAATCCAGGGCATTATAGAGCTGCATCTTGGGTGAGGAGTAGAAACCCGAGTCCAGACCACTTAAGGAGCACCAAGGCTGGAGTGGGGGGCAGGCAAACCATAGAGAGCCATCCAGAGAAGGCTGATGGATGAAAGATTACAAGGGTCAGAGCCACCTGGAGAAAAGGCAGGAGATAATGTGTGCTTGCCTCACCAAATTGGCTGGCTTGTGGGACTTCCAACAGAGCTGGCCTCTGGCTTGAGAAAGCAACTGTGGAGCCCATGTAGTACAAAGAGAGAATAAATAGGAATTTTTAAGAAAGGAAGGTCTGCAGAGGAGGCTTTGTGAGCAACAAATGAGGGGGCCCCACCAGAGAGTGTGTAGCTTTGGCAGTAATAAGGAGTCTGAAAATAGCAGATCAGGAAGGCGGGTGGAAGCTGAAGGGCAGAGGGGCTTCTGTGGGCTCCTTCAGTCTAGAGGGTGATTGAGAGGGGAAAGACCATGGGAGGTGTGGAGGCCACCTCCAATGGCCTTTCTGCAGGTCCCTTTCCTCCACACCAGGCCAATCTTGCAACAGTGGCTGGCTGATTCCCCACAGGATATGGTTTGAAAGGCCTATCAGTGGGTCATTGTCACAATGATGCTGTATAGAAAGACCACACCGAAATGCACTTGCCTAAAACAATATGTATTTATTTTTTTTCTTCTCAAATTTGTTCGCACTACTACCCCCAAGACGTGGGGTTCGTGTCTTCTCCCCTTGAATCTGAGCTCAGCTCACGGACTGCCTGTAATCACCTCGGAAATGGCCTAGCTCTAATTTTTGTTATGCAAATCATAAATGTTGGCTTAATTAGATATTCTGCTACTGACAGCTGAAAGCACCCTAACAGATGCCAAGGTATTTCCAGTCACATCTAAAACCAGGGAGAGAATTCTAGCCTGGGGGGCTCTCCCCCAGGGCCCCAGAGACAAACCTCCATTGGCCAAGCCGTGGCTCCAGGAGAAATAGCTCTTCTCTCTTACTACCAGTCCTTAAGTGGCTCTGCCCCACTCCTTCTGCTCCATCTCCATCTCTGACCAACTAGAAGAGTCTCATGTTCTCTCTCACCATGGATTGCATGTCTATCTAGCCCCATATTTAGGACCTGTGGTTCCAGCAATGTCCCCTACCCCAAACCCAGCAGGTTGTCCAATTCAGGGATTTAGGGAAGATCGTGGTTCTGCCCTCCAGCCCTCAGGAAACCAACCAACCAGTTGGCTCTGCTGTTCTGATCTCCCTCCCCCACGTGGGCTTGGAGCCATGTGCTTCAGCTCTTACAGTAAGAAGCTTCAACCCCAGCCAAGTGGGTTTGCATGCAAAAATCACAGGGATTTGGAGAATTACTCATCACATCCAAGCATAGCTTCCAGGACAGGGGTTTAGAGCAAGGGGGAAGGGAAGTACAAGACTCTGGACCAGTGCGCTCTGCAGGGGATGCAGCCAGGGGATTCAAGTGCTGGAGAAGAGATGACCAAAGAGGCATCATCTGTTTCCCTGTGGGGTTAATGACTCTGCTATCCTTCCCCGTGTATTTATAACTTGCTCTGTGGGCACAGGATGCTGGTGCGCCCTCTCTGCTTCAAGGTGCCTTTTTTTGTCCCTACTTCTTACTGGGCATGTGTGTGTGTGTCATTGTCATCTTGTGTGTTGCTCTCTCCATACCTGGTCCCTATTAGTCTCTTTTCCAGCCAAGTATTTGCTGACGTCCTGGGAGTCCATGTTTGTCTCTATGGGTCTTCATAAAGGCCTTCAGTTTTTAAACGCGGAAACCCCTTGGGTCCAGGGTGATACATAGCTGCGCATGACATTTGAAAGGCAGATGACATTTTCTTCTCACAGCTGGTAAGTATTTTTCTCCTCTGTCCGTGGTAAGATACAGGTTCCCTTCTCTCTCAGAGCCATGCTTTTCAGCTGAAATTGTGCAATGCCATTTTCCTTAACTTCAACAAATGGAATAAATTTGCTTGTGGGCTGCATGAGGACTTGAGGAAAATTATGCATTGCAGGTCGCCAAAGGGAACAACCCCGCTTTCACCCTGGGCCCTCCCCAGCCTCGGGCCAGGCCTGGGGCAGTGTTAAGGTCTCTGGCCACCACCCACGCTTCCTCCGGAGAAGGTAAATGAGGAAGGGCTCACCTCGTCAGACATCTGCTCTATTGGCTGATTGGTAGTCGTCCCCCACAACCATTTGCCCCCACTCCCCTATCTGGGAGCCGAGCTGTCATATTCTTAAACATCCCAATGACTAATGTTGGAACAAAATCCTCAGCAAACTCAAAGGGGGCAGGAAACTTTTGAGCTTGGCCCCCTGCCCCATTTCCTGCTCGGGGTGGAGGGGGGCGGGCATTTTCTCCAGACAGAATAACTCTGCAACATCTGCATAGTGGCTTCCCTTGGCAACTTTTCTGCTTGCTTAATGGAGTTAGAATGTTCCAGTTAAGCCTGTGGGGTTCCCAGCTCTCTCTCTACCTGGGTACAGTCCCTGGCACCTGGACGTGGGTGGGAATGCCCGCGTCCCCCTGGCTGGCAGAGCAAATCCAGAACTGAAGGTCTTCGGGGTTTGGCTTGGGGTGCTAAGAAGTTAGGAATACCCAGGGCTGAGAAAGATCCCAGGGCATAGGGGAAGGCTGGTAAACCCCATGTGTTCCTTACCCCACCCCTTCTCCCAGGTAGTAGGGCTAGAAAAGGACAGATGGGGAAGCCTGGCTTATAAAATTGGTGTGTGCTCCCTTTCTTACTTGAGCTTCAGCAGAGGCACCGTTTGACTCCATGGAACACAGAGATTTCCAGAGAGGGAGAGAGAGCGAGCACAAGTGGGGGAATGGGCAGAGGGAGAAGCAGGCTCCCCACTAAGCATGAAGCCCAACAAGGGGCCAATCCCAGGACCCTGAGATCATGACCTGAGCCAAAGTCAGACCCTTAACTGACTGAGCCACCCAGGCACCCCTGGTATTTTTTTTTTAAGTCTATTTGTTGAATAACATCCTTCTAGAAAAGTCTTCAAATCCTAAATGTACACACTTGATGAACGTTCACAAACTGAATACACTCGTGTAACCAGCACCCAACTCAAGAAACAGAGCATTACCAGCCACTAGGAATCCTCCTTGTGCCCACTCGTGGTCTCCCCCAAAGGTTAGCCAATATCCCCACTTCTGACGTCTGAGATTGGTTTTGCCCATTTGCAAATGTCATACAAATGGAATAAAAGTGTACAGACATTCTTGGATGTGTGTCCTCATTCATGAGCATTATGTTGGTGGGAGGCATCCACGTGGTTGCCTGTCATTACATTTGTTCATCTCATTGTGCTCTAGAATCTCATTTTGTGAATGTACCACCTCTATCGGTTCTCTGATTGATGAGCATATGAATCATTTCTGGGTTGGCTCACTGTGGCGAATGCTGCTATGAACACTTCTGCGTGTGTTTTTGGTGGGTATGGGCATGACTTCCTGTGGGTACACACCTAGGGAAGTGCTGGGTCAGGAGGCACATGTACATTTAGTTGCCATACTGCCACATAGTTTTCTGGTGTGACTGTACAATTTGTACTCCCACCAGCACAGTGTATGAGAACTCTGGTGTCTTTACAACAGCTAGGACTTGGTGTCGTCTGTACTTTTCACTTTCGGCAGCCTGTGGGGTGTGCAGGGGAATCCCGCTGTGGTTTATTCTGCATTTCCCTGACGGCTAGTGAAGCTGAACACCTGGACATGTTTATTGTCCACTTAGGTAGCCTCTTTTGTAAAGTGCTTGGTAAAAGTTTTTCTCCAGACATCTGTGTTGTTTTAAAGCTCCCCTGGTGATATGAATACATAACCAGCGTTGAGAACTTTTGTGTCTTAGCCATTAGGGTAGGAAGCTTTTGGCTTTGGGAGACAGAATTGGCAAAGCTAGGGCAGACTCTGTGTGTGTGTGTGTGTGTGTGTGTGTGTGTGTGTAGGTGTAGGTGTAGGTGTAGCAAAGGCGCCTATAAGGAGCCATAACTACGGAGTCCAGGATGCCCTTTGGGAGCAGCTGAGCTGGAGCCTTCTGGAAGGCATACTTACCGAGAGAAAGTAAGAAATTCCCATCCAAGGGAGAAGCAAGGACCATGTCACAAGCACAGAAACATGCTACAACAGTGGCTGGGGCAGCAGGTGGCCAGAACCCCACAAAGCTGACCCCAGGAGTTGCTGGCTCTCCCAGATGGCTCCCTCTGATTTAACACCCTCTCAATTAAAGGGCTTGCAGGAGGCTCAGCCCCATTGGAGCCGTCTTTATTAGGAACAAAATAAAGGAAGGTCACTGAGCCACATAAACCAGAAAAAGTGTCATCAGATATTGACTGTAAGAGAGGGGGATTAATGATGGTTTGTTGACAGGAAGGCAGGAGCCGACCCCAGTCTCCCCCACAAGTAGGGACCTGGAGGCAAACATTTCATTTTGACGTCTGACAGCATAGCCCAGATAATCAGATTTCTCTGGGAGGACAAGGCGAAAGCATCAATAAAAAAGGGCAGATTTATCGTCCCAGCCTCCCAAGCTTAGTATGTATGGGCTGGGCCTGTTGTCCAATCACAGCAAGACTCAGACATTGTCACCGTCACCCTCACTGTCCCCAGTGCCCCCTCGGGTTGTTCAACACGGTCGGTAGGGTGATATTGCACAGACCCCTGCCCTCCTTGGCTCCCCTGGGAGCTTGATGGTCCCACCCCAGGTGACAGCTCCTCGGGGCCATCTGTCTATGCCCCGGGCTCACCATGGTCCCTCACACTTGGACCTACTTGGGCTTGATTATTTCATGAGCTGTAACAACCACGTTCCACATAGGACCCAAGGGACAAACTCCAGACCAGGCAGCAGTTGTTGGTTCAGGGATGAATCCCAGGACCCAGTGTCAGAAGCACCTGAGGTCTCCCTGGCCTAGGACATCTCTCCTTGGACGTCCTAAATGATCTTCCCCACAAGTTTTACTCTTTAACCAACCTGCAGAGAAGTTTTAGACATTTGTTTGACCATGTTGAAAGCAGTGGTTAATTGTTTCTCTAGCTGGAAATGTTTCTAGAAGGATTATCTAGTCCCTCCCTCTCACTGTATATAATCATCATGCTGATCCTTTTTATGGAGAACTTGCTATGTGCCAGGCACTGTTCTAAGTGCGTTCTACACTTGAGTGTATTTTATCTCACAACAATTCTATGACATAGGTGCTCTTGCTGTGGCCCTTCTACAGATAAAAAAAAACTGAGGCACAGAGAGGTGATGTAATTTATCCATGGCCACACAGCTGCAGTATATAAAGAGATAAAGACTTAGAAAACTACAATAATCTTGTCATCATAATTTACTGAGTGCATACATTAATGTCAGAGGCCTTATATATTTTATTCTTAAGTCTTATAAATCCCGTTTAGGGTGGTGTTTTAGTTTGCTAGGGCTGTCGCAACAAAGTACCACAAACTGGGTGCTTGAACAATAGAAATGTATTGTCTCATGGTTCTTGGAGACCAGATGTCCAAAATTGAGGTGTCAGCAAGGCCTCACTCCCTCTGAAGGCACTAGGGAAGGGTCTGGTCTGGGCCCTTTTCCTAGCTTCTGGTAGCTCCTGGGCTCAGCAAAATACCAATCTTCATATGGCATTCTTCCTATGAATAGCTGTGTTCAAATTCTCCCTTTTATAAGGACACTGGTCATATTGGATTAGGGATCCACCATAATGACCTCATGTTAACTTGATTGCATCTGTAAAGACTTCAGTTCTTCTATGCCCCTAACATGGGAGCAGCCAATTCTATAAGGCAATTAATAACAAAAGCAAAGAAACACATTGACAACAATACAATAATAGTGGGGGACTTTAACACCCCCCTCACTGAAATGGACAGATCATCTAAGCAAAACATCAACAAGGAAATAAACACTTTAAATGACACACTGGACCAAATGGACTTCACAGACATATTCAGAACATTCCATCCCAAAGCAACGGAATACACATTCTTCTCTAGTGCCCATGGAACATTCTCCAGAATTGCCCACATCCTAGGTCACAAATCAGGTTATTCACTGCATATTTTCAGACCACAATGCTTTGAAACTAGAACTCAATCACAAGAGGAATGTCAGAAAGAATTCAAATATTGGAGGCTAGAGAGCATCCTACTAAAGAATGAATGGGTCAACCAGGAAATTAAAGAAGAATTTAAAAAATTCATGGAAACCAATGAAAATGAAAACACAAGTGTTCAAAATCTTTGGGATACAGAAAAGGCAGTCCTAAGAGGAAAGTATATAGTAATACAAGCCTTTCCCAAGAAACAAGAAAGGTCTCAAATACACAACCTAAGCCTACACCTAAAGGAGCTGGAGAAAAAAACAGCAAATAAAACCTAAACCCAGCAGGAGAAAGGAAATAATAAAGATCAGAGCAGAAATCAATGAAATAGAAACCAAAAGAATAGTAGAAGAGATCAACGAAATTAGGAGCTGGTTCTTTGAAAGAATTAACAAGATTGATAAACCCCTGACCAGACTTATCCAAAAGAAAAGAGAAATGACCGAAATCAACAAAATCATGAATGAAAGAGGAGAGATCACAACCAACACCAAAGAAATACAAACAATTATAAGAACATATTGTGAGCAACTCTATGCCAGCAAATTAGATACCCTGGAAGAAATGGGTACATTCCTAGAGATGTATCAACTACCAAAACTGAACCAGGAAGAAATAGAAAACCTGAACAGACCTATAACCACTAAGGAAATTGAAGCAGTCATCAAAAATTTCCCAACAAACAAAAGCCCAGGGCCAGATGGCTTCCCAGGGGAATTCTATCAGACATTTAAAGAAGAATTAATACCTATTCTCCTGAAACTGTTCCAAAAAATAGAAATGGAAGGAAAACTTCCAAACTCATTTTATGAGGCCACCATTACCTTGATCCCAAAGCCAGATAAAGACCCCATCAAAAAGGAGAATTACAGGCCAATATCCTTGATGAACATGGATGCAAAAATTCTCACCAAAATACTAGCCAGTAGGATCCAAGAGTACATTAAAAGGATTATTCACCACGACCAAGTGGGATTTATCCCTGGGCTGCAAGGTTGGTTCAACATCCGCAAATCAATCAACGTGATACAATACATTAACAAAAGAAAGAACAAGAATCATAGGATCCTCTCAATAGATGCAGAAAAAGCATTTGACAAAGTACAGCATCCTTTCTTGATCAAAACTCTTCAGAGTATAGGGATAGAGGGTACCTACCTCAATATCATAAAAGCCATCTATGAAAAACTTACAGCGAATATCATTCTCAATGGAGAAAAGCTGAGAGCTTTCCCCTTAAGGTCAGGAACAAGGCAGGGATGTCCACTATCACCACTGCTATGTTGATAGTATTAGAAGGACTAGCCACAGCAATCAGACAACAAAAAGAAATCAAAGGCATCCAAATCGGCAAAGAGGAAGTCAAACTCTCACTCTTTGCAGATGATATGATACTGTATGTGGAAAACCCAAAAGACTCCACCCCAAAACTGCTAGAACTCATACAGGAATTCAACCAAGTGGCAGGATATAAAATCAATGTACAGAAATCAGTGGCATTCCTATACACCAACAACAAGACAGAAGAGAGAGAAATTAAGGAGTCGATCCCATTTACAATTGCACCCAAAACCATAAGATATCTAGAAATAAATCTAACCAAAAGGCAAAGGATCTGTACTCAGAAAACTATAAAATACTCATGAAAGAAATTGAAGAAGACACAAAGAAATGGAAAAGCGTTCCATGCTCATGGATTGGAAGAACAAACATTGTGAAGATGTCAATGCTACCTAGAGCAATCTACACATTCAATGCAATCCCCATCAAAATACCAACCACTTTTTTCAAAGAAATGGAACAAATAATCCTAAAATTTGTATGGAAACAGAAGAGACCCCGAATAGCCAGAGGAATGTTGAAAAAGAAAAGCAAAGCTGGCGGCATCACAATTCTGGACTTCCAGCTCTATTACAAAGCTGGCATCATCAAGACAGTATGATACTGGCACAAAAACAGACACATAGATCAATGGAACAGAATAGAGAGCCCAGAAATGGACCCTCAACACTATGGTCAACTCATCTTTGACAAAGCAGGAAAGAATGTCCAATGGCAAAAAGACAGTCTCTTCCACAAATGGTGTTGGGAAAATTGGACAGCCACATGCAGAAGAATGAAACTGGACCATTTCCTTACACCACACACAAAAACAGACTCCAAATGTTTGAAAGACCTAAATGTGAGACAGGAGTCCATCAAAATCCTAAAGGAGAACACAGGCAGCAACCTCTTTGACCTCAGCCACAGCAACTTCTTCCTAGAAACATTGCCAAGGCAAGGGAAGCAAGGGAAAAAATGAACTATTGGGATTTCATCAAGATAAAAAGCTTTTGCACAGCAAAAGTAACAGTCCACAAAACCAAAAGACAACTGACAGAATGGGAGAAAATATTTGCAAATGACATATCAGATAAAGCACTAGTATCCAAAATCTATAAAGAACTTATCAAACTCAACACCCAAAGAACAAATAATCCAATCAAGAAATGGGCAGAAGACATGACAGACATTTTTCCGAAGAAGACATCCAAATGACCAACAGACACATGAAAAAGTGCTCAACATCGCTCGGCATCAGGGAAATCCAAATCAAAACCTCAATGAGATTTCACCTCACACCAATCAGAATGGCTAAAATTAACAAGACAGGAAATGACAGATGTTGGCGGGGATGCGGAGAAAAGGGAACCCTCCTACACTGTTGGTGGTAATGCAAGCTGGTGCAACCACTCTGGAAAACAGTATGGAGGTTCCTCAAACAGTTGAAAATAAAACTACCATATGACCCAGCAATTGCACTACTAGGTATTTACCCCAAATATACAAATGTAGGGACCTGAAGGGGTACGTGCACCCCAAAGTTTATAGCAGAAATGTCCACAATAGCCAAACTGTGGAAAGAGCCAAGATGTCTATCCACAGATGAATGGATAAAGATGATGTGGTATATATACACAATGGAATTTTATGCAGCCATCAAAAGGAATGAGATCTTGCCATTTGCACCAACGTGGATGGAACTGGAGGGTGTTATGCTGAGTGAAATAAGTCAATCAGAGAAAGACATGTATCATATGACCTGACTGACATGAGGAATTCTTAATCTCAGGAAACAAACTGAGGGTTGCTGGAGTAGGGGTGGGGTGGGAGGGAAGGGGTGCCTGGGTGATAGACACTGGGGAGGGTATGTGCTATGGTGAGAGCTGTGAATTGTGCAAGACTGTTGAATCATAGATCTGTACCTCTGAAACAAATAATGCAATATATGTTAAGAAGAAAAAAAGAAGAAGAAGAAGCTAGCAGGAGGGGAAGAATGAAGGGGAGTAAGTCAGGGGGAGAGGAACCATGAGAGACGATGGACTCTGAAAAAAAAACTGAGGGTTCTAGAGGGGAGGGGGGTGGGGGGATGGGTTTGTCTGGTGATGGGTATTAAAGAGGGCATGTTCTGCGTGGAGCACTGAGTGTTATTCACAAACAATGAATCATGAAACACTATATCAAGAACTAATGATGTAATGTATGGTGATTAATATAACAATAAAAAATTTTTAAAAAAAGACTTCAGTTCTAAATATGGCCACATTCACAGTACCAAAGACTAGGACTTCAACATCTTTCTGGAGCACCCCCATGCAACCATAGCAGGAGGGCATTCTCCTCTGTTACCAATGAGGAAAGGAAGACTGAGAAATGAAGTGACTGGGCCCAGGCAGCAGAGCTGGTCAGGGGAGATGCCTACACCCACACCTAAGGCTGCACATGGGGCTCCCCTGGGGAGTTTTCAAAATCACTGCTCCCTGCTCCACTTGAATAGATTTATTGGTCCCCAGGTGAGTGTGGCCAAGGTTGAGGCCATCAGAGTTCAAACCTGGGCAGCCTGCCACACTGGTGTTGCCTGTGTCTTGGGTTGGAGGGTGGCAGAGCTGCCCAGATGGCAGTCTCGTGGCTCTACCACCACTGCCCTCCCCTGAGTGCCTTTCTGCATAATTCTTCCATTAGCCAGCTCCCTGGGGACACCTTTAGCTCATGTCTACCCTCCTTAAGCGCCTTTTGTTTTCCAGGTGGGTGCTTGGCTCTGCGGTTTAAACAGAAGCTCAGCACCTTTCCTGCTTTTCCAGGGAGCTGAGGCATCTCTTCCTTACTCATTTCAACGGTCTCTTAAGACTTATTGGGATATCAGCACAGAAGCACAGGATTAGTGTAGAGAGACAGTCGTGTAGCAAAGATGCACAGTAGGCAGCATCACACCAACCAGTGGATGCCCATCACTGGCAGAATGGTGACTTCTGTCTCACTGGAATGCAGGGAGTTGCTCCTGAAGACTGTCACTAAGAAGTCAGTGGGTTTGGGGTCCAGGCCCAGCCTGAACTACAGCACAAACTAGAGTTGTAAAGAACTTTACCTGTGCAGAGCCCTCCAACATCCAGCCCTTTGTGCGGAAGACCTATAAAGCAAATCTTGCAAATCTTGCTCTTTAGATAGATGCTTTAAAGATGTTATGTGACTTACTTTCATCACAGGTGGTATTTGCGGACATAGGGCAAGACCTGGGATTTTTTCTCCAGTGTTCTTTCTGGTTATCTCTCATGCAAAATGCCAGGTTAAAAAATATGTACATGTATATATACATACATATACCTATACCTACATTTATATATGCCACCTTGTACTATAAGAGAATCTGGAAGGCCTTACAAAAACACATTTACTACAAGAGAATAAAATAAATTAGGAAGCACAAATAAAAGGAAAAAGGGGTAAAGGAGGAAAAACCAGGGAGGAAGGTTGTGGCTGAAAGGTATCCTCTCAGGCCTGGCTCCCCGTGAAACAGAGTCTGAGGACATTAGCATTAAGAAGTTTATTAGCGTTGTTCTTGGGACCTACACTTACGGAAGGGAAGGGCAAGTGGCAGGACTGGGCAGGAGTAGAAGCTGGGCTATGATTCAATCACTATAATAGGAAGTGGAATGAAAATGGAATTGGGGCCAAGTCAAGCCATTCCACTCCCACCTGGATCAGTCTTTGGATGTGGGCTGCTAGGGGGAGTGGTGTGACCTTGGGTAAGGTAGATCTCTTCAGCCAAGTGTAGAGTTGTCAAAGTTGAGCAAATAAATATAGGAGATGCCCAGTGAAATTCAAATTTCAGATTACCAATAAATCCTTTTTAGTATAAGTATGTCCCAAATATCACATGGAATATACTTAAATTTTTTTTGAAAAGATATGTTGTTCATCTGAAATTCAATTTAACAGAGTGTCCTGTATTTTATCTGGAAATCCTAGGATTCATTTGTGAGCAGCCAGTCAGCAACACTGAGCAGCTGGGGACTGGGTACCTGAGCCCTGAAGGAGGGATCTACTCAGCACAATATTGCATCTACTACGGGTGCTATACATTTGCAACGATGGAGTCCAAGGTCAAGTCTCAATTTCCTGGAAGCCAAATAACAACATATTTTAACTTTAGTAGTGGCCTAACATTTTCTAAATCTCAGAAAATTTTGCTTCAGAGAAATGCAGATTTTTTTGGTCATGAAACTTCAAGAAATTTCTCCTTGTGCTTTGTCATAGTGGGAAAAAGGTGATGTAGTGGACAGTTATTCTTACTCCAAGGGGTGGTGGTCTGGCTAATGTTACATCTTGTGAAGGACAAGGCTTATTTATTCACATATTTGTTCAGCATATATTTATTAAGCCCCTGCTGAAACCCAGCACTGGGCTAGATGCCAGACATTTGGTGGTGAACAAGGCAAATATTGCTCCTGGCCTCACAGAAATGACAGTCTACACACCTGGGATCTAAAGCCTAAATCAGGATGGCAACTAGGTCTCAACTGAAATACTAATCTGTTAGTAGAGGCTGACTGGACTTCTGGGGTGGGAAGGCTTCACTATCAATCAAAATTCAGGTTAGACCACTGTAACAAAGAGACCTCAAAATACAGTGGCTTAAATAAGACTGAAGTGCATTTTATAGTGGGTCATCTGGGGCAGGTGAGATGGCTTTGTGTCCCTCGCTCCCAAGGTTGCCAAAGAGTCAAACCTCTCCTTGTTGCTGCTCCAAGATGACAGCTCACCAATACCCTGCCTGCATTCTAGCCAGAGGAGGGCAAGGGAGGCGCATGCCTCTTCACTGTAAAAGCATAACAAGAAAGTTGTACACATCCCTTTTCTTCACTTCCATTGGGCAGACGTTAGTTACACGGCCACACCTTCCTGCAGAAAAGGTTAGGAAGTGATGCAGTCCTTGTTTGAGAGGCCATCTGTCCAGCTAAAAGGTGGGGGGTTTATTTTAATAATAGATTAGTAAAAGGAGGAGGAGAGAGTGGCTACTGGGGACCACCAGCAGTCTTACCCACAGATTCTGAGAGGAAGGAAGTGCTGGGACCACGTCCCAGTGATGTCTGCCATGGAAAAAGGATATGGAATTAAGGTGCTTATGGCACCTGCAACTCACAGTGTTGAGGCTTTCTG
This sequence comes from Callorhinus ursinus, assembly GCF_003265705.2. Classification (NCBI taxonomy): domain Eukaryota; kingdom Metazoa; phylum Chordata; class Mammalia; order Carnivora; family Otariidae; genus Callorhinus; species Callorhinus ursinus. The sequence goes on from NW_027397121.1 coordinate 220,150, forward strand.
GCCCCAGGTTCCTGACAAGTCCTCTGATAGTCTACTCGTGTTATTTTCTGAGGCAGCTGGGAGATAAGAGAGGATCACAGCCTAATACTGTCAGATTCTGATTACTGTGGTGAGGAAGCAGGGGCCAGGAAGAGTGTACCTCCATTTTTGGAGGTCTGTCTGTCTATTCATTAAATTCACCTTGACTGATCATCAGACCTCAAGATGAGCTGGCATAGGGGACAGGGGCCACACAAGGGAAAGATAACTGGCATTTTTAAAAAATTGCATGTACCAAGCAAGTGCTTTATATATTTTTACATACTTAATGTAATGCTCACAGCAGCTCAAATTTTGTTTTTGTTTTCAATCCCCTGGTCTAGGCAAGGAAACCAGAAGCAAAAATCAGAAGTTTGAAATAGCGACTACCTTGACCTAATTGATATTTATAGAATACTACCTCCAACAACTGTAGAATGCACATTCTTTTCAAGTGCACCTGATCTGTTGCATGAGATGGAAATGTTCTGGTCCATAAAATGAGTCTCAATAAATTTAAAAGGATGGGAGGTATACAGGATATGCTTTCTGACCACTATAAAACCAAATTAGAAATCAATAACAATGAAATACCCACAAAACTATAAAGATTTAGAAATTGAACATTTTTCTAAAGGATCATAAATTAAAGAAAAATCATAGAGGAATTACAAAATACTTCTAAATGAGTGGTAATAAAAAATACACCACATCAGAATCTGTGGGAGATAGCTAAAGCAGTGCTTAAAGGGCAATTTATGGTTTTAAATGTTTATATTAGAAAAAAAGAAATGTCTGAAATCAATTATTTAAGGTTCCACCTAAGAAGCTGGAAAACAGGAGCGCTTGGGTGGCACAGTTGGTTGAGCATCCAACTCTTGGTTTCAGCTCAGGTCTGACCTCAGGGTCCTAAGATTGAGCCCGGCATTGTTCTCCAAGCTCAGTGTGGAGTCCGCTTGGGTTTCTCTCCCCCTCTCCCTCTCTCTCTGCCCCTTCTCTCCTCTCTCTCTCTCAAATAAATAAAATCATTTTAAAAAGAAGCTGGAAAATAGAGCAAAGCAAACACAGAGTAAGTAGAAGGGAAAAAAAGAATAAAGATAAAAGCAGAAATCAGTGAAGTCAAAAACAGATGACAGGAAAAAATCACCCATCAAAAGCTACAACAAAACTTCTGGTGAGATTCATTAAGGAAAATAAAAGAAAAATACAAATGACTAATCTCAGGAATAAAGTGAGAACATCACTGTAGATTCTAAAGATATTAAAAAGATAATAAGGAAATATGAGTAACTTTGCCCCAATAAACTTAATAATTTAGATTAAATGGAACAATTTCTTGAAAGAATCAAATTGCACACTGATTTAAGAATAAATAGAAAAATATTAATAGTTCTATAGCTAGTAAAGAAATTGAATTTGTAATTAAAACATTTGCACAAAGAAAACTCAGGTGATTTCACTGGTAAATTCTATCAAGCATTTAAGAATGAAATAATACCAATTCTACTCAAACTCTTCAAAGGACTGAATTGTACCCCCACGCCCCGATCCATATGTTGAAAACCTATGCCTTAATTTGGTATTTGGTATTTGGGGATGGAACCCTTGGGAGGTAATTAGGTTTAGATGAGGTCATGATGGTGGGGCCTCATGATGGGATTAGTGTCCTTATAACAAGAGACACCATAGATCCTCTCTCTCTCTCTCTTTCTCTCTGCCATGGGAGACACAGGGGAGAGGTAGCCATCTACAAGCCAAGAAGAGAGTCTTCATCAGAACTTGACCATGCTGGCACCTTGATTTTGGACTTTCAGTCTCCAGAAATGTGAGAACATTAATTTCTGTTATTTGAGCCACCCAGTCTATGATGTTTTGTTATGGTAGCCTGAGCTGACTAATATAAACTTTTCCATAAAACAAAGAAGATAAGAAAACTTTCTAACCCATTTTACAAGATCAGCATTACCCTAATACCAAAACCAGAAAAAGACAGTATTTAAAAAAAAAAATGTAATGGACCAACATTCCTCATGAACCTAAATTCCTTAACAACAACAAACAAGATTCTTTAACAAAATATTACCAAAATGAGTATAGCAATGCATACATATTTATATGACATCATGACTAAGTAAGGTTTATTCTAGTAATGCCAGATTGGTTTAACACTCAAAAATCAATCAATGTAATTCTCTGTATTAGCAGAAAAAAGGAGAAAGATGACCACATCAGCAGTTGCAGACAAAGCAATTGACACAAATGCAACACCCAATTATATTAAAAACTCTTAGCAAATTGAAAATAGAGGAGAACTTCCTCAATTTGATTAAAAATGTCTACAAAAATCTTATAGCAAACATTATACTTAATAGTTAAAGATTTAATGCTTTCCCTCTTGTCAAGAAACATGAAGAATCTGAATTTTACTCTACTTGCAAGCTAACAAGTTAGACTACCACAGTCTTATGGATATTGTTATCAGTTGGCTGGGGCTGCCTTAACTAAATACCACCAAATGTGGCTTAAACAATAGAAATTTTATTTTTCCCAGTTCTGGAGGCTAGAAAGTCCAAGGTCAGGTTTCGAGCAGGGTTTAGTTTCGGGTGAGAGCTCCCTTGCTGTCTTATAGACAGTACTTGGTCCTCACATCGTCTTTGTTCTGAGTATGGCAGTGAGAGAGAAAGAATGAGAGAGAGAGAGAATGAGATGGAAGGAGGGAGAGAGGGAGGGAGAGTGAGAGAGAATGAGAGTGCCTGGGAGAGAGAGAGAGAGAAGCAAGCTCTCTGGTGTCTCTTCTTATAAAGACACTAATCCTATAGAGTCAAGGCCCCATTCTTATAATCTCACTTAACCCTAGTCAACTCCTTATAGGTCCTATTTCTAAATGCATTGGGGTTAGTCACATTGAGGTTTAGTGCTTCAACATATGAATTGGGGTGGGGGGACACAATTCAATCCATAGCTGATGCTAACAGGTGACATGAGACCTCTGTGTCAGAAACAAAGAGCTTAATTGCTCACTGCACAGCAGGTAGCATGAGCTTCATGTTCTTATCATTGTCCCCCCAGGTCCTATTGGGCCTAAATGGATACTCTGCACAAACTAGCTTTGTGTCACAGATGAGAAATGCTAAGCTTAGGGAACTCTATCTTTTATAAGGGTTTGCATACACACCTGCCCAGCCTTTGCCTTGGAAGGACTATCCTAGACAGCAAAGAAATCGTTCCTCTTTAGCAGAGGGAGACACTATCTCTGTCTTCCTAGGCTGTTCACTGTACAAATACTCTTGAAAAGATAGTCCAGAATAAAAGATAATCCAGAAGCTCGTGTCTCTGCCTGTACACATTTCTCTTACAGAAGAGAAATCTCTTGCACAAATGTATGAGATCCATGGAGAATTATTTTCCAACAATCCTAAGATAGAGAACACGGGAAGGATACCCATCTCACCAATTTAATTCAATGACATACTAGACATGATGGCCAGTGAGGAATCCAAGAAAGGCATAGAGATTGGAAAGTAAGAAATAAAACTGTATTTGTAGATGATCTGGCTGTTTACATAGAAAATGCTCAGGAATTAGGATTTGTACTACAAAACTACTAGAATTAACAAGTGACTTTAGAAAGATCACAAGATATAAGGTTAAATACTAAAGGCAACTAGATTTCTGGACACCAATAAAAAATTCTTAAAATTCTACTTTTAATAGTAACAAGTCATAAAACACTTAGGAATAAATTTGAGAAAGTAAATGCAAAACTGAAAGATATAAAACACATTGAGAAAAAGTAAAGAAGATCTAAATAACTGGAATGATATCCCATATTCATGAATTGGAAGGCTCAAAATTGGTATGATGTCAAGTCTCCCTGAATTAGATTTTCCCCTTAGGTTCAATACAATCCCAATCATAATCCCAACAGATTTTTTTAAAAAGGGTACTGACATGCTAATTTTAAATTTTATATTGAAATGCAAAGGATTTAGAATATATAAAGCAATCCTTTTAAAAAGAACAAAGTTGGAGGGCTTATGCTATTTGTCTCCAAGACTTGTTATAAAAGCTGTATTAATCCAAACAGTATGGATTGACATGAAGATCAGCAAATAGGTCAATGGGATAGCATAGAGAGCCTCAAAATAGACTCATATATCTATAAACATTTGATTTTCACTAAAGGCACTGAACTGATGTAATGGGGAAAAGGAAAGTCTTTTTTAATATTGAAAGAATCAGATATTAACATGGAAAAAATTAATCTCAGCCCTTGCTTTACACACACAAAAAAATTAATCTGATATGGATCATAAACTATTAAGCTACCAGAAGAAACTGGGAAAATATCTTTGTGACTTAGGGATAGATAGCAAGGGTTTCCTAGACAGGATTAAGGAAGACAATAACTGTAAAAGAAAATGTTGCTAAGTCAGACTTCATAAAAATTAAAAACTTCTGCTCATCAAAAAACACTACTGAGGAAGAACCAGGCAAGCCACAGATTGGGGGAAATATTTGCAAAACATATATCTGACAAAAGACTAGTGTCCGGAATATATACATCATCCCTGCAACTCAATAATAAAAAGACTAACAACCCAATAAAAATAAGCAAAGATTTGACAAGACACTTGACAAAGAAAGATAAATGAACAGCCAATAATCACATAAAAAAAGATGCTCAATATCGTTAGTCATCAGGAAAATGTAAATTAAAACTACACTGATATACTGCTGCATACCCATTTGAATGCCCTAAGTTAAAATGACTGACAGCACCATTGTAGGTAAGGATGTGGAACTGGAACTGGAGTTCTCATGTATTGCTGATGGGAGTGTAAAATGGTCCAATTACTGTGGAACATTTTGGCTGGTGTTTTGTTTTGTCTTGTTTTGTTTTAATAAAACTAAACATACATCTAACCTGTGACACAGTGAGTTCATTCCTGGGTATTTACCCTTATGAGATGGGAGCATATATCCAGGGAAGTGTTGTTCATATCAGCTTCATTTATAATTGCTCAGAACTGAAAGCAGCCTAGGTGTCCATCAGCAGGAGAATGGGTAATCAAACTGTGATATATTCATTCAATGAGCTACTACTCAGCCATCAAAAGGAATGATTTACTGATTCACCCAGCATGGAGGACGCTCAGAAACTAAGTGAAAGAGCCCTTATGCAGAAGAATATGTACTGTATGCTTATGCTTCCATTTACATAAAATCTGGCAAACGATGCTATGGTGAAAAAATCAGAACAGTGCCTGTGTTGCAGAATTGACTGGAAGAAGTGGGAGCAAACTTTCTGGAGCTTCAGCAATGTTCTAGGACTTTGGGTCACACAAGCACTTTTATGTTTCCAAACTCATCAAATGGTGTATTTAAGGTTGATACATTCACTATATGTAAATTTCACCTAAAAAAGGACCTGTAAACAAGTATCAAACTCTAGTTAGTGACATGTATACTGAAGTATTTAAAGATGAATTGCACCGATGTCTGTAATATGCTTTCAGATGCATCAAAAATATTTATTAATGGATGGATAGAGAATAGATACACGACAAAGCAAATATTTGTAAACGTTGATTGTAGAATATAGGCGATAAGTATACGGTGTTCATTGATAAATTCTTTTCCCTTCTCAGTATATTTGAAATTTTTCATTCAAAAAATGTGGGGAGGGGCGCCTGGGTGACTCAGTTGGTTAAGCATCTGCCTTTGGCTCAGGTCATGATCCCCGGGTCCTGGGATTGAGCCCCACACCATCATCGGGCTCCCTGCTCAGTGGGGAGTCTGCTTCTCCTGTTGCCCCTCCCCCCTCCTGTGCACATGTGCTTGCGCAAGCTCGCTCTCTCTCTCTCTCTGAAATAAATTTAAAAAATGTGGGGAGAATATGAAGAAAATGTTTTTTAAAAAGTATTTGCATACACCCCCAAATTTATGGGGGATAAAATTTTTTCTTATAATGATATATGCTAGGTTGCTCAGCTTTTAAGCAACAGATTTGCAGCAAAAGGCTGCCCCAAAGAACAGAGATGACATGCATTAATTAAAGAACTTTCATATAAACGTATAACCTCAAGGCTAATCTTTTCAGTTTTTAGTATGATATTCTGCCTTCATCAAAGTCATTAGCGGGAATGAGAATGTGATTATGTCTCCACACGTCTGTTTGCATTTCACAGCTGCTAGTGAGGCTCAGTCAACACTCTCATGTGCTAATAATTGTAATCAACCCATTTGTTCATTTAAGACAAACAAATGATTACTCTATGAGAAAGAAATACCTTGAGTCCTAATTTGCTAATTATTAGTTCTTATGAACATTAGCCAGTTGTTCTGCTTCTCTCCCCAAACATATAGAACCTTGAAGCTATTATTTTTTTTTCCTTCCTGGAGGATTGGTCTGGGGATTTTTTTCTACTCCCTACCTGGTTTGTAAATGCCCAATTAAAAGAAATATGCAGTGGTTATTTTACACACATGTACATACACACACATGCATGATAATGGAAGAGGCGGAGGAATTTCATTTTAGTATAAATATTATAGTTTAAATTATATTGTAAAGCCCTTAAAAGCACACTATAATGAAAATCACAATACACATGCTAGAGCCACGCCAGGTGGTGAAAAGGATGCCCAATCACATTTGAGGATTGACGCATCCATTCTGCTGTGTACGGGCCCTGTCCTCAGGAATTCTGTCCCTCTATGTGAAAGGCCCAGGTTAGAAGATACATATCCTTCACCAACTTGGAAACTGTAATGGGACCCCTTAATCAAATATGTACATGCATTTCACCTGGAAGTGAAATAAAGGCTAATGGCAGCTCATTGAAATTCCTCCTTTTAGTAGACTTCATGGAAGAGGGGAGCTCTAAGATCAGCTGAGAATGAGAAGAAAACATAAGAACCAACAAAGGGAGGAAGAGGTTGCTCCAGGAGGGCATGCGTGAACAAGAGTGCAAGGAAAGGACATATAGACGCTGGCTGCCATGCACATGGGGGAGATGCCTTACATTCCCACACCCAGTGCACTGAAAGCTCCCCATCTCATGACATCCCTCTTCACAGCTGGGTCTTCACTTTGGGCTCCTCTGGGATGAACAGTGGGCAGCCTTGATAAAACTGTAAGGTCATTGTCACAGGCCCCAGCCTCCTGGTCCGAGCACCTCCTTCCCTAGAAGATAGTCAACTTCCTTTTCTTTCCAACACACCTCTCATGGGTGCTCTACAAGCCATCATTGCTTGGTTTCAGCATTTGTAGGCTGTGCCCATGGGGATGTTATCTACTCATCGATTTCTCTAGCATGTCCCCTTTAATCTCTATGCTAGGACAGATGCTAAACAGGAAACTTTTCCTCCAGAGACATGCTTAAAGAACAAGAAGGAGGATGGGAACCAGGAGCCAGGGGCCTATAACAGGTGAGACAAAGCCCTTCTCCGGGTAACTAATTCATCCTATTTTGCCAGTTTTAGCACTGGAAGTCGCACATCCGGGGAACCTACCTCCCCAACTTTAGTCATGGGCAAACTGGGATAGTTGGTCACCCATAGCTCTCCTGTGCCCTCCAGAGGCTAGGTAGGACATTACTGATCTACCAACCTGGGAGATGCCAGAGGAAGCAGGGATGTTAGAGCTGAAGTTCTCTTACCCAGTAGTGCCAGAGCCCTGTATCAAGGATCCAGAAGTCTCTAGCTTAGAGCTGCTCCTTCCCTTTTCCTCTCCACCCCAAGTCTGTTCTGGAGACTGAGGAAGGGATGGTGATAGGCACTGTCTTCTCTTGGTTATCCCTGCAGTGGAGGGATCTGAGAAGTCACAGTCCACCTGAGTTTGAGTCACTCTGCATTCTGGGCAGTTGTTCAGAGAAGGGGGCCTTCCATTCTGGCCATTCTCAAAGATCAGCCCTAACTGCTTGGCAGCCAGCCTCACAGCTCTTCAGGGTCCCTGGCAGGAGTGCGATAGTCATGTTAGCTTCGTGTCAGGCCCGCCTCTCTGGCTTCTACTCTGCCCACTGCAGCAGCCTGGATCAGTGCTGCAAGGCACCATGGACCTGGCAGCCTACATTCAGGAGAGGGGCATGACACTCGCTGAGACACACTGGCTGGATGGGGCCCCCTGACCTTTATATTACGGCCTCCATCACCTCTTCCACCCACCTCCAGACACTTAGCAACTTTCCTGGTGCGGGGCAGTGGATGACTTTGAGCCAGTGTCCCAGGCTTTCCCTGTGCCAGCAACACCATCTGGAAAATGGGTTTGTAACCTAATAATAGTGGGCTCAAGAAATGAGCTCACTGATGGGAACTTTGGGCTGTAGGAGTTCAGATGTTAAGCTGTGTAAGAGGCTCAGAGCCACTGTACTAGCTGATTGTTATGGGCAGGTTTACAAATCACAACATTTGGTTATAGGTGCTCATTCAATTGACATCCCAGTAATGTGCAGCCAATCTGAGCCAGGCATGAGAATCGCAAAGAAGTAGAATTTGTCTTTGGCAACCAACAATTCCCAGAAAGGCGAGTGGATCTAAAACCAAGAAGTGGAGATTGAGATTTTCTTTTTTTTAAATTTTTATTGTTATGTTAATCACCATACATTACATCATTAGTTTTTGATGTAGTGTTCCATGATTCATTGTTTGTGCGTAACACCCAGTGCTCCACGCAGAATGTGCCCTCTTTAATATCCATCACCAGGCTAACCCAGCCCCCACCCCCCTCCCCTCTATCAGTTTGTTTTTCAGAGTCCATCATCTCTCATGGTTCGTCTCCCCCTCCAACTTACTCCCCTTCATTCTTCCCCTCCTGCTATCTTCTTCTTTTTCTTTTTTCTTAACATATGTTGCATTATTTGTTTCAGAAGTACAGATCTGTGATTCAACAGTCTTGCACTATTCACAACGCTCACCATAGCACATACCTACTGAACCAGCCACCTCATCCCTCCCACCCCCCACCACTCCAGCAACACTCAGTTTGTTTCTTGAGATTAAGAATTCCTCATAACAGTGAGGTCATATGATATATGTCTTTCTCTGATTGACTTATTTCACTCAGCATAACACCCTCCAGTTCCATCCACGTCATTGCAAATGGCAAGATCTCATTCCTTTTGATGGCTGCATAATATTCCATTGTGTATATATACCACTTCTTCTTTATCCATTCATCTGTCGATGGACATCTTGGCTCTTTCCACAGTTTGGCTATTGTGGACATTGCTGCTATAAACATTGGGGTGCACGTACCCCTTCGGGTCCCTACATTTGTATCTTTGGGGTAATTACCCAGTAGTGCAATTGCTGGATCAAATGGTAGCTATAATTTCAACTGTTTGAGGAACCTCCATACTGTTTTCCAGAGTGGTTGCACCAGCTTGCATTCCCACCAACAGTCTAGGAGGGTTCCCCTTTCTCCACATCCAGGCAACATCTGTCGTTCCCTGACTTGTTAATTTTAGCCATTCTGACTGGTGTGAGGTGATATCTCATTGAGGTTTTTATTTGGATTTCCCTAATGCCGAGCTATGTTGAGCATTTTTTCATGTGTCTGTTGGCCATTTGGATGTCCTCTTTGGAAAAATGTCTGTTCATGTCTTCTGCCCATTTCCTGATTGGATTATTTGTTCTTTGGGTGTTGAGTTTGATAAGTTCTTTATAGATTTTGGATAGTAGCCCTTTACCTGATATGTCATTTGCAAATATTTTCTCCCATTCTGTTGGTTGTCTTTTGGTTTTGTGGACTGTTTCTTTTGCTGTGCAAAAGCTTTTAATCTTGATGAAATCCCAAGAGTTCATTTTTGCCCTTGCTTCCCTTGCCTTTGGCGATGTTTCTAGGAAGAAGTTCCTGCAGCTGAGGTCGAAGAGGTTGCTACCTGTGTTCTCCTTTAGGATTTTGATGGACTCCTGTCTCACGTTTAGGTCTTTCAACCACTTGGAGTCTATTTTTGTGTGTGGTGTAAGGAAATGGTCCAGTTTCATTCTTCTGCATGTGGCTGTCCAATTTTCCCAACACCATTTGTGGAAGAGACTGTCTTTTTGCCATTGGACATTCTTTCCTGCTTTGTCAAAGATGAGTTGACCATAGAGTTGAGGGTCCATTTCTGGGCTCTCGATTCTGTTCCATTGATCTATGTGTCTGTTTTTGTGCCAGTACCATACTGTTTTGATGATGCCAGCTTTGTAATAGAGCTGGAAGTCCGGAATTGTGATGCCAACAGCTTTGCTTTTCTTTTTCAATATTCCTCTGGCTATTCGGGGTCTCTTCTGGTTCCATACAAATTTTAGGATTATTTGTTCCATTTCTTTGAAAAAAGTGGATGGTATTTTGATGGGGATTGCATTGAATGTGTAGATTGCTCTAGGTAGCATTGACATCTTCACAATGTTTATTCTTCCAATCCATGAGCATGGAAAGTTTTTCCATTTCTTTGTGTCTTCTTCAATTTCTTTCATGAGTATTTTATAGTTTTCTGAGTACAGATCCTTTGCCTCTTTGGTTAAATTTATTCCTAGATATCTTATGGTTTTGGGTGCAATTGTAAATGGGATCGACTCCTTGATTTGTCTCTCTTCTGTCTTGTTGTTGGTGTATAGGAATGCCACTGATTTCTGTGCATTGATTTTATATCCTGCCACTTGGTTGAATTCCTGTATGAGTTCTAGCATTTTTGGGGTGGAGTCTTTTGGGTTTTCCACATCCAGTATCATATCATCTGCAAAGAGTGAGAGTTTGACTTCCTCTTTGCCGATTTGGATGCCTTTGATTTCATTAAGTTGTCTGATTGCTGTGGCTAGGACTTCTAATAGACTTGAATAGTAGTAGTGATATTGGACATCCCTGTCATGTTCCTGACCTTAGGAGAAAAGCTCTCAGCTTTTTCCCATTGAGAATGATATTCGCTGTAGGTTTTTCATAGATGGCTTTTATGATATTGAGGTAGGTACCCTCTATCCCTATACTCTGAAGAGTTTTGATCAAGAAAGGATGCTGTACTTTGTCAAATGCTTTTTCTGCATCTACTGAGAGGATCGTATGATTCTTGTTCTTTCTTTTGTTACTGTATTGTATCACGTTGATTGATTGCGGATGTTGAACCAACCTTGCAGCCCAGGGATAAATCCCACTTGGTCATGGTGAATAATCCTTTTAAGGTACTGTTGGATCCTATTGGCTAGTATTTCGGTGAGAATTTTTGCATCCATGTTCATCCAGGATATTGGTCTGTAATTCTCCTTTTTGATGGGGTCTTTGTCTGGCTTTGGGATCAAGGTAATGGTGGCTTCATAAAACGAGTGTGGAAGTTTTCCTTCCATTTCTGTGTTTTGGAACAGTTTCAGGAGAATAGGTATTAATTCTTCTTTAAATGTCTGGTAGAATTCCCCTGGGAAGCCATCTGGCCCTGGGCTTTTGTTTGTTGGGAGATTTTGATGACTGCTTCAATTTCCTTAGTGGTTATAGATCTGTTCAGGTTTTCTATTTCTTCCTGGTTCAATTTTGGTAGTTGATACATCTCTAGGAATGTACCCATTTCTTCCAGGGTATCTAATTTGCTGGCATAGAGTTGCTCACAATATGTTCTTATAATTGTTTGTATTTCTTTGGTGTTGGTTGTGATCTCTCCTCTTTCATTCATGATTTTGTTGATTTGGGTCATTTCTCTTTTCTTTTGGATAAGTCTGGCCAGGGGTTTATCAATCTTGTTAATTCTTTCAAAAAACCATTTCCTAGTTTTGTTGATCTCTTCTACTATTCTTTTGGTTTCTATTTCATTGATTTCTGCTCTGATCTTTATTATTTCTCTTCTCCTGCTGGGAGTTAGGCTTTATTTGCTGTTCTTTCTCCAGCTCCTTTAGGTGTAGGGCTAGGTTGTGTTTTTGAGACATTTCTTGTTTCTTGAGAAGGGCTTGTATTGCTATATACTTTCCTCTCAGGACTGCCTTTGCTGTATCCCAAAATTTTGAGCAGTTGTGTTTTCATTTTCATTGGTTTCCATGAATGTTTTTAATTCTTCTTTAATTTCCTGGTTGATCCATTCATTCTTTAGTAGAATGCTCTTTAACCTCCATGTATTTGAGTTCTTTCCGACTTTCCTCTTGTGATTGAGTTCTAGTTTTAAAGCATTGTGGTCTGAAAATATGCAGGGAATAATCCCAATCTTTTGGTACCAGTTCAGACCTGATTTGTGACCTAGGATGTGATCAATTCTGGAGAATGTTCCATGGGCACTAGAGAAGAATGTGTATTCCATTGCTTTGGGATGGAATGTTCTGAATATGTCTGTGAAGTCCATTCGGTCCAGTGTGTCATTTAAAGTGGTTATTTCCTCGTTGATGTTTTGCTTAGATGATCTGTCCATTTCAGGCTGGGGGGTGTTAAAGTCCCCCACTATTATTGTATTGTTGTCAATGTGTTTCTTTGCTTTTGTTATTAATTGCCTTATATAATTGGCTGCTCCCACGTTAGAGGCATAGATATTTACAATTGTTAGATCTGCTTGTTGGATAGACCCTTTAATTAGGATATAGTGTCCTTCTTCATCTCTTATTACAGTCTTTGTTTTAAAATCTAATTTGTCTGATATAAGGATTGCCACCCCAGCTTTCTTTTGGTGTCCATTAGCACGGTAAATGGTTTTCCACCCCCTCACTTTCAATCTGGGGCTGTCTTTGGGTCTAAAATGAGTCTCTTGCAGACAGCATATGGATGGGTCTTGTTTTTTAAACTAATCCGATAGCCTGTGTCTTTTGATTGGGGCATTTAGCCCATTTACATTCAGGGTAACTATTGAAAGGTATGAATTTAGTGTCATTGTATTGCTTGTAAGGTGACTGTTACTGTATATTGTCTCTGTTCCTTTCTGATCTATGCTGCTTTTAGGCTCTCTCTTTGCTTAAAGGACCCCTTTCAATATTTCTTGGAGGGTTGGTTTCGTGTTTGCAAATTCCTTTAGTTTTTGTTTGTCCTGGAAGCTTTTTTATCTCTCCTTCTATTTTCAATGACAGCCTAGCTGGATATAGTAATCTTGGCTGCATATTTTTCTCATTTAGTGCTCTGAATATATCATGCCAGTCCTTTCTGGCCTGCCAGGTCTCTGTGGATAGGTCTGTTGCCAATCTAATGTTTCTACCATTGTAGGTTACATATCTCTTCTCCCGAGCTGCTTTCAGGATTTTCTCTTTGTCTCTGAGACTCGTAAGTTTTACTATGAGATGTCGGGGTGTTGACCTATTTTTATTGATTTTGAGAGGGGTTCTCTGTGCCTCCTGGATTTTGATGCCTGTTTCCTTCCTCACATTAGGGAAGTTCTCTGCTATTATTTGCTCCAATATACCTTCTGCCCCTCTCTCTCCTTCTTCTGGGATCCCAATTATTCTAATGTTTTTCGTCTTATCGTATCGCTTATCTCTCGAATTCTTCCCTCGTGATCCTGTAGTTGTTTATCTCTCTTTTTCTCAGCCTCTTTATTTTCCATCATTTGGTCTTCTATATCGCTGATTCTCTCTTCTGCCTCATTTATCCTAGCAGTTAGTGCCCCCTTTTTTAATTGCACCTCATTAATAGCCTTTTTGATTTCGACTTGGTTAGATTTTAGTTCTTCTATTTCTCCAGAAGGGTTTCTCTAATGACTTCCACACTTTTTTCAAGCCCAACTAGTATCTTTAAGATCATGATTCTGGACTCTAGGTCCGACATCGTACTAATGTCCGTATTGAGTGGGTCCCTGGCTGACGGTTCTTTTTGCTGAGGTGATTTTTTTCGTCTTGTCATTTTGTCCAGAGGAGAATAGATGAATGAGAGAACAAAATGCTAACAGGTTAACAACGTCCCCAGCAAATATATTCTATACAAATCAGAAAAGACCTGAAACCAGGGGAAAAGAAAGGGAAAGAACGAAAAAAGAAAGAGAGAGAAAAAAAAAACAAAAAGAAAAAGATAAAAACAAAAAAAGAACAATACAAAAAAACAGAATATGATCAAATATGATCAGGCTAGTGCATAGATCAGTTGCACACACTAGATTTTGGGCGTATTTTGGTCTGTTAGAAAAAAGTGCCTCCTAAAATTTTAAAGGAAGAAAGACTTATATATGTACAAAATTAGAGTTGATACAATGAAGAGATGGAAGATCCGTGTAAAGATGAAAATTATAAAAGATTTTATAAAAGGAATTGATAAGATAAAAAGTTGATTGAAAAAAGAAAGAAGAAGATTTAAAAAAAAACGAAAAAAAAGGGAGAGAATGTGATCAGGCAGGAGACTAGAACAAAGCCATACACTAGTGATTTAGGGTATATTTTGATCTGTTAGAAGAAAATGTATCTCAAAATTTTCAAGAGAGAACAACTTATATATATATATATATATATATATATATATATATATATATATGCCAAAAATAAGGGTAACTAGTATGAAGGGATAAAATATGACTCTAAAAATGAAAAATAAAAAAAATGTTTTTTTAAAAAAGGGATTGATAAGATGTTGGTTGAAAAAGGGAAAAATAAAAATAAAAAAAAACAGTTAAAAAATTAACTTTGAAAAACTAATGAATCATGGTAAAAAAAAAAAGCCATGAATTCTATGTGCAGTATTCCCCTAGCGCTGGAGTTCTCCCATTCTCCTTGATCAGTAAACTTGGTCTTGGCTTGCTGGATGTTCGTGCTGATCTTCTGGGGGAGGGGCCTGTTGCCTTGGTTCCCAAATGTCTTTGCTGGAGGCGGAATTGCCCCGCCCTTGTAGGTCCGGCTTAAGCAAGCTGGTTGGGTTTGCTCTCAGGAGCTTTTGTTCCCTGCAAGCTCTCACTACAGCTTTGGAGGACCAGGGTAAAAATGGTGGCCTCCCAATCTCCACCCGGAGAAGCCGAGAACTCGGGGCCCTGTTCCTCAGTGCGTCCCCAGAGAAAAGCAGTCACTCCCATCTCCCTTGGTCTCCGGCCGTACTCTAAACCCGGCCTGTGACCGAGCGTTTCTGTCTCTGGCACCTGACCCCTTGTGGAGTCTCCAAACCCAGCAGATCCCTGTGGTGTGCTCCCGCACCGCTCCTCCCCAGGGAGAAAGGGGAGTCTCCCCAGCTCTGCCGCCTATTCGGTCCCTGCTGGAGGAGCAGTTGCCCGACTGGGCCGCAGATCACAGTTTGTGGCAACCCCGAGCTGAGAGCCCGCGCCTTGGCTCCGTCTCTGCAGCCAGCTTCCCCGGTCCAATACCTGGGAGCTCTGCCACACTCAGGCACCCCTGGTCCCTCTGTGACCCCGAGGGTCCTGAGACCACACTGTCCCGTGAGGGTTCCACCCTCCGCTTAGCCACTGGTGCGACGTCCCTCAGCGAAGCCGGCTTCTAAAAGTTCAGTCCTTGTGCTCCGCAGCTCTATCACTTGCCAGAAGCGGCCAACAGAGGCCCCCTCCCCCGTCGTCGATCCTCCCGAATATCGCCTCGGATTCACTTCTCCGCACGTCCTACCTTCCAGTAAGGGGTTGCTTCTCTTTTCAGAGAGTTGTTGCTATTCTTTTCTTCGATCTCCTGTTGAGTTCGTAGGTGTTCAGAATGGTTCGATCCCTATCCAGCTGAATTCCTGAGACCAGACGAAATCCAGGTCTCCTACTCCTCCGCCATCTTGCTCTGCCCCCTCGAGATTGAGATTTTCTTAAGGAACTGGTACAGTATATGGCATGAAGAGGGCCCTCTGTAAAAAGGCACCATTATTGTTACTCTAGAGAGAGTCTGAGAGGCAGAGATTGACAGGAAAGTCATGGAGGGTGGGAAGAAAAAGGAATGGGGAAATGGCCATGAGAGGCAGACATTCCAGAGTCCTGCCAAGGGCATGCTTGAGGGAGTGACAGTTAAAGCCTTCCATTTTGCCTTTCTGGGGTGAAGGTTGCTAGGAAAAGGTAGGAAAGGAAGCCCCAGTTCATAGATGAATATGCCAGTTCAGACTGGAGCTGGGATTTATGGGCAGGACGCTTATCTCCAAAGACCATTTGCCTTACCTCTCTATTGCATCACCCTGTAGTGTTCTTCAAGTATTGGATGAGGGAGCTGCTAACCCAGGAACACCTTGAGGGGAGGGGTTGTGTTGATTCTATCAGACCAGAAGGTCTTTGAGAGTGTGAACTGTATAGACTGGCTCCATCAAACTGGGGAATCCCTGAGGCCACAAACTGAATCTTCCTCTCACCCTGGGAATTCTGGGCTCATGGCAGCATGTACAGGAGGGGTTAGAAGGCAGGGCTGGTCTGGCCTGGCCATAAAAGCCACCCAAGCTGGGCTTTGGATATTTGAACCCTCTTCGTGCAGGGACGACGGAGACTGTCCTGGCCAAGTGGTGGGACTCAGTCACATCCCAAGAGGAGGGGACAAGTGTGACTGGGAACCCAGTATCAGGCTCTGTCACAATGTGCTGCTTCCACGTCCTTCAGGGCTATTTTCTGAGTCTTATGCTCATACCCAGTGCTCTGGGAGCAAGTCCTGCATGTGGGAGGACCCGGCCCCACAGAGCTCCAAGAAGACTACAAATAAGTGTGTTGTACTCCCTGCTAATGCCTGAGTTATTGCTTTCCCTTCTTCTCAGATGAAAGGAACATTTTATTGGCTTGGGTTTAGAATCAGAACATAAAAAGTGGCTTGTTTTTCTTTTCTGACATCATGAAGCTCAGGCTGGAGAGAGAGGTGCTAGGGAAGAATGAGGAGAGTTGAGGGCGAGAAGTGGGAAGGAAAGCAGGGGGAGGTGGGAAGGGGCCAGGAAGAAGAGGAGGAAATGATGGGGTAGAAGGCAAGAGAACTCTGTGGGGGTGTGACCTGCAGCAAAGAAGAAGGAGGAGAGAGGAAGAAGGAATGCTGCACTGTAGGACATGCATCCATCTCCCTTCCCAGTGGGAAGATGCTAAGAGCCAAAGACAGCACAGTCAGTTTCAGTTGAAAAAGCTTCAACTCCCTGGAGACACTGTCCAGCTCAGGCACACCCACAGGGTTTTGCTTGTTTGTTTGTGTTTGTTTCTGTTTTTAATCTCTGAACTGGGATTTGAGGTCTCTCAGAGATAGGGCTTGATGCTTCTCTCATTTTGTGAAGCAGGAAGGAGAGAGTTTCCTAATTTGGGCGCCTTAAGCTGGCTCTTCTCCCTTGGTGCACTAATAGTGCCACATGATGGGAATGGAGATGGTGTGCTGCAGGGGTGAAGTGGGGGTGAGACTCCCCCTGCACCCATTGCTGCTTCACAAACCCAGTGTGCTCTCTCAATTCTCCCTGACTTTCCCACACTTCTCCTCTTACCGGTTGCCATCTCATGTCTCAATGACCTGTCACCTGCTGGTCACAGGGTCAGAAACATGGTAAGCAACCATTTGTGTTCAAGGAAAGAGGGAAAACAGGAGCTGTAGGAAGGCTACAATGTCATGGTGATACATAAACTTTGGGTTGAGACAGCCATAGATGAATATCTTTCCTCTGTAACTTATAAGCTATGTGGACTTGAAAGATTATTTTTCAAGGTTGCCATGAGGACTAGAAGTAACACATATAAATTCTTAGGACACAGCCTGGCACATAGTAGGTGCTCAGTAAATAGTAGAGATTGTATGTCAGTCCTCTCAAGTGCTAAAGTCCATCCTTAGATGCATCCCTACACCCCCCTTATCCTACCATCAGCTAGGATCCTTCCATAGAATCTCTGGACGATTTTTTCCAGGAGGCAGACATGGATTTTTTTTCATGGGAGGAAATAGTCTTCCTGCATCTTTGCCAGCGTTGACAGCGTGTCTGCCACAGGACTGTTGATAGGAGGTGCAAATATATTTCCTAATTTGAGATGGTGGTGTTTGGAATGCCTGAAACTGGGCTATATTTAGCTCTGAATTCCCCAAATAGCAACATGGAGGAAGAGCCTCCCATCCAAACATCCCATCCAGCTGGAAAATACAATAATCATAATGATTATTTTTATTATTGTCATTATTTATTGACTGAATTAATGGGACTTGGATATCCACTGGCATCAAGAATAATGGGGTTTTATTTTTTATTTTTATTCTTTTAAGTTTATTTGTTTTTTTTATTAATCTCTACATCCAACATGGGGCTTGAACTCACAACTCCAAGATCAAGAGTCGCAAGCTCCCCCGACTGAGCCAACCCCACTAGAATAATGGGGTTTTAAAATACCAAGTCTCAGGAGACCTCAAATTCCATATAATCAAATATAGCGTGCTTTACAAATAAGGAAGCTGAGACTGAAAGAGATCATATGATTTGTACACCCAACATCAGAGTCCAGACTAGACTAAAATCCAGATATTTGGACTCAATTCAATGGTCTTTGTTCTTAAGTTTTAAGGCATTTCATGCAAAGGCATTGAGCTGGCTTTGACCAAGAAGTTAGTCATTCTCTGGTGCATCACTATGTCTGCTTCTGCCTTTAAAGACTTTCTTTCAGTGCTATAAAGGCCACATTGAACACTGAGCAGGGAGTCAAAAGACTTACATTTTTGTCTCAAATCTGCCCAGAACTAATTGTGTGACCTTCGGTAAGTTATTGAACTTCTCAGGGCTTCTGTTTTCTTATTCACTGCCCATTGTTTATCCATCCATCCATCCATCCATCCATCCATCCATCCATCCATCCATCCAACAAGTGTGCATAGAAAACCTATAAGCTCAACTAGAGATGTTTGAGATCCAAGGGAAGTACTGGCATGATCCCTGCCTTCCAAACCTACATATAGTCCACCAGTAGGTGGTAGAAAACTACCCGACATGTTCACAAATGAGAGTAATGAAGAGATGGCCCCATTAAGGAAGGGCAAAAGAGGCATGGAAAACCCAAAGTAATAAACATCCTACAGACCATTTCTCTCTGGTATTGAAAGGTAATGAGAGATGGCCAGTGGACACCTGCTTGCCCAGTATGCTCGTGTGAACACACACACACACACACACACACACACACACACACACTCTTGCTTGTCCATAGCTGCCCTCATTGAACTCCCCAGAAATGAACCTGGGAAGAGTCAGGAAAGGAAGGGCCAGAGTTACAGCTAACCTAGAGCAGGTGTGCTGCTGGTCACAGAAAATTGAGGCTGCAGGCTGCTGGGAGGGGTGTGTTCATTGTCATTCAGGTGTCACTGCCCAGGCAGGCAGTACCTCAACACTCCTCCAAAGCTCTAAGAACATCAGGCATGGGACACATCACTATGCGTCAATGATTTATTGAATACTCTTAGGTGACCTTGGGGAAACCTATTTCCTTCTTGGGCCTCAAGTTCTATGTCAGGAAAATGGAGAAGGGGTATTAGAACAGATGCCACTTGAGGTCATTCCCAACGTTAAGAATCTGCTGTTTCATGAATGAATAACCCTTAAAGACTTTCCCCTTTGACTCTTAATCCGATTTTTCTTTTTTATGTTTTATCCTCAGGTTCTAAAATTTGATGTTCCAATCCTCTTACCCTTCATCCCTGCTCCTCCATCTTCCATTCATTATTGTCTATCCCAATCCCCTAACCCCCTAATTCTGCTAACTCTAGTCCCCTTCTAATCTCCTGGAATATATTAGTCAAACTAGAGCTCTTCAGCCATGGCTGGCGGGGATGCCGTGGCCCTCCCCTCTCTGCTACGTGCACATATACACCTAAACCCATCTGTGAAATGCAATGAACCAAGGGTCCCAAGAGGGATTCCAGCTCTTGTCCGAGTTAATAGGAGAGGGGATGAGAAGAGAGGGACTGAATTTCAATCACAATGTGATTATTGGCCTTTTTGAAGTTTTTCTGAGTTTTTTTCACCTGGTTGGCTCGATATCACTAACCAAATGCTTGTCTCACAAATCAGCTTTGGCCACAGTTCAAATTTAATTACATTCTAGCTAAGTAAAAGCAAGTAAGCAAGCGAGAGAGAGAGAGAGAGAGAGAGAGAGAGAGAGAGAGAGAGAGAGAAGTGTGTGTGTGGGGGGTATAGCTTATGTTTATAGACCAGATAACTCTATCCTAAATCTTTAAATCTTCCCAAGTGCAACAGTCAATGTGAGCCAGACACAGATGGGTCAGCCCAGAGATAGATGTGAAGCAATAACAAGCTTCTTGTAATTTGAAGCTAGTGAAATTACAATGCCAAGGCTGAGAGAAAATTGAGAAGTTGGCAAAGTTTGGCTCAAGTGTGCCAGCTGCCTGGTTCTGTACCTAGGACTGCCTCTTTGTTCTCCATTTAGCTACCGTCTAAAGCACTCAGGCTTTTTCCCTGTGTCCCTTATCATATTCTCCTGTCAGTAAACTTGTTCACACTAAAGTGTAAATGACTGAAGATAAATTGCCTTTTCTCTGACTAAAATTGTGTTTTACTAAGAATAAAACAAGGACAGACAAACACACGTGCCAGCACCTCAGAATCAAATAAACAGCAAATAAACAGTGAATAAATAAGGATGGGTTGAATGGCCGTGATAGTAGATATTGGGTAACTACAGACCCATAATCTATGGAATATTAGTATAGGTAGGCATGAGAAAGATAGGGGATAGAGGCAACGGTGACTCAAGTTCTTTGTTAAAGAAAATAAGAGAAGAAAGCCACTTGTGGGGGGAAAGATGATGATTTCTATGGAGGATAGGGTGAATTTGAGGTGCTCATGGGCATCCAATGGGGGTGTTCATAGGCCTTTGTATATTCTTGTCTGGTTTAGAGGAGAGGGCTGCTCCGAATCATGTGTTTGGGAGCAATTAACTCAGGAGAGAATCCCAGAGCACAGGTAGATTTACCCAGGGAGAATTCATAGAATGAGAAGAGAAGGTGATCAAAGGCAGGAAGGATTAAGGAGTGCTCAAGAGGCTAAGAAGGTGTGATCCAAGAGGTAGGAGAAAAACCACTGTGGTAACAAATAATCAAGGAAGAAGAATAATTTTTAAAGTACTCAAAAATGTGAAGCCGTGAAGAGAAACTAAGTAAGAAAAGGATTGTGGGGAATGGGGCACACTGGACATTGCAATTATGAGGTCATTGGTGTCCTAAACAAAGGTGGTTTTGGTGGAATGATTTGGTTATAAACCACAAGCAGTGGGCTGAGGGATGAATGGGGTGAGTGGAGATGTGAGTAGGGAATGTAGGTTACTCTTTAAGAAAATGTGGCTTTTAAAAGAAGGCGAGAAAGCAGATGATAAGCTAGAAGGGGCCTTTATAAAATGGCAGAAACTTTAACCTGCTTCTACACTGAAAAGAAAGTTAGTAGGAGGGAGAGGTTGATGAGGAGAGGGTGCATTATTCATGGGACAGCGTCTTCACAGAGATAGAAGGAGAATGGCTCTACATCACGGATGGAAGGGTTTCCCTTGGGCAGAAGAAGGAACACTTGCTCCTTCATGAGAGAAGGAAAGAAGGAATGTATAATTGTGGGAGCAGATGGATTTTTAATGGGATTGAGGGAATCCATGCCTGATGACCTGATTCTTCATTTTTAACAGGAATGCCCTATTGTTTACTGAGAGGAAGTTGGGGCAGTTTAAAGGTTTTCAGAAGAGTTGAGGGAGGTTAGCACAGCTGCTGCAGAGATTTAGAAAAGGAGATTACACAAGTCCAAGTCTCAAGAGGGGATAAGGGGCCAGATTGAGGAATGAGATCCAAACTCTGGTCCCAGTTCAGTATGCACCTTTTCTCCCCAGAGCTCAGCAGCAGAGATACAGGGGAAGATAGTTGAATGGACCAAATTTGAAGGATTTCAGAATGCATGTGTCAGACTGACAAGGAGATAACGATGTTGGAGATTCTGGGAAAATGTGGTGAATATGATGCTTTTTTGGAGCTAGATATTGTAACCTTGCTCTGTGTGTGTGTGTGTGTGTGTGTGTGTGTGTATGCACACACCCACATGTATGTATATGTAGGGCAATACTGTGAAGACTGGTGAAAAAAAATACATTTGTATTAATTAAGTAGTGTAGTTTACCCCCACGTAGACTTTCTACAGGGCATCCCTAATCCTAGGTCAGCTACCTTCTGACTTTTTTCCATACCTTCTCCATCTTTCTCTCTCTTGCCTCATTCAAGCAGGGCTCAACATGATTACAAAGGTACACCTGCAACCCCTTCCCTTCCTCTAAAATGCCTTCTAATTCAATCTGCACTCAAAATAGAAATTATTTTGTATTACGTACTATTTGGAATTCTATGAGCTTCCTCTTTCCTTCCATTGACACAGTCATCAAAGTCAAGTTATATTTGATCTTCTTAAATAGCAGGTATAATCATGCCAATGGAGCACTCCCATCCACCCCCTTGGTCTCACATCTCCCCACATGCACTATAAGATAAGTGAAATAAGTGGCTCCAAATCTCCTGTCCATCTCTAACCCCTAGCAGCCTATACTAGCTCAACCCAGTCCAGCCCACTTAGCTAGACTAACCTGAGTTCCAGCATGAGGGCCAGTGCTCAGTAGCACTAGTGCCTGCTTGAAAATGGCATACAGCAGCCAGGCATACATACAAGCCTTTGCATAGATGCAAAGCTTCTTTTAACCTCTCTGGTCCCAAAATCTCAGGAGAACTGTGTAATTAACCTGGGTCAGGGCTGCAGATCCCTGCTGCCCATAACTGGCCAGATATGCAGAGCAATGTGAAATTGTTGACAGACAAATTATAGGGGTGAATCATAAGGAGATTTATGGCTTTTAGGTTTTTTTTTTTCACTCATTCACTTTCCCTCCTTACTCCACTCCCCAACCAGTTCCACCAATTCCTGGTGGTACATTCCCAGTGATATGTGGCTGCCAGTGTCACAGGAGGGGGATCCCAAGATGGAATGGGGACTGGACTAAGAGTTGGAGACATCTGTGGCTCCAGCCCAGCTCTGCCAGGTGTGACCCTGAGCAGGTCACCTCCCTCTCTGGGACTTAATTTAGTCATGAGATGGTTGAGCCAGATGTCCTCTAAGATTCCAAGCAGATTGTCTTAGTCTGGCTTTCCTCAGAAGCAGACACTGAGTCTAGGATTCAAGTGCAAGCAGCTTATTTGGGACATGAGCCCAGGAAGCACCAGTAGCAGAATCAGGAAGTGAGACAGGGAAACAAGCCAACACTAGTCTGTAAATGAGCAGTTTACCACTGTGGACAACTGGGATTCAATCTCAATGGGAACTTTTGAGAGGTGGTGTAGGACACATGATCCAGAGTTGTCCCTCATGAGAGGTGACAAAATAATTAATCACCAAATTCCCACTTGTTATTCATTGGGGGCTTTTCTCAGGGTGCTAAGTCTCTAGCATTTACAGCCTTTTCTGGGGTGGGGGGAAAGGGAAACATGATCTCACTGCTAGAGAAAGCCCTCAGGCAGGGAGATGCAGGTGCTTGCAATAAGAGACTCTCAGCAGGCACAGAACCAACGAGTGCTAAGGGGATATGAGTAGGACACTGACAGCATTTGCCATGAATATTTAATGTCCTCAAAATTCTATGACTTCCTTTGACCAAACCAAGAGTGAGAAGAACCATCCATCTTGAAAGTACTAGTAGACAAAGAGTTCTTTTTGCTTTGAATGTCTGACCCTCCCTTCCTCTAAAGCTTAAAGCTCATATATTCTGCGAATCTTTCCTACATTAAGAAGGCTGATAGCCTATGATATAGTCTCAAGCCTACTAGTTACTATGGGAAATTAGTCAACCTCTGTGAAATGGATACATCTGTAGAGTGCACAAAATGAGAATGGATGTCTAAAGCATCAGGTCCATGAGAACAGAAAAAAAAGAGCATAATAAGATACCAACTGATGGATGGGGAAAGAGAAAAAGCAAGACAAACAGGGGTAGAGGGTGGAAAGATTCAGTATTCATCAAGGAGTGAAGGAGTCTTGTGTGCAGACCCCTGGGTGAGAGGGAACTTTGACCAATGCTGAACCAGTTTGGTTGCAGTTGCTGCTAGGGACTTCGATTGTTACCTGAGGCCTGCTTCATCAATCCTACCACCTCAGCACCAAGCTAGTCCAAGTGTTGCTGTGCTGAAGTCAAATGTCATCCCACCCTTACCATAAACAATCCAACTCCATCTCTTCAAGGAGCTCCCTCACTCACTGCAACTACAAACCACCCTCAGCCTAAATGGCATCTGGCAACTAGGGACAAGAAATGGAGTTAGGGGGGAAAGAGACTCTCTGTTGAGGGGGAGGGAGAGGCTACCGAAGTGGAGACAGGTGGCTAGGGAGGGAGAGAGGAAGAACTTGGAAAAAGAGGAAGGCAAAGGGGAGAAGAGGATAAACAGAGAATCGTTCCAGTGCAGAGGACTAGGTGGAGGGAGCTCTTTCAGCAAGTTAGGGGTCCCCAGAGATTCCATGATGAATGAGCAGAGCAATTATCGCTCTATTTGGCGGCGTGCTATGTACCACACAGATGGAGAGCTGTCCATGATACCGAGGTAACTGTGCATGAAAAACCCTCGCGCAGCAGGCCCACGAGAGTGACACCCTGGCCAAGGGTGACAGCCATCTGCCCCATTGTATGAGCACACAGCATGAGCCTACACATCTGTGCTTCAGCTGCACTCAGCCACACACCCTTACTGGGGCCCTTATCGCTCTGTATTACAGTTAGCTGTCTGCCTGTCTGTGAGAGTAAGACTCTCTCTCTGAGAGCAACTACCTTCTCTTATAGACTGTTTATCTTGGAGAAAACTAAGGTCTCCCTGGAACATAATGAGTCCTTTGCAAGTTTGGGGAATAAATAAGTCATTTGTGCACAGCGATACTGGTGGTTGTTGTGTGTGTGTGTGTGTGTGTTGCACAGATGTGAGGGCAGGGCATGTGAGGGCAAATTAAAAAAAAAAATCAGAGAGGTGTTCCACTACAACATTTCTCAAACTCCTCTGACTAGTTGGGGAGAGTCAACCAGGATGCATACTAAAAATACACACTCTCCTAGTGCTGTCCCTGAATCAGAACTCCACAGTTGGGCCTGAGAATATGCATTGTCTCTCCCTCCACAGGTTATACTGATGGCCAGCCAGGTCTCTATCGCATTTATGAGCAACTGATTCCTAGGTGACTAGAACACTGAGGGTCCTTTGACAGCATCCGGAACAAATCCACACTTTACAAATGAAAAAAGTCGAGGCCCGGTGAGGAGATTGGCCTTACCCAACTCCACGCTGCCACCTGGTACTTCTGCTGGGGAGATGTCACACAGATTCCCCCCGTTGCCCCCGTCGTCTCCGTGGTCCTGGTGATGCGATTCCTCAGAGACATCCGAAAGCGAGCCGGAGCGCGTAGTGCTCTGTCCAGCACCGCGTGCTCCTGAAGCACGCCGGCCTGCCGCTGGGCGAACTCCCGCGTCTGGCACTGCAGTGAGGTTACACCATTGCTGGGAAGCCCCGCAGGGCGGACTGCAGCAGTGCCGGTCCGCAGTGCCCCCCGCCCCGCCCCCTGTACCCGGTGGCGCGCGGAGTCCGCCACAGTGGCAGCGCGGGGCTCCTCTCGCCGAGCATTATCCAAATTCAGGGCGGTTATAAATGGCTACAGCCTGGAGATGGCAACCCGGGCCCCGGCACATTAGCTTGCTGCTGGCTGATAGATTCCCCTGTTAAGGGACCGCACAAGCAGAGGAAGTAGATTAAAATATAATGTATTGCATTGAAATTTAACACAATGCTATACATAATATTCATCCGGATTTGCATATTCACGTTCCCCCCCACTTCAATTTCTCCTGGAGAGTCCCATGGGCCCTTCTTAAGCTTCTATCACTGCCGGACAAAGAAATTTAATGACTTGAGGGGCTAGAAGGGCCTTCAAAATGTCATTTATCCAGTTCTCTATGTCTGGCTCAGGAATATTGAAACCCTGAACTCTGCCCTTAAACTTGGTGAAGAGGGAAGAAGGAAGGCTGAAATGGACCCTTTGGGTGGTTTCCATTTCACCTTTGACCCACTCCATTGTGTCTCCTTCTGTCTGGCCTTTCATCCTCAAACCTCCTCCTTTGAGCTAGGAGAAACCAGCTGGACTTTCTTTGCAGTTCTCCAACCCTCCCTCCCCACCCTCCACTGGTTTCCTGGCCTCAGCAACAAGCCCACCCTTCTATTTTCACTAGCATCCTTCTCACTTCATTGGGAGCCCAGCTTATAGGGGATAATGTTAGATAAATGCCAAGTCTTCAGAGGCTTCAAATGGTGGTAGGACAAGTACCTGAGAAAAGAACTCGGTGTGCCGAAAAGAATGACAGCCAAAGAATCCCATTTAATTTGATGGCGCGATGAATATTTAAAGTTTTATAAAGAAATACAGGAAAGCAATCAGGCTTATTCAGGCGTGTGCTCCAGGGAACAGAGTACCGCTCCCCATGTGTTGGCAATATGGAGATGGGAGATGAGGATGAGGGTGGGGGTGGGGGACACACACATAAATAGTCCATATTCTCCCCATTCTTTGTATTGAGGTGAAAAAGAGCTTACCAGTGCAGTTCAAGAACAAGCCGGGGAGGAAAATCCTCCCAGATAATTATCATAACGTGCTGACACCCTAAACAGTTCCTTTTTAAAATTGAATTTCTAATATCATCGCTTTGGAGATTATAATATTGAGACATGAATCCCTTGGCAAATGATTCAGGAACCATACACGCTGTGATAAAGACACCTGCCACGGGAACAGGAGGGGACATAAATCTCCTCCCGTGTGTGTGGAATGCCTAATGGTGCCACCCATTAGGCAGAGTGGGGTCATCAGAAACCTCCAAACTGCCATTCCAAGGGCAGTTAATTCATTATAAACATGTACCAGATATTTTCATTTTGTATCAGCTGTTATGTCAAATCTGGTTATCAGGGAATTAGCATGAGATGCAATCCCTGCTTTCAAAAAGCTCCCAGTCCTCCTGGAGAGACAGGTGTGTATGCACAGGACACTGTAATGCTAGTCCGGCACAGAGCAAAGAGGACAAGCTAAGGGCTAATGAGACAGGGAGTAGGGAATCTGTCAATGCTGATTGTAGGGATAGGGGAAGGTTTCTTATTACTCACTTTGTGAATCACCGTCATTTCCCTGCTCTTATCTGCTGAGCATTCACATTTACACAACTAAGTTGCTACTATGAACACCTGAGACTTTATGTCTGAGGGTTTTTTCCTGGCCAAGGGAGTCAGTTGTGCTGGAGATTTAATGTCCCTGGAAGCCTCGGCCAATGATAGATGGTAAGTAGGTGTCTAAATACTCCACCCCCTCACCCCTGAAGGGGGCAATTCAGAGTGTGCTTCATACTGTAGCCCACAGATTCCCAGGGGAATGAGAGCCAACTGAAAATCCTTGCTTGATGATGCACACTTTATTGGGTTCTTTCCCTTTCTTCACTCCTGACTCTACTGACATTTTCTGGGTCACCTCCCAAATCAAATACTTGTACTCAAGCCCCTATCTAAAGGTCTGTTTCTGGAGGAACCCAAACTAGTACAATACCAACAGCTACCTTGCATGAAAAGTCAACCATGGCAGGCGCTGTGCTGGCTATCATAGTGTTTCTAATCCTCACAATAATTCTGAAAGGCAGAAATTATTTTTCCATTTTACAGATGAAACACTGAGGCTCAGAAAGTGAAAGTGACTTTTTTCAAGGTCACAGAAAATGTTAGAGACCTTGAGCCCAGTTCCTAAGACTCATGGGTAACCACGAGGGAAACTCTCCCTAGAACCACACCCAAGGTGAAGGGAACAAGGATACATTTGGAAGTGTGATAGATATAATAGCCTCTCTCTTGAAGGGAAAAATACCATGCACATCTACATGTGAAATTGGCAATACAATTTCAGGTGGGTCATAGTCCCCCTTAGAATTACCCATGGCCTCCAGATTAAGAAACTCTTAAGAAGGAAAAAAACTTTCAAAAACATGGGGGCAAAATACATTCCTGAGGATCTGGGTAGGTGGGGAAACTAGGAAGGGAAGCTAGTTGAGGAGGGAGAGTGAATGACAAACATATCACAGTTTGATCCATTGGTGGACCCCATGGGGGTACAGAGGAGGAAAGTAACTTAGAGAGCTGGGTGGAAGGAGAGTGTTCTCTGGTTGAGTGAAAACTGGGAAGGCATGTTGGAGGACTCTCCTGATATCTCAATAGAATCCAGAGCCTAGAGGAAGGTGTGAGAGTTCCTCTCTAGCCTCAATTACAAATTCTTATTCTGAGCAATTACTTCCCTGATATCTCAGTTATTTGACCTCAGTACTCCCCATCCCAAGGCCCTCATCTCCTTCATCTCTTCACTTCACCCATCCACATGCCACATTATATCTTGGGCTTTCCAGCAGGTAAAACTGTCATCTGGAAAACAGAAATCACCCTAGGTATTTCGAACAGAGGGAAATTTAATACAAGGCATGTGTATCAAAGGTGTTGGTTGGATTTTAAAAAGGGGAAAAAAAAGATTGATAGCTTCAAGAAGCCATTACTGCTCCCAGAGCTGAAAGAGTAAAAAGGAGAAAGTATCACACTCCAAGATCCCAGGGTCCTGTATTCTCTGACATGGTGGTGACATAGCAGAACCACTGCTAACACTGGGCAGAATCCCTGAGCCCACATCCCTGCCAATGCTGCCACCAGAAGCAGAAATAGCTTCCGCCTTTTTCATGCCTTCTGAGCTCACTTGAGTGCTTTCCATCGGTAGACCCTATGCAGAATCCAGCTAGAAAGGGAGTCTTGGGAATGAGTTTTGTGTGTCCAGACCCCTGTGGTACAGGGGGGAGTAGGAAAGAGCGGGTATGGGTCTCATGCCAACAGGCAACATTCAGCAAAATCTTAAAAACCTGGAAGTCCGTATTCTCCTTTGCTCTGGCCACAAGTGTTTATCCTTTCATCTGTCCCTCCGAGTCTGTTGAACCCCAGTTCCCCTTCAAAGCAAGCCCACCCCACTCCCCATCCTATCCTCACTAGCCTACTTACCCAGGGCCCCACAATCCATCTTTCACAAGGACTCCAAATTTCCTGCATAGTCAATACATCCCCACTCCCTCCTGACTACCCCAAATCCTAGAACACATACATGCTGGTTCTCTCTTATTTCCAGGCTGATAAATTGAAGAACAAAGTCCCATGACCTCCTTGAGTTTCTCACCATGGCAAAATAAAAGCAATGCGCTTCACTTCTGCCTGAAATACCCATATTCATCCTCTGGTAGACTGCCAGTTTCATCCCCAAGGGGCTGTTCCAACCCCCCTCTCCCCTCAAATCCCACTTCCTCTCTCTGTATCATGCAACTTAACAAGATCCAGACCACAAATCACTTCCCTCTACCTCAAAATCATCTCCTTTTCCTTTGTTTATTTCCTCTGGTCTCTGTAGAAGAAGGACCCATTTCTCTTTCTAGGGTTCATGCCTGAACCCTTCCTACCCCTGCCTTCCCCCAGGAAGATCTCTTCTTGCTCTCCCTCTACACCGGCTGCTTCACTCTGGCTTACACCCAAGTGTTTCCCACCCCCAAGAAAGTCTTTCCTCCATTCTGATTTCTCCTGAGCTTCCATCCCACCTTCCACCCTCCTTTCACAGCTAAACTTCTCTAAAAAGTATTATATGCTCACCGCCTCTACTTCCTCACCTCCCACTCAGTCCCAACCACTAGCAATCTGGTTTCCATACCGATAACACTGCAGAAATTGCTCTCTTAAAGGCCACCAATGACCCCTGAATCGCCAAACCTGAGCTCTGCCTTACTAGTTACCATCCTCATAGACCTGAACCTTTGCCAGATTAAATACACCACGTAACCAAATTCTGAGCCAGTGGTCCTAGCTGGTGTGTCACAGCATATGGGTGTGCTGGATATTGGTCACAGGCAGGCCTGGGATGCACCATTCAGCCAGATGGGTGATTAAAATATGGAAATATTTCCGAGCCACTGCCAGAGTCCCCTTTCCCCCACCTGGCTGCCAAAGCCCCTGGTCTAGGACCCCAAGACAGACCTCATCATTATGTAACAATGAGACAGAATTATATCTGGTGTGGCAGGGGGCTTCTGCTCTTATTGGTTGGTAGCTGTATGTACCAGTTGTTAGATATTTTCAATATCAACACTCTTACTGCTGTCCTGAGATATTGATTACTACCATACTGGGAATAGCCACATACAGGTCGGCGGGGGGGGGGGTAGTGGGCAGGGCAGTACTGAGGGCAAATCACTGCTTCCCTCCTGAAGAACAGCCTCTCTGTTTACTCTCCATGTGCCATACAAATATAATTTTCTATGTGAGCCTTGGCATGGAGGCATTCAGAAGCAAAGCTCTCAGCCCCTCCCCTTCCTTGATTCCCATGATAGGAATATGTTCTTCTACCCTTTTGCGGGCTGCTTTTCTATTTCTTTGCCTGGCTTCTCTAACAGGGTGACCTTGGACAAGCTACTTAATCTAGTTGAGCCTCAGGCTTCTCATCCATAAAATGGGGCTAACAGATTTCTGCTTTGCAAAGAGGATCATGGGTAATATGTGTAAAATGGGTAGTGTAGGACCTCACGTGGAGTAAAGCTGAGTAAGTGTAGGTTCCTAACCCCCACCTCCCTCTCACTCTACACTTTCTTCCCTGGGGATTTGTTCCACTCCCATGACCTGCCACCTCCATTCTACCTCTGGCTCTTTCTTCCAAACCCACTTATTGAATTATATCCCGGACAAGAGGCCCTAGGGACCCCAAGCTCCCAAACTCCAAATATCCAGTGTGGAACTCATCATTCCCCACCTCCCACTTTCTTCCATCTTCCCAGTGTCTCTCAAGGACACCAACCACTCTCCCAGTTGAGTAGGTTTCATAACATGAAGTGGGCTTTGACCACCAACCTCCTTCCCCTGAGACCCCACAGTCTTGTTCCCTCTGGGGTCTGGTCCATTCTACTTCTCACATTCAACCTCTTTTATTGTCATTAAGATAGCCTTCGATTTGACCCCTTTCCCCCCTTCCTGGACTAACTAGTTCAATACATGTATAAATGCTTTTCTGTGGTTCAGGTCCTTCCCCCATCAGTTCAGCCACCAAAACCTTACATGGATCTGTTCAAAACACAACAGTGTCCAGTTGTCTGCATAAAGGAACCCAGACCCATTACCTTCCTGTTCAAGGCACTGGTAGCCCAGCCTCCTCCTCCTCCTGCTATGCTTTTATAAAATAATAACAGTAATAAGAACAACCAACACTTCTTAAAAATTGAGTATGTGCTGCTCTAGTATTCTAAAGTCATTTATGTCATTTAATCCTCTCATCCAGCTTGTGACATTGTCATTGTTATTAATCTCACTTTACTGTTGAAGAAATGGAAACACGGAGAAGCTCAGCAACTAACCTAAAGTAACTTTCCCTACAGGTGGGGGATTTGAATTTAAATCAAGAGTCTATATCCAGAGCCCGCATTTCTTATCACCCTGCCTTCTTCTCCCATCCAAGTACTAACCAGGCCTGACCCTGCTTAGCTTCTGAGATCAGACGAGATCGGGCGCGTTCACCCTGCCTTCTTCTGCTGTTGCTTTGGTCACACCAGAAAACTCCCCACACTCACTTTACTGCCCTGCCTCCCTGCCTTCACCTCTACTGTACTCCCACCTGGACTGCCAGTTTCTCTCATCTCTTTAACCCACCAAAAAATGCCATCCATCCTTCAAGTGTCATTCAAATGTCAATGCCTCCTTGAAGTCTTGTACGATTTCCTTACTTCCAAATGATCTCTCTATTCTGGAAATCGAGAATTTCCCCAAACTTTTCACTTTTACCTTATTCTCTCATATTATAGCCATTTGAAGACAGAGCTGGTCAACTCTATCAGAGTGTAGGATGGGGCCACAGTTGCTCTTTCCACTTCATCCTTTTCTGTACTTTTCACATGAAACCTACAAAGGCAGTTTTATTAGAGGAAGTTGAATTGTTGTCCTGCTCGGGACCAGGAAGGGGTCAGTTTCTGCTCCACTCTCCAAGTCCCTTTGGAAGAAGAGCCAACCGCTTGATTAAGGAATGGAAAGAATTTTGTAGCCAGGTCAATTCCTGCTGTCATAAATCTCTTGGGTGAAGGATGCTAAGTCAGGGACATAAATGACAATAGCTATGCTTCCACAGTTGACTGGATTATAAAACAAACCACATACTTATGACTATATGCTCCAAATAATACATAAAAGAAAGCCCCTGCTTTCTTAGAGGGACTAAGAACTGGTGTGAAAGCAGGAGGTCTGTCCTGTCCATTAGGGAGCTTGGGATGGTGATTTTTCCTTACCCTGATTCTCCTGAAACAAGTTTTTATTTTACAACCAGCCACTTCTAGCATAAGCTCTAGAGTTCGAGTGTCAGGGTTAGGATGATGGCTCTGCCACCCACCAACTCTCTGACCTAGCAAATTACTCAGCCTCTCTGTGCCATGGTTTCCGTGTCTGTACAATGGGGATAATAACAGTACCTGCCTCATAGGATTTTGTGAGAATTAAATAAAATAACCACTCTCCAGGGCAAAGAGAATTGCCTGGCATATAGTGCTGCCTAGCAAGTCTGCTGTCATATGCCTGATGGCAAAAGAGGAGATGGGGTTGGGGGTGCAAGGTGGTCTGAGGAAACCCTGGGAGGGCTGGGGCAAGTGCCTGGATGGAGCTAAGAGCCCTGATCCTTCCCAGGTCCCCTTGGGCACTTGCCCCAGCCCACAGAGTTTCTGCTTCAATACCACCCTTAGGATTTGGGGGTTCCCTGGCAGGAGGCAAAAGGCAGGGAAGTCAGTGGCATCAGTCCATTGTCCACTGTCCATTGAGTCAAGGCACCTCAAGTCCCACTCCAGATGCCTATTTAATTTCCTGCTCTTCATCTGATCCTGGAGATCATTTAGCCCCGACTCTCCCATTTTAGAGATGGAGAAGCTGAGACCCAGAGAAAGGAAGAGCTGGGCAAGGTCACACTAAAGAACCAGAATCCAGATCCACTCTCTTCCCCTCTGGTGCTCTTTCTCCCACACTATCCCACAAGCCCAGGGTCTCTTAACTCTGCATTTGCCAGGGTAGTTCTCCCTAGCTGCAGAATCTGCACCTAGCTGGTCCTGGTTGCCTTGGCCTTCCCTTTGCCGGACGCCTACTACACCTTGGGCTGTACAAGATAATTCACCATGGAGTGGTATCCAGGCCAGTCTCGGAGTGGCTGCCCCGTACACAGGAAGGGGCCTGGGATGTGGAGGCAGATGATTTGGTCTGAAATCCAGGGCCATCCAGTCAGAGCTTCAAACTCTTGGAGCCATCATGTTATCTGTATAGGACTTAGAGTGTCTTTGTTGGTAAAATGGGGATGATGATATATTTCATGCAATTGTTGTGAGGAACAAGTGAGGTAGCATTTGGGAATGCTCTTTATAGACTGCAAGGCACCGTGCCAGAGTTGGTTTGTGTCCTTTCTCTCTGGGAAGAGACTGCCTTCTCCTTCCCTCCCTTCTCCCTACATACAGTATTTAGTGGAGGGCTGGGTGGTGCATAGAGATACTTAGAGAGATGTTTCTGTCTCTGTTGATTGAATATGATCTCCCAGGATCCTCTGACCTGTTGATGCATCAGGCACCCCAGCCCCAGATCTGGTGTTGGGGCAAGAGGGTGAGGCTGTGAGGGGAGCTCATGGGGCCTGGGGAAGGGGAAGAGTAAACAGAGCGCTTGCTGATGAAAAGTAAACTGGATTTAGAAAACATACTCCAGCTAATGGCTGTAGGTGGTGTTAGTCATGCTGTTAAGGAATTTGGGAATACATATGCATACTAATAGGGATTTATTTGGGTTGCTTCTTACTCCAGCACTTGGGAGGAGAGGAGGGGTAGAGGGTACTGCAGGATTAAAAGCCACTGGCCCTTCATCTCCAGAAAGTACACTCCTAGGTTGGGGTTGGGCTTCAGCTTCTGAGGATGCATTTGCCTGAGTTCCTCAAGGCCTGTGGGATAAGCTGGGGTCAGGCTGGCTGTTGGTCCTGGGGGAAGCAGAGTGAATGGGGTGCTAAGAATTTAGGAGTGGCTCCCCGCTTCCAGCCCCTATGGTAGACTCAGTGGAGGGAGGTCCCATGGCTTTATCAGTCTGCGCCCAAGTATCTGTCTTATTCCCCTGGGCCACAAAGTCACTCTTTAGGCCATGACATGCCACGGGAGACTCTGAGAAGCATCTAGTGCATTCTTGGGATTACAGACTGCACCACTTTTATAGAGCAAGCTCCACAGTCCCCACCCTGTGACTCCATAGGCTCAGGCAGCTGGCTCTGTCCTACCATCTAGTCTGACTCTCTCACTGCTACTTACATCAGTTTCTGCTCTTTTTCACACTTGGTGGATAGAGAAAAGAGAGGCTCCCCATGGTTCTTTGCACAGGGGTCCTTCTATTGGTTAGGAAGGCCCAGGCCAACTTGGCCTTCTCTTTCTCGTGCTGGAGGTCTCCCCACTCCAGACCCTCCTGAGACCTCTTCTGAGAGGGAGCTGTGATCCTACTCAGCAAGTGGGTATTGGGAGCCAGCTGTGTGCCCAGAAGAGTGCTGGGGGTGGGGCGTTGGTGCCTAGAGTCCAGCCAGAAAGCCAAGTGATGCAGACAATAGGGTGAGGCTGGTCACAAGTGCCCAGGAGAGCAGGGAAAGATGAGTCATGGCCGGGGGACAGGGGGACCGTGGGCTAAATTCAGGTTGGGGTATTAGAGTTATATCCAAGGGTGCAGCATGGCCCTGATATACAGCGTGAGGCCCAAGGCACAATCACCCTCTGTCACATAGAGACATAGAGAAAAGGTATGTGAAAAAATTCCTTAAGCACCTGCTGGGAGCTCCCTGGGAAATCATTTGTCTGCCCTGCCCTTCAGTGTCTCCACTCTCAAACTGAAACAAAAGAGTATGGACCAAAAGCCTGATGTCCTTTGAAAGGAGCCCAGTAATTCTACTTCCAGGAATCTAATGCAAGCAGAGACACAACAAGAATGTGGGTGGAGAGTTAGGCACAAAGATGTCCATTACAGGGTTATTTTGAAGGGTGAAAATGTGAGATGTAGAAGAATCCAAATGCCCATCATTAGAACGGCTTGTGTAGCAGCTTTCTTTCCTCCTTGTTCCTTCACCCCTACCCCGGCCATATGCACCCCTTTGGGAAGCCCCGGCTCTCCTCTGTGGTCAGCAGTCAGTAAAAATAGCCAGTAGTTAGCAGAGCAGTACCTCTCCTCACCCCTCCTCAGGTTTGTTCAAGCAATCAAAAAATCCACCATCATTCAGCTTTCCATTATTGAAGTGCGGATTATCTTCTGGGGGTTTTCCACTGTGAATGGTGATGGTAGATTGGCTTTCTCTTGGCCTCCCAAGGTACATCT
Source organism: Callorhinus ursinus (assembly GCF_003265705.2). Classification (NCBI taxonomy): domain Eukaryota; kingdom Metazoa; phylum Chordata; class Mammalia; order Carnivora; family Otariidae; genus Callorhinus; species Callorhinus ursinus. The sequence goes on from NW_027397121.1 coordinate 255,448, forward strand.
GGGTCCCCACCCTGCTTCAACTACTGAGGTCACTTGGGGGTTCCTGGAGCTGGGCGGGCCCTTAGAAAGCACACAGTCCAACCCCTCTGAGGGGATGGGATTGTCACATTGCTTGTCAGTACAAAACCATTGTGAGCATCCAGGCCACCTGACTCCTAGCCCTGTGCTCAGTGGCTAGGTGAGGCAGACATAATTCGAAAAATAAACGAGTTGTCCTCAGAATTACCCAAAGTGCTAGAAATGAACCATTCATTTAAATAAATCTCATGCATATGCATTAAAAAAAAAGAAAATAAATGATCCAGGTCCTGGCTTTTCCTGGAATATCCATTTCCTTCTCTGTGCTGGGAAAACTTTTTGAGGAGGCATTGGGTTCCCCTTGGAGCAGGGACTGGGGCATCCGTCAGCATCCCTGGGGGCCCCCGGCCCCTCCTCCACACCATCCTAATGCTTTTTTGGTTTCCCAGAGCAGCTCTATCTTGTTCTGGTGCCAGCCTGGTCCTATCCCTGCCACTAGATTTATGGTTCTCTCATGGGTGACTGTAGGGTAAGGAGATAACTTAGCCTTCTGCCCCCTTCTCTTGGGGGAATTCAGAGACTTGAGCCTGGGGTATTGTTCCTCCTTCCACTCCTAACCCCCCTCCCAGGAAACCCCCACCTATGGTATGCAAAACCACAGGTAAGCAAGGAAACAAACACTGGCCGGGCTGATCTACCCCTCCTTTCTCCCTTCCCCATCCTCCTCCCTTCACTTTCTCCTTTCTATCCCCTACCTCCTAAGTACCTCCTCCTTCCTCCTTCCTCTTCTCATTTCTTCTCTCCTCCTCTATCTCCATCCCCTGTTTCTGACTCTCTTTTTTAAAGCCAGCACACTCTGATAAACATTGAATTTCATCCTGGTCATGCACCCCCCTCCCCCCAAGCTTTCCAGAATCCCTGCGGGGAAGAGCCTGTTTTTCAGGGTCTGCAGTAGGCTGACCTGGCAGTTTCCCTGGATGCCCATGGAGAGGGTGCCCAGAACATAGGGCCTAGGTGCCTGGGCTTCTGCCAGTATGCACCCACCTGTGTGCATAGACAGGTAGGAGACAGGGTCTTATATTACAGATTTATCCAGCTGAGCCAATCCTGGGCTGCAGAGAAACATCCGCAGGCCACATGTGCCTCCCCGTGGGTATCTGGGACAGGTGCTCTGGAGGTGCTAGCCACTAGGAGAGAAGAGATGGATTGGGGACATTTTCCCTGCCCCTGGATTTACCAGCCAGAGTACCGGCAGGAATCTCAAAATTTCATTTCCTTCAGTCCCTCTTGGGAAGCCCAGTAAAGGAGAGCCCAGTCCACTCTTCCCAGGAACTGGTTGCTGATCCTAGTGGGCAAAGAGGACAACCAAAAGAAGATAACACCCTGGCCAGGCCGAGACCTTCTGATGCTAAGCCCACAGTCGGCTTGGAGTAGAGACTACCTGCCACGTGCCGTGGACAAGTCGCTTTACTCTTCTGGCCCTCAGTTCCCTCCTATGTCAGATGAGGGTTGTTGGGAGGATCAGACCAGGAAAGAGTTGCAAAGGTGCTGTGTGAACTGCTGGCGCCACTGCACACCTCACGGATCCCCGTGATACTCACGGAAAGTCTAAGTCTGTGTGTGCGTGTTCCGGGCGCTCGTTTTTCACCGGTCCCTCGCCAGGATGCGGGACTCGAAGTTGGGCCCGGGGCTGGGTGGGCGCGACCCTCCCAGCCCCGACCCCCAGCCCGGGGCCGGTGCGGCGGGTTTTTGTCCTGCAGGCGGCGGGCTGAAGGCTGCACGGCGCGCTCCGCACGTGAGGCGGCAGCACCCGCGCCGGCTGCGACGGCGCAGCCCCTGCCGCCCGGCTCGCCTTGCGCAGGGGCTGCCGGCGCCGCTGGGTCGCCGAGCCTGCCCTCCCGGCTTCCGGGGCTCGTAGCCCGGCCCTCCGTGCGGGGCCCGCTGGCCCGCTCTGGCGGTCGCGGGGCCACCCCCGCGGGACCGCGAATCCCTGGGGTTTCGGCGGCGGTGTAGGTCGGCGCAGAAGGGGGTGCGCTGAACGGCGGGCCCGGCTCCTGCAGCTCCGCCGGCCGCCACTGGGGGCTGCCGCGCCGGCGAGCTCGGCGGGGACAGTGCGCACGGCCCGGGATTCCCGGGCGCCTCCCGCCGCTGGGCTTTTCTCCACCGCGGGCCCCGCGCTGCCTCCGCAGCCAGCCCAGCTCCCTCCCGGATCTGTGCGTGTGATCGCTGTGCGTGTGTGTGTCCGGTTGCGCGCGTGTGCGCGCGCGCGGGGGGCAGTGTGCACGCGGGGAGTGCGGGGGAGTGTGTTTGTGTGTGTGCGTGTGGGTGTGAGTGCCTGGCTCGCTCTAGCTGAGACACACACACACTCACACACGCACAATCCGGCTGGCTCGTCTGAACTTGAAGACACCCCACATTCCAAGATGCCCGAGGTCCCTGGGAATGCCCGGGGTTCTTCGATCTGGAGAATCCTACCGGCGTCTTCCTGGGGGGGGGGATCATCTTTTTTTGTTTTGTTTTTTGTTTTTTAATCTGGAAGAGAAGAGAACAAGTTGTGCTTTTTCCTCCCTTCTTTTCGCTAAATGCCATGGATATAACAGAATAAGCCGCTCAGGGCTCTCCCCGCGTGGACGTCCGAGGCCACCATCTGCCTGCGTTCGCCGGAGCCGGAGGGCTTAGCTCGAGCCTGTCTCGGGCGGGGTAAGGATGCGTGGCCGAGCCGGGGAGCCCGGGCGCCCCGCGGAGCCGGCCTCGGAGCCTCCCAGCCGGGGATAGATGCTGCCTCGCCCAGGTGAGTGGTCGCCGCCACCGCGTCTCCGCGATCGGGGTGTTTGCGGGAGCTCGGCGCAGGGCTGAACGCGCCGGGGGTGGGGGGGACCCGGGAACTTTGCATCCCTTTCTTTTTCACTTGAGCACTCGTCACCCGGGCACTCGTGCGGACACCTTCTCTTTTCGCCCATCCTTATCGCGGGAGGTTTCCTTTCCTTTCTTTTTTCCCCGGGAGTGGGGGTGAGACTCTGGCGAGGACCTAGGAGAGTGGGTCCGAGTGAGGCCAGCGAGCAGGAGGAAGAGACGGGAGCCTCAGACGTATGGCAGCGTTGCAAGCAGCAGGAGAACTTTGCTGCCAGACCACTCTTGTTGCATCTCCCCACATGAGAGGCCTGGCTGGAGCTATTGCTGGGGGCTGGGTCGGACGCCACGGCTTCCTGCGCTCTGTGGGCTGGGTGGGGTGGGGTAGAGCTGGGTGCAGAGGGGTTGATTCAGCGCTGATGGAGGGAAGGCAGGCATCATTGCAGTTTGGGGAGGCAGGTAGGGCGGGCTCAGGGCCCTGTCCTGGCCTCAGGCAGAAGGCAGGGAGATCAGGGGAATTGTGTGTGTGCAGCTTGGGGCATCAGAATGGCATGATGAAGCAATATGGAAACTGGCATTAGCCATGCCTGGTTGGTAGGTCTATCTCCCACCTAGCCCTGCCCTGGTTCTAAGGTTGGTCTGAGCAGGGAGGAGGGAGAGGGATGGACTGCTCTGAGGCCGGCAGTGCTGTGCTGTGTACAAACCCTGAGGCAACGACAGGGAGGTGTCCTGCTCCCCTTCCCATCACCCCAGTACAAAGGACATAGGCAGCAAGTCCCAGGGAGACTGAGCCTCTGAAAGCCAGAGACTGAGAAAGAATGAGGAGTGAGCCTGAGCAGAGACTGCAGAGGGACTGAGCCAGGCTGACACCAAGTGCACGCTGAGAATCACAGACACTACAGACAGACAGACAGACAGACAGACATTTGGTGGGAAGAGGGAGCTGGAGTCCTAGGCATGGCTGTAGATGCTGACCCCCTGCCTTGCCACAGTGGTGTGTGTGTGTGTGTGTGTGTGTGGTGGGGGGGGGGGGGCGCTGTGGCTGCAATGGGCTGATTGGCCTTTTGGGGCTGGGGGAGGGCACTGGCTGCTTCAGGAAACTGACCCCCATGGCAGGGGAGGAGCAAGGCTGGGGAGGAAACTGCCAGGCTCTGAGCTGTGAAGTTGCAGGGACCAGGGAGGGAGGTTCTGGGTGGGCTGTTGTCCCTGTGGTGGTGGGGGGGGGGGGGGGGGGGGGGGGCAATTTGGAACTAATGGTGGGGAGTCCGAGGTAGGGGACTGTGGGGAGACCGGGAGTGTGGATCCCGGGTCCTGGGGTTGTGCCCTGGGCTGGTTGCTGCCCTTGGCTTCATACAGCCACACACAGGAGAGCCCAGCCAGCTTGGGACTTGGTGTGGGGTACTTTGGAGGGTGAAGGGGATCAGGGTCACGCAGGGAGGACTCAGGAGGAAGCTCCTGAGGGCCTGGTCTTGGAGCTGTCAGCCTCCGTGGACCACACCAGCTGCCGGGGCCCTTCTGCTGATGCTGGGATGTCGTCTTTCCCTTCTGACTCTGGCTGGGATGCAGAGTTCCGTCCGTCTCTTTCCTCCAGCTCCTCACATGCGTCTGCTCAGGTCCCCTGCCCAGCCCTCAGTTTAGAATTTCTGGTCTAATTCCTGCTCAGGAATATCTTTACTTATCTTCCTGCCCTCCCCCAGGGGAACACAAACAGCCAACGTGGCATTTCGGTCTCAGCCTCTGGCGTGGCTTCTCCGGGAGGTCGGCTCTCAGCTGCAGTTCCTGGCTGGCTGCACGGGGTGCCCGCCGGCGGCCGCTGGGGCTCAGGTTCACTGCTTCTCTGCGGTGCCACTTCCTTGCCCAGGCCCAGCCATCTGAGAAGCTGGGGAGTGTGGTCTCAGAGCGGGTGAGCAGGGAGCTTCCCGAGGCTAGACTGAGGAGGGGATGGATGGGGTAGGAAATGCAGATGAGGTAGGTGGTGCCACTGGGGAAACTTGGCAGCCTTTTGGCCACCCAAGCTCTGGTTTGGCTAGAGTGGGAATCCGCTTTCTTGTCTCAGCTGCAGCTCTGAGGTGGAACCGAGGATCCAGAGGATTTGGCCCCGGAGTGTGAGGCTTGTCAAGTCTCTCCAGCCAGCGGGTGGAGGAGGGCCTCTCCTTTCAGAAAGTCCCCTGGCCAGGGTGGAGATGAACACCGTTATTGGCATCTGGTGCCTTCCCATTCTGATGGGGGAGGCCGCCAGACTGAAAGCAGAGATGATAGCAAAATACCCACCAGAGATAGCCAAGTGGAATTGGACCCCCCCCAACAAAAGCAACAATTTGGGTGTTTTGTGATTTTTGTTAGGACACCATTGGTGTTTTAGGGTCCAGCTTATTTGAAGGGATAGAGTCAGCATATCATGGAATGGGACCTACACTTGGAGGGTCTGGATTCAAATTCTGGCTCTGCCACATCTTTGTTGGTTAACCTCTGGAGCCTCTATGTTCTCCTTTGGTGAAAGAAAATAATAACACGTGCCTCACAGATGTGTTATAACTTTGTTTGTCCTGGTGCTCCCCAAACCCCCTGTTCAGATCTGGGGAGTGTTTGGTTGGAGGGGGAAGGGCCCCTCAGAGACAGGAGGGTAATACCCCTAGCTTTGCCCACCCACCTAGCTGTCAGGAGGGTTTGATGCCATCACCTGTAAATTGATCGTTGAAAGACTCCAGAAAACTTTGGGAGTTGATATTCAGAGAGCAAATTTCACCTCTGGGACTGTGGCACCTGCTTCCCTCTCTTTCTTGTTTGCTTCAGATTTTTACAGCCATGCCCATTTGCTCAGGAAGCCCAGGCTCTGTGGTTTACAAGTGTCATCTGTCACCCTTCCCTATCTGAGGCTTGAGTGTGAAATTTCTCCCAGAACCTGGCCCCTGCCTTCTCTTCTCTGCTTCTGCCTCTTGCTGTCCCAAGAGTGGCCTCACCAGGATGGTGTCGGGTCCAGACGCACCGAAGGGGCACAGCTCCTGCTGGGGTCTGTGCGGGGCCTATGATTGGACCTGGGTCCCCTCTGTGTAGCTGGGAGGCACACCCAGCTGGGTAGAGAGGCTCAGACCCAGTATGTATTTAGCAGGGTCTGACTAATGAACCAAATGGAATAGGAGTTGAGAAGGAGGTCCCACCATAATGGGCATGCCTAAGAAAAGGTATTTTCAGGGAGCAAGTGGTCAGATATGAAGATGGGGACCAGGGAGAGTAGCCATGTCCAGCCTGCTCAGAGTGAGGGCAATCAGGAAGACTCCTTGGAGGAGGTAAGGATTTCAGGAAGAGCAAAAGCCCATAGAAGTCCACAGAAGGCAGATTTTGTTTTCTCTTAAATTCTTAGAGGTTACTGGGGATTTGGAAGGTTTCATGGGTGGGGTACTGAGCAAGCAGAATGGATATTCTGAGAAATTTCTGAGGCTGTCAGGCCCAGCCCCTTGAAACAATTTCTTAGTTGCTTATTATGTGCCAGGCACAATGCTAAGCACTTCACATTATTATCTAATTGAATTCTCCCAATTCCATGAATTTGCCACTATTGCTACCTCTACCTTCCAGATGGGAACACTGAGGTTCAGAGAAGTAGGGGCCTACCAGGTCACTAATACGGAACAGAGCGGTCACTCGACTCTCATGTCTGTTTGAATTCAAAGCCCACACACTTCACATCTCTGTGCTGCTTTGCCCTGCAGGTGAGGAACAGTGGCCACCATGGGCCCATGCCTCTCCCAAGTTCTGCTGGCCTCCTGGGGAGGCTGACTTCAGAGCCTCCATTGCAGACCCCGCGAGCCCAGCCTTGCCTCTGGGCATCTCTGTCTGCCCTGCCCACTCACTCCCACCGGTTTATAAGCTCCCCTCAAATAGGCAGTACCGTCCTCAGGGGTAGGACAGAAGATGGGACAGTGGAATGAGCACCAGACAGAGAGTCTGGGATCCCAGCTCTGCTGTGTGTGTGACTTGAGTGAGGAGCAAATGTCTTTACTCCTCTGGGGCCTCATTTCCTTACTGATGAATCAGGTTGCTAATGCTTATGGCCTGTGTGAATGCACTTCATACAGTGAATAATACCGTTAGCACTCAGGGTTATATTTGTGACCCCTTCCTTATTGAGACCAAGTAACTAAAATGTTAAATGTAGTACTTCTTAGGGTTGAGGGCGTGGAAGGTGGGCTCTAATGTCTCAGTTTCAAGGGTTAACCAATAAAGTCACAGGCCAGCATGTGGATGCTGTGCCTTTTGGGAAAAGGGAGGGTACAGAACCTGCAGAAGAAGGGCATGTGGGCCAGACAGTTGGGTGGCTTCAGTGGCAGGCAGCTAGGAAGGGACACACTGACATAGACATCATTTACTTTTGGAATCTGGCAGGCATCAGTGAAGGTTGGCTCTGGAGTAGGCAGAAGGAATTTTCCTTAGGCCGATGTTTCTAGACCTTCTTTTCACTGTGAACCTCTCCAAGGAGCCTTCTTAGACATTTTTTTCCCTAATTGCACCCTGCATGGATTTGAATACCACAGGTATAATGTATATCTGTTTATGTACTGCAGGTGTCTCTGTGCCTTGTATACCAAAAGAAAGATTTTTTTCACCTCTTCCAAGAACAAATTTTTGCCCCCTTGGGGGCACTGTTGTCCCCATTGAGAATGCATGCTTTAGGACTAACAGACCAGGATTAGAAAAAAGTGGATTATACTGAGGCTGGGAGAATCCAGGAGATGATGAGGACAGATTCACTGTGACACGTCACTTTCTCAGGGGTGGTCCATGGACCAGCAGCATCAGCATCTCTAGAGACCAGGCTAGCAATGCAAACCCCATCCCATTCCAGACCTCCTGAAGAGGCATCTTCATTTTATCCGGAGGGGAAGTGGGGGCGGGGTTGGATGTACCACCCCCAAACCCAAGGCTAGTTTTGAACAGAGGGCCAAAGGACAAGAGGTAAGAAGGTAAAGAGCAGAGACAGCCATGTGCTAGGTCACTGGCTTCTTAAACCACTGAGTCCAAATGCAGCAAGCAAGTTTAAGGAGCGACATTGTCTCTACTTGTCCTGATCTATCAGTCTTTACTTTTTTCCAGGTGATTTCCTTGCATTGTAGCTGCAGGATGTGTAGAGGGGTTGGGGGGTCCTGGAAAGGAGATGTGAGGCTATGTGTGGCCTGGCTTCTGAGCAAACAGAAGGCCAGGCCGCCTTGGGTTTGAACAGATCTGGGCCTTCTTTCTTGAATACCCCAAGACTAATGGGGACCAGACCAGCCTGAGGATCAGACCAAGACTGGAGAGACAAGACTTGGATTTTAAACTGTGTGAAGCTGGATTAAGTAACTAAACTGAGCTCTTATAGTTTATTAACCTGCATGGGATTGTCCACCGTAGACCCTGGGAATCCTTGGCAACAGTCCTGTATTAACAGGACAGTGCTGGAATGTGAGAGACTGCAAAATCCCCAAGTTGGGCTCTTTAGAGTTCAATGCATTTACTATGGGCATGTCCAGTGTTAGTCCCCCTGCCGGCAGGAGCTGAGCGCCAGTCAGCCTGCTCAGAGGCAGCCAACCTGAGAAGCAGGACGCCAAGTCTCTCCCAAGCGCCCTTCTTCTGGGTCATCTCCCCCAACCCATCCCTTCCTCTACCCCACTTTGACCTAGGCCAGCACTCAGTGGTCTTCCTTCTTGTTTGAACTCAGTTCCCTAATATCACTTTGGTCATCCTATCTCCCCTTCCCAAAGACTCACTGCCTGTTCCTTTCCCCAAAGCTAGTGCGCTCCTTCTCACCTACCCTTTCAGATCTGGTGCCCTGTTAAGGCAGCTTTAGTCGAATAAAACTAGGGGAGGGGATTCACTTTGGTCCCCAGCTGAGACTGTGGAGGCTCTTACTTCAGGGTACAATTGACCCTTGAACAACATGGACTTGAACTGTATGGGTCCACTTGTATGCGGATTTTTTTCAAAATACGGTATAGTACTGAAATACGCGGATTTTTTCCAAATACAGTTTAGTACTGAAAACATATTTTGTCTTACGATTTTCTTAGTAACATTTTCCTTTCTCTAGCTTGACTGCAAGAATACAGTACATAATGCAAAAAACATACAATATGTTCATCAACCATGATATCAGTAAGGCTTCTGGTCAACAGTAGGCAATTTGTAATTGAGTTTTTGAAGTAGTCAGAAGCTATACATAGATTTCCAACTGTGTGGAGAGTCAGGGCTCTTAGTCCCCATGTTGTTCAAGGGTCAACTGTAGCTGTAAACTAGGTCTTGCAGTTAGATTATTCTTCCTGGTCCCCCAAATGAGTGATATATGGTCACTCAGCCTGTAAGACTTGGAGGAGCTTGGGGAGTGAGCTCGGCTCAGGCTTTAGCTTGGGTCTCAGAATCTGATGAGAGAGAGATGTGGGAGCCTCTGGGATGATGGCAATGAGGGTAAAGGCATGCTTGAGCTCCTGGAAACCCCTGGAAATTTCCAACAAGGGCCATAAGATGAGGTCCTGCCATTCTGAAAAGGTATTGAAGATTTTGGGGTGGGCAAAGTTGCTGCCTTGATTCAGCCCCCCCCTTTAATGAAGCCATTGTTACACCCACATAGGTCCTGCTGGGGCAGAAAGGCAGGAGGGTAGATGGTGACCTGGGGTCATGGGATTAAAGGTTAGAGGTCCTCTTACAGCACAAGGCACCAGGGCTCATGGTGGCAGACTCCCTGCTGTGCAGGGGATCCTGGAATGAATTTTATCTGTTCAGCTCTGCCAGGATCTCATCCAGTGACTTGGGCAGCCCATCTCCCTTTCTGTCCTCGCTTGTGCAATGGGGCCCAAGGCTCCTCAAGTCCCTTTGGTTCAGGTATTTGATCTTTTGATTTATTAGTCCCTGAATCTGCCTGAGTAAAGATACTTCTGCTGAGCCACACAGGCTTTGGAAGTGATTTGTCGTCCAGCTTCCTTCTCATCCTGTTCTCCCAGACAGTGCTGACCTGATGTTTCCTTCCACTTGATGCCCTCTGACTCCTGCAACCCTGCCCCAAATCCCGTTACTAGGTTACTGAGTTCAGTTTTGAATAACCAGGATTCCAGGGCTGCAGTGTGAATGCCAGTGTCTCCTTCCTCCCTCACTCCAGGACATGCATGCACATGCACACACACGCACACTCACACACACTCCTACATACTCACACGTGCACTTATGCACATGCACACACACCCACAAGCAGACCTGCATATACACTCTCACATACTCACACATCTGCACACCTACACATTCATGGACATATACACACTCCCGCACACACATGCGTAAACATGTGCATGCACACATACACACTCCCATACTTACAGCTTCATACACATGAGCACATTCGCACACACCTGCACATACACACATTCATACATGCTCACTCACATTCACACACTCATACCCACGTATAGACACACATATAGACACACACACACACACACACACTAGCACACACTCCCTTTATCTGCTACCGCCACTTCTTCTTCGAAGACACAGACACATGCCATCCAGCCCTTGTAGGGCACTGGCCGCCTGACAAAGAACACTTCTGTGCATGGTCTCCTTTAGTCCCTATAGGTCTCTGAGCTGGGCAGTGCCTATGTTGCCCTCCTCCCCATTTGGACGAGGAGCTAGACTCAGATGGGGAAGACCACAGGGGTAGCAGAACCAGGATGAGAAGCCAAACTTCAGGTGCCATGCAAAGGTTCATGGTCCCAACAAAACTGCCATGGTGTGCTCACACCGGTCACTGTGCCTGCCACAGAACATTTCTGGGAAACAGGAGGCTCTCTCTGTCCCTGAGTGAATCACGGGAAGTTGGTTCCAAGGAGATGCATGCATGGGGTGCTGGAGCTGGCACAGGAGCACCCTGTCCTCTGCTGGGATGCGTGTGTGCTCGCATGGCTGTAGGGTGATCCTTCCTTCCTGCCTATCTGTCTGCTCTTAGAAGTTGGTTCAGCAATGAACAGCGCTGCCCTCAATCAGCCCCATGGGTGTCCCAACCCCAATCCGCCTCGTTTCCACGGAGCTGGATAGGGCGCAGGAGAGGACTGGGACTGGTCATCACCAGGGCCTCAACTTGCTTGCACTTTTGTGTTCCTGAGGCTGTAGGTTCTGGAATTTGCTGCCCACCCTGGGAGTGAGGTTTCCTTTCACTTGTTGCAGCGTGCCCCCTCTAGCCCCCGTGAGCCCTCAGGTCAGGAAAGCCTGGTAGTTTAGCATCTGGTAACCCAGGCCATGCTCCATCCCAGCCTCTTCCATGGCTGGCTGGTCGGCAGTCCTCACAGATTTCGGTGCAGTTCCACAAGCAGCTACTGAACGCCTACTGTGTGCCGCCCAGCAGGCTGGGTGCTGCAAAGATGAATCATCTTTCCAGCCCGCATGCGCACGCAGCCCCCTTGCATCCACCATCTGAGTGATCCTCCTGTACTTTTCCCAGTCCTGCCTATGACCTCCAGGACATGGTGGAGTTGGGGAGTCGGGGGGGGGGTCCCAGGCTGGCTTCTTTCTCATGCCTTCCCTCACCTGTGTGTGCGTGTGTGCCTGCGCAGGACTCAGCTGAAGGTCACACGTGATCTACACACCTGCAGGCTGTGGTGGTGGTGGTCGTCGTGATGATGATGGTGGTGGGGATGAAGACCACTTAAGAAATGTTCTCTCACGCTGAAAAAAAAGAAAAGAAAAAACAATGTTCTCTCACACCGCTTTCCCAGACCCCTCTTCAGCCCCATTTCTAAGCTGACATCTCACCATCTCACCCAAATGCAAACTGACTGGATGAAGAGATTTAGGGGCTGTGGTCCCCATTTAGGGACAGCTGACCCTAAAGGAACCATGTAATCTTCCTCCTGGCCTGGTTACCTGTGTCACAGGGGCTGAGCTGGCGAGAAGGGGAAGTGAGGAGAGGCCTTAGAATAGACATAAATCCCAGACCCTCTGTCCAGTCATGGCTTCTAAGCCCATGACAGGTGCGGGCCATCACAATGGGGAGAGGGTGGTGGCCCAGCATTTGAAGGGCCAGAATCTGGGTGTTGACTGCTGGCAGGAAGGAGAACAGGGGGGTTGCAAGTAGAGCGGACAGGTTCCTACACTTGAGAAGCCTTCTCTAATGGGGGAAGCCCTGCTCCTTGTCCTGGGGCAGCTTACGTCAAAGAGGAGGATGTAGCAGATAAACATGGCGCATTATGTGGGAACACTTAGACACTAAGCCACGGGGATGCAGCATCCTTCTTATGCAGGGACCATGTGTGCACTTGGGCCCCCCATTCCTAGGGTTTACGCTGTGTCCTGTTTTCTTGGTTGTGTGAACTCAAGCTGGTTCCTCTCTCTGTCCCTTGGTTTCCTCATCTGCGAAATGGGGATAATAATAGTACCCATCGCATGGGTTGTTAGGAAAATGTAATGGATTACTATATGTAGAGTGCTTGGAGCAGTGCCCAGCACACAGTGAATGCTGTGTAAGTATGAGATGTGGTTATTCATAGTGGGTATAATAATGGCATTTCCCTAGGGCGTGGAGAAGAACACTGTAGACCAACTTAACTGATACTCTTTTCAAATAAGCACCCCTTTAATTCTATAGCAACTTGGGGAATTTCATAGTACTCTCACATGATCCCATTGGACCCTCCCGACAATCCTACCAGGCAGGCAGGATGGACATTATGATGATACCCATTTTACATGAGGGGAAACTGAGGCACAGAGGTTACCAAAGTGGTTGCTGGTCCAGTTGGGGTTTCCATTCTACTTCAAGGCCACACTGTGTTCAGCTGAGGGGTTAGGGGAATTTGGTGGGGAGGGTTTGGGTGAAGATGGTGGATGGGCTCAGGACTGGAACTCCCACCTGGCCCTTATTGGTGTTGGGATCCCGATTGCTGGGAAACGAGGGACAATGTGGGGGGAGTCCATGTCATGTTCCAGGTCTGCATGCCCAGACTGGATCTACACAGCATGGCACAGGGGAAAGCAGATTGGGTCTGTACAACACAGTACATCAGGGGATAGGAGTTAGTGGTAGGGCTGTAGGACATACTTATTTGGATTTTTTTGAAGCTATTCTGAATGCCGTGGGGTGGGGGTGGAGGTGGGATTTGCTGGGGGGTCCTAAGAGGGCTGGGAAACCAGGACTGGGGAACTGGGACTGGGGGAACGTCTATCAGGAAGGGGAATGTCTATCAGGAAGGAGACCATCCATTCAACCTGGTCTGTATGTGAAGAGAAGGCCAGAGAGAGACATTGAAGGAGCTGGGAAAGCATCTGGGCAGGAAAATGAGCCTTGAGCCAGAACACAGAAGAGGGAATGAAGACTTCTAGTGGGGAGAAGCCAGGCCCAGAGGGATGCTTATGAGGTAGGGTTTTGGGAGCTCTGGGGGAGTTGGGGTACAGGAATAGATGATGGGGTCAGTGTCTAGGGTGGGATGTGAGATGGCGATGGGGAGTAAGTGTATGGCCATCAGGAGGGGACAGGAGTCAGGGAGGCAGTGAAGGCCAGCAGAGGCTAAGAACCCCGGGAGGAGAGCAGGGGTTGGGAGCCAACTGGGGCCCGGGCCTCTCGGCTTCTCCTGCTGCAAAACCTGGCTACCTGGAACCAAAGCACCACCCCAGACCCCCTCTCTCTAGGGAACAAACCCAGGCCCCAGCCTCATTTCCCAGCTATGGGATCTGCTGGGGCCAAAATCGTGTGCCATGTTAACTATGGCACGTAATTGGGAGGCAGGTGCTGACAGCTCCAGGATAAAATCTGAGCGGGGAGAGAGCGGCGGATCCTGAGCTGCGGGCTGGCTGAGCTTGGGGTGTGAGTAATCTCAGGCCGGGCCCCCCCCCCCCCGCCCCACTGCTGCTCTGTGGCACCAGGCTGCTATTTACTGCATATTGGTTTTTAAATTACAGTACAACATTGATTCCCTGCTCTTCAAGTTCAGGCCTCACTCGCCATCCCTGTCTCACTCCACCTCTCTCTGCCTCTTCTCCTCTTCCTCTGTCTGTCTTGTCTCTCTCTCCACTCGGTTTTTAATGCGGAGTATTATCTTACACTGTATCGTAACCCTCGAGTATTATGTTTATATTACCTGATATTTATGAGAGTACATATTCTGTTCATCCCTTCCACATAGGCAACAGCCCTTGATAGTTTGTCAAGCTCGGCTTGCAGCCATGTTTATCTACTTTGGACCCCAGGACAGTGAGGAAGTAGGGCAAGCAGAACTGTCTCCACCTAAAGGTGGGGAAACTGGGTTCAGAGAGGCTAATGGAATGACCTGGTCATGCTTGGATTGAATGGTATGATATTATACCATCAGGATAATGGCTTCTGGGTACTGAATGCTTACGCTGGGTCTGGCATTGTCCTAATGTAAGCTTTATGGACTCGTTTTATCCCCACATTAGTTCTGTGGGGTGGGCACTGTTATGAGTTCATTTTATAGGTGAGGAAATGGAGGCCCAGAGAAGTCAAGTAGCTTGGCCCAGGTCATGCAAATCAGAAGAAGGCAGAGCTTGGATTCGAGGCTCAACGGCATGGCTCCTGAGCCCACACTCTTGTCTGCGATTCAGACTATCACATGCTGTGACCCCTGAGCTGGAGCGGGGTTAGAGGATTGGGGCAGGGGGCGAGGTGGCTTCCCCGTGTTACTAGAGGCATTCTTGGCCTTACACACCTTCAAGGTCTGTAATCGCTTTGCTGCACTTGAGGGAAAGACAGGGATCCTTGCGCTAGCTGGAAATGCCCCCAGAGTGGGGGCTGTGTACCTGACTGGGCCCCCAGTATCTGTAATTCGGGCTGCCAGGCCAGGGCAGGAGGGCGGGCACAGGGGAGTGGTGGTGGACGCACAGGCTGGGCAGCTCGCAGCCTGCCTGCCTCCTTCTTTCCCATGTCCCTGGAAGCAGGCTGCTGTCCTGACCTCCATGAGGTCCCGATGGACTGCCTTCGTGCACTTACCCTCACCCTTTGGGTTTCAGCTCCAATCATAGGCAAAGCTGCTTGGGGGCCAGGCCCATCTCCAAGCCGGACTTGGCTCCCAGGAGCCCAGCAGGCCAGCGGGCCTCAGAAGAGTTGGTGGCGGTGTCTGGGGGCCCTGCATGTTCGGCTGCATCCAGCCCCATCCCTGACGGGGTGGTGTGGGGAGGCTGCAGAGCATTGCCCTCTGCGGCCTGAGACTCCTGTCTGAGCAGAAGTTTAGAAAGTGTCCTGGCTTCACTCGGGACTATAGCCACGGGCCCTTCCTCTCCAGCTCCAGACTCCTCACAGTCCCTGCCTCCTGCCTCCATCCTGAGCAGATACTGCCATGGCCTGGGTCTGGGTCATATAACGCAGTCTGCTGTGGCTGGGAAGCTCATCTCACTGTCCCCACTCTCTTTCTCATGGGGGAGAGGAGGCAGGCATTCTGAGACAAGCAGGAATGCCCTGCGCCATCTGCCTCTGCACGGCCCCTACTAGGGGCAGGGAGGAGAGTGAGCAACGGGCCCTGAGCCTGAGGATGTTACTGTGGCCTGGCTTACTGGAAATAAGCTATCCCGGGGGGGAGGGGGGCGTAGGCTGCATATCTGTGCTTCCATGGACCCACTGCAAAGTGGCACTTTGGGTGCCCAGGCTCCCTTGCCAGGCTCTGTACCATCTGCCCTTGCTAAGGACCCTCAAGCTAGGAAAATGTCAAGTATAAAGTAAAGGGACCCTTCCCTTCCCTCCCATGGGCTCAGAATCAGCAGCTCACACCCCATGCAGAACACAAACTGGCAACATCATTCAGGGGGTGATGCTTTTTTGTTTTTATTAATTGGTACTATTTATTGAGCACTTGTTATATGAGGGGAAGTCTAGCCCAGTGATTGAGGCCCAGGAACCCAGCAGCCTGGGTTCAAATCTCAGCAATTGCACCTATAAGCTGTGTGACCTCAGGCAGTCCACTCCCCACTGAGCCCAATTTCCTCCTGTGTAAAATGGGGCTCACACCATCACCAAGTCCCCAGGCTTATGGCTAGAGTATGAAATGAGTGAATGTCTATAAAGCACTCCAGTGCCTGGTCCGGGGTGTGGATTAAGTGTCTGCTGGTGCTGCGATCGACATGCTTTCTCTCCATTAGTTCCCTCACTATCTTTGCAAAGTGGGTATTACCACTCTCTGGGCAGATGTGGAAACTGAGGCTCAGAAGAGCAAAGGGGTTGTTTGCTTGGGACTGAAGGGATTCCTGGGATGCAGGACTTTCAGTTTTAAAACCAGGGAAGTTCCAGGCCAACTGGGATGAGTCCCAGGTCCCACAGAAACTGCATGGCTGAGCCAAAATTTAAACCCAATCATGTCTGATTCTTACTGCCCTTAATGACCACACTAGCCTCCCTTGGGGCCAGTGCCTCTCTTAGCTGCCCACATTTGCTGAGCCCTGGCAGGCAGTCTCCTATTTCATCCTCACAAAACCTTGTGAATTAGATAGTCTTATCCAAAGCGTACCAAAGAGAAAACTGAGACACACAGAGAGGTCAAGTAACTTGCTCAGGGTCACCCAGCCAGGAAGTGGCTGAGGTGGGATTTGAGCCCGGGCTATCGGGAGCCCATGCCCTACACTCCTGGTCTCTCTGCTACACCTCCCCTTGCATCTCTTCCCAGTTCCCTCCAGGGCACATGGTCTCCTTTCTTCATCCCAGCGGCCTGAGGAGTAGACAGGGTAGGTACTTTTATCCCATGTCACTGGGGTTACAGGTCAGAACACAGACGTTCAGAGAGGTCAAGTAACTTAGCTAACGTCACATAGCTTGTAAGTGACAGAAGCAGGATGAGGTTCATCAGAGGCTCTCGGCTGGCGCTTCTTGCTGTGGTTTCCTTGTTCGATAAGTGGGAGGAGGCCCCCAGCTGAGCCCAGTGCCGTTCAAATTCCTAGAAGGCAGGAGGTCTAGGTCATCACTGGGTCCCACGTGCAGAGGGCTGGTTCCCATGCTCGGGCTCCAGGATGTCATCTGACCCCCCTGGCAGGTAGAGGAGGCAGCCTGCCCCAGAATGGGCACGCTGCCAGTCCCACCGCCCCACGCCCCCGCCCACCCTCTGGGGACTGACTGCAGCATGGGCTGTGTTTTCCTGGAAGGGCAGCAATAGCTCTATTAACCCCAGGCTTGTTTCTGAAGCAACTAAATAAAAGAATTGGGAAAGACAGTGACAAGAGTCTATAAATTCTGAATGATGTTCAGGAAAGTGGCCTGGACCTTAGCGCCCATAAAACCCAGGCAGCCTGCTGGGTTGGGGGTGATTTATGGAGCCCTTCATCTGCCTTGGGGTCACCTGCCCATCAAGCTTCCCACTTGTGAGGTACTTTTCTTTTTAACTTCCAAGCTCTTTTCATAGTTGTTGGCATTGTGTGGTTGTCCTCGAGCCACTCACAGGGACAAATTACTCCCCCATTTAACAGATGGGGAAACCGAGGCATGGAAGGATTGGCGAATAGCCTAGGCACGCATAGTGACCCAGGTCCCTTGACTCTGGGTCAATTCTTACTAACATTTATACTGATTAGCCTTTACTACCTGCCGAGAATGTTCTAAGCACTCTCTCTATGCATATTAAGTCATTTAACTCCCCCCCACCAACCACCTGAGGACATAGGACTGTTGTCACTGGGGTTTCTATTTTATAGTGAGGAAACTGAGGCAGAGAGAGTTTAAATGACTGGCCCAGGACCGACCACACAGCTGGGACATAGCAGAGCCAGGATTTGGATCCATACCCTCAACCATCGTGCTGTTAGCAAAGAGACAGAATGGCCTGTGGGGGTGTGGAGGGGCCCCTGCTGTCCCTGTAGGACCTGGCTGGCTGCCCCTGCCTGGGAGATGGTGCTTTGTGCTCTGGCCAGCTTCAGTGCCACCAGATAAGGACATTCCTGAAGGAACAGTGAGGGCAGGCAGGTGGCAAAGTGCCATGGACAAAGCCCTGGGTTGGGAGTCTGGAAGCCTGGCCTCAGCTCTGCCACCTGCTGGCCATGGGACCTGGGTGACCCCTCTGAGCCTCCCAACCCTTTGCCTCTGCCCTGATCTGATCTGGACAGAGGTGGGGCATCACATGGTTTTCGGAGTGGGGGGCCTGGCGGTGGTGATGGCGGCAGAAGGAGGAACACAGAAGCTCCAAGGCCAGACCAGGCCCTACCCTCACTGTGGAAGCCCAGAGCAGCTGCCCAAACTGCAGTTAAATACCTGGGCTATTTACAGTGTCTGGCACTGCCTGGAACTTGGAGGTTCTGCTGTTTTAGGAGGGGTCTGGCCTGAGGCCACCTCCTTCCCCATTGCCCTGCCTAATGGAGTTTACTGGAGGTCAGGGGAAGGGACGGGCTTGGCCACTGCCCGTTACCTATGGCGCTAACACGGCTTTCCCATCAGGTGCTCATCCACGAGTGTAGGGTGAGGGGCTTTGCTGGGGGCAGTGGGGGTGCAGCATCCTCTTCTTCTGGCCAAGGTCTGTGAAACCCCAGATCTATGGAGGAGAAAGTGAGCAGAGGGACCTCTTCTGGTTCCTTCCCTTCCTTGGCATTCTTTGGCACACTGCCGGCCTGGTGCCTCCATTCACCTCACTTGCAGATGACAGGTGTTTCCTGAGCTCCTAGTATTGGTCAGCTGCTGGGCTACACAGGTCAGCTAGACCTGGTCCCTGCCCTCAAGGTGCTGCCCGTCTGGCAGGGGAGGCTGAGAGGTAAACAGCCAATTATAATACACGCTAACAGAGCTCGATGGGAAGTGAGGAACCAGGAGAGCTTCTAGGAGGAGGTGATTCTCTCTGGCTTTTGCTAAATGGCCGCAACAGCCTCCTGAGGCCCCTGCCTCCCCAGGCTCCCCTAGCCCAACCTCAGACAGTGTGCATGCCTTGCTGAAGACTCATTGACCTCAGGGTAAAATCTGAATTCGTTGGGTGGCCCGCAAGGTGCTGGTCCCATCAGCTTCTTTCCCCAGGCTGTGCCCACCCCACAGTTCCCAGAGCACGTCATGCTCTTTCCCACTTCTGGGCCTTTGGGTTCACTGGGTCCCCTGCCTGGAACACCTTTTCCCCACATCCAGCTTGGCTGGATCCTTCTTCAGGTGTCTGCTGAAATGTTGCTCCCAGGGGATGGCCTGAAACACCTCCCCGCTGCCCCCCAGGCTAAATTTGGCCCCTTGCTGCTTTCATTTGGGGCAGCTTTTGTTTTTTTTCCATATCCTTTTACCTACTTGGTATTTGCTTATTTGTTTATTACTTCTCTCTTGCAGCCTGTGAACAACATGAGGGCCTGAGGTGCCTGGTGCTTAGACTGGTCCTGTGGCAGTGCTCACCAGCTGTGTGACCCTGGGGAAGTGACTTCCCCTCTCTGTGTCCCAGTTTCCCTTTGTGTAGATGGGGAGAATAATAGGACCTGCCCCACAGAGGCATTGTGCTGGTTTAATGATGGTTTAATATAAAGCACTTAGAGCAGTGTCTGGCACGTGGCGAGTGCTCAATAAATATTAGCTATCATCATTATTTTTATATCCAGTGCTTAGAATAGTGCCCGACTCAATGAATATTTAATGATTCGATGAGACACCTGGGCTGAATCTTCAAGAGAGTAGGTTGGGGTTGGTTAAAGAGAGAACAGTGGATATCAGTCTTGGCTGTGCACTGAAGTCACCTGGGGGCTTTAAAACCAGTGATACCTCCGCCCCACTCCCAAGAGAGTCTGATTTCACTGTTCTGGGTGTGGCCGGGCCATTGGAGGTTTCAGGCTGTCCTGGGACTCTGATCCCAGGGTTGTGAACATCGGAGACGGGGAGAGGTAGGCATTCAGGGCAGCAAGAACGTCCTGCCGCTGGAAGGGCCTTGCAGGGAGAAGACCTTGAAGAGGGTTATAGAGAGAGACCAGGGGTAGGGAGTTGAATGTGGCCCAGGAAGGCGGGGCTCCATGTGCCATACTCAGGAGCTCAGGTTCGGCTTGTGGGGAAGCCAGTAGGGAGCTTGGAAGGCTTTTAAAAGCTGGGAATGACATGGTCTGATTTGCCTGTAAGGATATTGGCCTGGGTGGATGTGTGGAGGATGGATTACCGGGAGTGAAATAGAAGGCACGCAGATCAGAGCATAGAAGGCCTTCTGCCACTGTGAGAGCGGCTCAGGGCCTGGCTCATACAGGGAGGGCTACGTGCTTGTCCCCCACTTAATGACTTAATCCTCCTCGGCATGTCTGCACAGTGAAATCTGGTCAGTGCAGGACTCCTGCTTGCCCCCCTGCCCCCAGCTACAGCTACAAGTCACGTGGATGTGACCCAGGTGGGTGTCGATAAACCTCATCTCCTCCTGGCCAACAAAGGGCTCTTCTGTCTGGGTTCTAAGGCACAATGAAAAGTCTATTCCACAGCCCCTGGGCCCCCCCGAGCTGGTTGTTCCAACCGGGAAGTCCCTCCCAGGCCCACCTCCTGGTCCATGATGCCCTCCCAGCCTGAGATCTGAATGTACTAGTTTCTGCTCAGGTTCCAGGCTGGTCCACCGTCGAAGCACCAGGCTCCCATCCTCGGGGCTTCTCAGCAGGAGCTCCAGAGTCAACTCAGTCTTCCCCTTACCTGTTTTATAGGCGGAGGTCATGCTTCCGGACCCCCAGCTCCCTGGCCACCAAGCTGTTCCCATCTACGTGTTCAGTTGTCCTCTGGCACATGGATGTGGGTCCCAGAGCTGCCTTTGGGTGGCAGGGCTCTCGATAAAGTGACCCACGTCCTTCCCACAGTACCACGCTGCATATCACCCCATGTCAATGGGTGCTCCAACCTGGCTCTGACACTTACTTGCTGTGTGATTTTGGGCAAGTCATTTGACCACCCTGTGCCTCAGTTTCCTTGTCTACAAAATGGGGTGAGAACTCACAAACATTGAGTTAGTCCAGGGCCACCAGCCATGGTCATGGGTTTGACTGGCATCCAGTTCAGAGGACACCATAGTGTCCACCATACTTACCACCATGTTTCTTAACGTTAGGGAAGGATTTGGGACAGGACAGGCTAGAAAGCATCTTCATTTTCACCTCGTGGGAGGCCCCGCCGCTGCCCACATGAACAACTTTTTTTACCCCACACCCCGTTGGGCCTGTCCTGACTAACCGCCGAGATGCATGGGAGTCTCCTTGCTACAGAGAAGCTGCAGCCTCAGTTTCCTCCCATCTCTATACCATCTTAGAGATCTAAGGCCCACCTGCAGGCTCACAGTTCCTGGGGCCCATGGATCGGGGGTTTCACAGTACTCGGACAAACACCACAACCCAGGTGCTCTTTCCCTGTATTGTGGAAGGACAGCCCAGGCCGTTTTCGCAGGGAGACCTAGGCCAGGCCAGGCCACCGGCAAGTCTTTAGTCTATCTGTACCTACTGTTTCTCCTAGGGCAGGACAGTTGGGAGACTACTGTCAACCGTAAAGGCAATAGAGAGACAAGAGAGGGGAGAAACTGCAGACCACCTGGGAACAGTGAATCTTGTTTTAACATTGTGGGGGTAAACTGATCAGCTGGAGGCTGGCAAATTGGTTTGTCCGGGCATTTCCGTTCTTGAGCAGGCTGTCTAGGGGTGTCAAAGAACACAATGACATCATTTTGTTTTTCCTCTCAGCATGGAGGATAACTAGAAACCCAGACCCAGAGAAAGAGTGTCCTGTTCTCTTCTGGGTGGGACATGGGGATGAAGACCCTGGTAGCAGGAGGCTGTTCTCTTCTTGAGGGTCTTCCCTCTGTACTTCTTTTTCTCTAGGAAGCCAGGTGGGCTAAGGGACGGGATCTCAGAGGCTGACTGTGGAGCCTGGCTGTCCTGGGGACTTGCAGTATGACCTAGATCAAGAGGGTCTCCTCTGTGACCCTCTTCTGTTTCCTCATCCTTAAAGCTGGGAGATGGAAGAGCGACACGTATTCTATCCTAAGAATTCTAAGGAAATGGGCCTGCCTCTTTCTACTCTAAGCATATGCTTCATGTTTCTCTTTAAGGCCACTCTCAAAGGTCATTATCCCAAGGTTTGGCTGGAATATAAGTGTTAGGGGGTCCCATAGTGATTTGTCTCGGGGTCCAAATCCCCTTTCAGTTGGCCCTGGCCGTTACACATCTGACTTGGGGTAGGAAGAACAGTGCTCCCTTTGACTTTACGGGTTGGGAGCTTTTCTTAGAGGTGTGAGAAGGCTAGAAACTCCAGATCCTTCTTAAGGCTTTTACCTGAACAGAGGGGTACCATGATAATGTGTTTCTGAGTCCATGTCTCAAATGGTTAGAGCTTTGATGGCAGGGCTGCCTGTTTCCATCATTGCACACAGCACCTGGTGTGGGCACACACATGGAGGGGGTGCTTGACGAAGACACACTTCTGTGATGGCAAGGGCTGCAGTGATGTGGGGATGGTAGTGGAGGAGATTGGGATGATCATGGGATGGACATTATGATCGCAAGGGTGGTGGAGATGGTGGTTGTGATCAAGGCATAGGGAAAGGCTGGGAAGGTAGGTAGGGCATCAGAGGCAGGAAGTATTTTTGCTAGGAGCAATGGAAAAAGGCATTGGAGGCTTGTAATTTAAGGGAAGGGGGACCAGAGTTATGTTTTCAAAAACTCACTGTAATTGCATGGTGGAAAGCTGCTTGGAGGATGGTGGGGGTGGGTGCATGCAGACCAGTGAGGAGGCCATTGGAATAGTCCAGGAGAGGCAGAATGATGGCTTGGACTGGGATGGTAGACGTGGGATGCAGAGAAGTGGGCAGATTGGAGCTGCTTAAGTGGTGAAATCAACAGGGCGTGGTGACGGTTACAGGATACCTTGATCAGATTGGGGGCACTATGCGTGGGAAGGATGTGTGAGAGATGCACCTTAGATTTGTGGCTTGGACAGCTGGATAGATCATAGATTAATAAACTCCATGGATCCAGGAACTTTGTCTTGTCCACCTATATCCCCAGGTGGGCTAAGGTCCTCAGGCAGCAGCTCACCCAAGGTAGGGCCTCAGTAAATGTCAGTTGGGTGCCTATTGCTGTTGACCCTTGGTCATGACCATCATGGAAAGTGTATATTGTAATTTTGGTTCCTGTGTCCTTCTCTGGACACCAGACACTTTTAGAGCTGGCCCACAGATGGTTAACAGCCATGGCGCTGGACCTCAGAAACAGATAAACCTGATTTTGAATCCTAAGACCTTCCTTTACTGGCTGTGTGATTTGGGGAAAGTTACTTAACTTCCCTGAGCCTCAGTACATTCACCTAACAAATGGGGATACAAAGAGGTCTTACCTCACAGAGTTATGCTGATGAAATGAGGTCATATGATAAGATAACGTTGTACAGCGCCTAGCCCAGCTCCTGGACCGTGGTTGCTAAGTGTGATGGTGGTCATTTAAGAAAATTACTCACCTGTATCTCATCCAGCACCTTGCTGGGCACACAGTGTGGGGTGACGGGGAGGAAGTGAGTGAGGGCGGGGGGAGCCATGGAACACTTCAGGGACAGGGCTGGACGTACCGAGGGAGACTGGTGCTCCTTCTGCAGCCAGCCTCTTGCTTCCACCCTGATTTCTATTCTTGCTTCTTGGCAGTCCAGGAGATGAGACTGTTTGTGACACGGCCTCTGGGGTTCATGGCAGGCCCTCCGTGCTGACAGGGAAGGCAGACCGTCTGGGGACTCAGCTGCTTCCATATCTACCTCTGCCTCGGCTTAATCCCAGCTTAGTCACAAAGAAATGTGTTTTAAAAATAGCAACAGGTGCTGTTCATCCAGATGGAACCCCTAAAAACCACCGCTCCCTAATGGCCTTTGAGCCATGATAAATGACTGTGGGTCGACAGGAAGCCCCTGGCAGCTGCTGTTCCCTGCACTCTTGCTCCCTCTGATGAGAAAGCCGGGACTCAGCAAGCCTGAGGACCCTCGAGGGCCCTCCGGAGGAGCAGGCAGTAGGAGTTCACTGGCTCGGTGGCTGGCCCTGCTGCAGTCTTCCTTGTGTGTCTGGGCTGGAGGGAGTAGGAGATAGAATCGCAGACACTGAGCAACTGAGGGATGCAGAGAGGCAGATATTCCGAGAGGAGGAGGGAGAGAGGCCCCATCCATACCTGGGTCACTGTGCGTACCATGCAGGTGTGCAGAGAGGGGTCTCTACAGAGTCAACCCTCAGGAAGAGACAGGTGGGGCCAAGAGCCAGCTGATGGGTCAGCAGCACTTGGTCAAAATCTAGACTTAGGCTGTAAGGAGACACCCAATATGATACACACTCCTACACACACAGAGACCTGCGTACACGCCCTCACACCCTCCGTGGCCAGCCCCTCCAAGACTTGCCTGCAGCCCTTTGATGGATGTAGCCAAGGGAAAGCCCCATGTTGGGCCTAATGGTGTGTGTGTGTGTGTGTGTGTGTGTGTGTGTGTGTGTGTGTGTATTACATACTTGCAGGTGCCTTTGCATCTATAATAGTGGCTTAATTGTCAATTTCTAGAAAAGTCTTCACCTCTAAGAGGTGACAGAAACAGACTGGGCTTTATTTCACAGCTTTGGCTGGTTAATACATGTGTGTCAGCAGGACTGGGAAGTCCCTCCCCTCTGCTCATCCAGTGGCTGAGACCCTTCAAGCCTCAGGGGCAGTAGAGGGAGACTCCAAGGAGCACTCCCTCTGGCTGGAATCACAACATCCTCCACGTGGACCCTGTTTCCCCTGGGGTCGTGAAATTGAGTCCTGCGTCTTCTCCTCTTCCTTCACACCATACCCTCCCTGTTGGCCCGGCCCAGTTCTTAGTTACCACTCTCCGAGCACCCTTCAGGTCTGTGTACTTCCCCAGTCTGCACACTGCACTGTGGCGCCTCCTTTTGCCCACCTGAATCCTACCTTCCCCTAACCTCCACCTCCATGAAGTCTTCTGTGATTGCTCCAGCCCAGCCTTGACCCCAGCTCCCACCTCATTCCTCATCTGTGTCTCTTAGCTGTCTCTTGTCGTATGTTCACTTTTAAATGATTTTCCTCTACTTCTCTGTCATCATGCCCAAGCTGGACTGTTATCTTCCAGAGGGCAGGTTCTGTGCTCCTTAGTCTCCATTCTGTTCATTCATTCATTCATTCATTTGCTCACTCACTCTTCAAATACTTCTTGAACTTCTTGTCTGAGAGCAGCCAGACACTGGGCTGGGCCCTGGGGCTATGGAGGTGAGCAAGACTAAGGTTTCCTGCCTAGGCGCTCCTTGACTCCAGGTCAGCAAGTGGAGGGAAGATGCCCTGGACTCCCTGCAACCCAAGGTTAGAGAAGGGGGTGGGGAGGGGAGGCCTACTCATGGAGAAGTGTTCACCCAGAACCTGGGAAGAGTGAGCAGCTGGGGTGGGCCCCCCAGGCCTGCTGCATGCCCCCCTTCCTCCAGCCCCTCGGCCCGGCCCCGCTTGTCCTCACTGGCATTCCCTCTCCATCTTGACTCCTGCTAGGGTTCAATGTGGGGAAAGCCGGTGTTCTTGTTTTCTTGTAGATGCCCTGAGCTGGCAGGGTCTTCAGTAGCCAGCCCCAGCAGGGAGAGGGCGCTGCCATGTAGCCTGCCTGCCGCCCAGGGTGCCAGCCCCTCAGGCCTGGGCAGCAGTGGGAGCAGTGCTCCTGGGGAGGTGTTAGGAGACATGGCTGCTTCTCCCAGGTCAGTCCCCAGCCAGCCACTGGGCCGCCCTCTGTGGGGCTTCAGTTGCCCCATCTACAAAATGAGGGTTGCTGCAGAAGCTCCCCAGGGTCCCTTCCAGCCCCGAGTCTGCAAGGGAAGGCCTGGATTCAGGCCAGCTCTCCTGCAGCCCACAGGACGCCCTCCTTTGCTTCCTGTTCCCTGGAAGGCAGAGGAGGCATTCCCATGGCCAACTGCAGAGGGCATCAGAGGGGCTCGGGGCTCCTGGTGGTGCCAGAGCTCCTGGCACCACTTTGTGCCCAGGGGCGGTATGTCCTGAGGCCCCGTTGAATGTTGCTCCCTGCTGAACACACTCTGCCGATGACACCGGGTTGGGGGTGGGGGTGGGGCAGCTCCGCAGGAGGCATCAGTTCACTCCAAACATCCCTTAGCTCAGACAATCACTCCGCACAGTTGCCGAATCACATTACAGAAAGGGAGGGAGCATACATCCTTTAGGGTTGGGTAGATTTGGGGGTGCTCCAGGTCATCTATGTTAGTGGCTTTCAAACTTTATCGACTGGAATGCACAGTAAGAAATGGATTTTATATCACAACCTCATATGTACATTTGACGCATACAAATACCCAACACGTGTATAATGGAAACAAAGTATAAAACAGCATTCTTACTAAGTACATGCCCTATTCTATTCCCTCCTCTCCTCTTCTATCCTCTCCTCATCTGTTAGGCATGCTGGTTATGCCCTACTGCATTGATTGCGTGACCCACCAATGGCCCATGGACTACAGTTTGATAAACACTGATCTAGAGTGATCGGGCAGATCTGGCGTGATGGGTGTAGGGAGCTTCTGTCTGTTCCAATGCAGGTTAGTGGGAGCATCTTTAGGCTGGCTGATCCAGACGGAGCACGTTGCACTTAGCAGCATGGCCCTACTATAGACCCTTTGCCCACAGGAGTCAGGCACCCCTCCTACTGTCCTCTCTGCCCCCTGGGACTTCTTGGTGCTTCCCAGGTATCTCTGCATCAGTGAGGGTCCCTGGCCTTATAGGGGCTGCCCCACCAGGGATGGTGTGTCTCACGCCTCACAGCATCCTGGCCTGGTCCCCAGGAAGAGTCCATAGGTCTGAAGCATATGATCTTTGAAAGCGTTGGGGTGGGGGGTGGCCCCTGCTGCCAGCTGGAGTGTTGTCTTGGTCGGAGAGGGCCTCCCAGACTGGGCTTCTTTCAGCCCACAAACACTTATTTAGCACCTTCCGTGTTTCCCACACTACAGTACATTGAGGCTGCAAGAAGGCATAGTTCCCTTCACCAAATGTGGACTGAGCTTCCTCTGAGCGCTGGGCTCAGGGCTAACCGGGACAAGGCAGAGATGGAGACAGCACCCTGCTCTCTGAGAGCTGGTGATCCGGGGGTGGGGGGAGGTGTGTGCGCACAGATGGTGAAAACTGTCCTTGGCGTGGGGAGGGCCAAGTCAGGACTGTGCCCGGAAAATGGAAGAGGGAAGGAAGCTGACTTTTGTGCACCAGCTGCTCCCACGTGGGTGGGACTTGGAAGGATGGCAGAGAGGGAGAAACGAGGATTTGTGAACAGGACGCAGGGAGACTGTCCAGGATGGGGAGGTGGGGGTCTGCGGGGTCAGAGTCAATTCTGCTCAGTTTGGGGAGGTGCTGGGGGCAGGGATGGAGTTGCCTGCAAGGGCAGGACAAACCTGGGGGAGGGTCAGGCTTGAGTCCCAGCCCACCTGGCCCCTCTGGGGTCTCTGCCCACCCCCCTGGATCTCAAAGGCTGGTACTTCTCAGGATCCAAAGTCTGGGTATTACAGAAGGGGCCGAGTACCACCTCTGCCCCCTACCACCTCTTCCCTCCCCACTCCCTCCACTCCACCCCAGGCCTAGCCAGGCCAGGACAGGCTCTCTGAGCTCTAGCCTGGGATGTCCCAGCCTGGCCAAGAATTCCCAGGGTGAGGGGCTGTTGCATGCGCAGCCCCTGTCTGCTCTAGTCAGGATTTACAGTGGTGGGAGTCATAAACTAAATTCCAGTAACGGCTCAAACAGTGGCATCAGGCAATAGAGTGAGCACTGGAGGCACGGTAATGGGTTTACTTAGGAGCCCTGATTTACAGCGTCACCGGGAAGCCTCCCAGCCCTGCTCTCCGCAGGAGGAGTGGTTAGAGGCTGATCCCTCCCCGGCTGCCAGCTCCCATTCTATACTTGACAAATGCAGGAGACACAGAGCAGCCCTCCCTCACCCCCACCCACCCGCCATCCACCCCACCCCCAGCATCAGCACTCCCTCACCCCCCACCCACCTGCCATCCACCCCACCCCCACCATCATCAGTGGCTTCATCTCTCACCATCTTGACACGCTTTCCTGCTTGGATCTGTACCCCAATGTATGCTCCTTTCCGTGTCCCCATTAATCCTTACTGTCTTCCAAAGTCACTCCTGCGGGCTGCCTTCCCAGCCAGCCTCCCGCCATCCTTCACACTAATGCCGGCACCCCTGGCGGGGCGGGTGGGGGGCAGGGTGGTTGTGCTGCTGGCATGCTCTGTTTCCCTGCACAGTGTGGGGTCATGGTGCACAGTGCCGGGTCACCGTGCAGCCTGGCAGGTGGCCCCTGAGCTGCCTCTGAATGCTGCGGATCTTGGGCAGGTTGGGTAACTTCTGCATGCCTGGTCCTCATCTGCAAAATCGAGGTGCTAATGACATTCCCCACCTCATAGTGGGTTTTATGGGGATTGAATGGCAGGATGCAAGTGCTTAGAATAACAGAATAGGAGCTCTGTAGTAATAGGAGTAGGAGCCATTATTAATAATACTAATGAATTTAATGATTCTAGTGTCAGCATAGCTCTTGCCTTCCTCTGCTAGACCCCAAACTCCACAAAGTCAGGGACCCTCTTCCCCATCAGACTCTCCCCTCCTCGCCCTCCTGGGACCTGCTTGCCTCCTAAACTCAGCTCACTGACCACCTAAATCCCACATGAGCCAAGCAGCCATACCCACTGCCCGCCCCAGTGCAGACCCCTCCTTGCAGTCCCTGGCCAGGGTGGGACTGGAAAAGGGAGGGGCAGACCCTTAGCAGAGGGCAGTGGCCCAGACCTTCAACAGCCCAGTGGAAGGAAGTCCTGGCTGTTCCTTCACTGGCCATGAACTGGCCAGAGCAGAAGAGAATCAGTGCACTGTCCCTTTGGGAAGGCTGAGGGTGTGAGCTGATTTTTCTCTAGTTCCTAGGCTCTGGGCCAGCCACTCTTGTCCAGATCCACAGGGGCTGAAGGAGGTGTGGTATTGGAGGGTCCCTCTGGGTGATCAGAACAGCTTTCCTGGGGACCTCAGCTTTTTCTTTTTAAGGATTTTATTTATTTATTCATGAGAGACAGAGGGAGAGTGAGAGAGAGGCAGAGGGAGAAGCAGGCTCCTCAAGGAGCAGGGAGCCTGATGCGGGGCTCGATCCCAGGAACCCGGGATCATGACCTGAGCTGAAGGCACATGCTTAACCAACTGAGCCACCAAGGCACCCTGGGGAACTCAGCTTACTCAGTCCCGGGAACCCCAGAAACCACCCATCCACTGGAAGGTACCTCCTCTCCTCCACCTCTTCATGTGGGGTGTCAGGAGGCATGTGACACCCCATCAGGGGTCTCCACTGCTCACCGCTGGAACCTGTTACTTCTTTCAGGTAAATGGTAAATTTCAAGTGAATCTTTGCCCAAAATATAGAAGAGGCTTCTGTGCAATGAAATAACATCTTCATCATCGATATCAATGATAATCATCTCTCACATCGCCCTTATTGTGTGCCAAGCGCTCTTGTAAACACTTTGCAGATATTAACTCACCTAAACCTCACAAGGATCTTATGAAGTAGGTGCTGTTTTCATTCTCATTTTATAGATAAGGCACCGGAAGACTAAGTAACTTGCCTGGGGTCACAGAGCAGAGCAGGATCTGCAGACTTCATCATGGTGTGTAAGAGCATGCCTGATGTGATGGCTTGGGTCCCAGCCATGGCACCTCTGCCGCCCCAGTTTGTTTCACTTGGCACACCACACTCTCATCTTTATTTATAGAGGCCTGACTGGGCCCTGAAGGCCAAGGCCTGTCCCTGAACCCAAGGCCTCCTTGGAGCCTTGCCTGTGGATCTTGTCTCCCTGTGGCTCTCCTGGGGTGAAGGTCAGCAGTGGCAGCCACCATCCTTACCCCTTCTCTAAACCCCCACTCCTCTGCTTCTTTCCCTTTTCTGCTTTGTCTGTTTCATTTCTTTGAGAGAGGCAGGACATCATTTCTTCTTTGAGGGCAGGCTCGTGTCCTCTGCTGCCTTGGAGCCCTCAAAAGATCAGATGTGTGCTGGGCTGATGGGAGCCTCGCCCCAGAGGGAAGGAGGGTCTGATGAATGGTGTGACGCCCTCAGTCATGAGCTCACAGCCGCCCTGTCCCAGACTGTACTGGTGTGCTGGCTGGGCCCCAGCATGGAAGGCAGTGGTAGCAGGATGGCAGATGGGCTGTGAGACACACGGATGGAGGGCGGCATGCCCAGGGAGGCACCTGACAGCCGAGTGCTGACCGGGATCCTGCTGATTATTATGTCTCTTGTGTAAGGAGCTCTCAGTCTGGGGTGACATAGGTTAGGCACATGGAAGCATACCTTGAGCAAGATCTGGACTGGAATTGTATCTTCAGAGATTTAAGCCTTTATGGCTGTGGCCTCAGGAATTCTGGGTCTGGGCCAAATTTGGGGTCACTCAGGTAGGAGGACATGAGTCCCAAGAAATCGCCCATTCAGAAGAGGTACCTGGGCATGAGTAGGCATGTGTGTGTAAGAGAGACTGGGTTCTAGTTCCCTCACCACTGCTAACCAGCTGTGTGACCTTGGGCCCACCACCTGTTCTCTTTTCTGGAAAAACCTGCCATCCCAAGGACAAGAGTGTGGCCTCTGAATGACCGTCATGGTGAAAATTCCTGCAGAATCAGGGCATGGGTGACAGCATCCTGTGAGAATGGTCACCCCGTCCCCCTGCTCCCGCCCTTTCAGAAGAGCGTATGGGCTCCATATCTTCTCCTCGCTGCTCTGTGCCTTTGGCACAGCTTCAGAGGGGCCTGTCAGGGTGTCAGGGCCCAAGCATGGGCCTGAGTTCATACAGGACTGGGTCGCATCTGTCACGGAAGTTCTAGACAGGAAAGCTGGCCATGCAGCCTGGGCCCACATCTAGGAGGGCCCTCCCTCCAGTGCCCATGGCTCCTCCCAGGCTCTCTGGCCTCAAGGTGGGCCAATACTAGACCCTCCAGCTGGTGGGACCCTTTCCAGGTGGCTCAGGTGGGCAGGGTGGCTGGAGCTCTAGGATAGAAGGTCTGCTGACAGTGAGGGTCGAGGTGCCCAGATCATGCGTGCCATAGAGCCTGGAACAGAGTCCATTCTCAGTGTATTATTATTGTTAGGGTTATCGTGATTTTGATTATTCCTCTCACCCTTAGAGAGCTCCCGGGCGAGATGACATGGAGGTCAGCAGGGAAGGTCAGCAGGGAAGAAGGGCATACAGATGTAGCAAAGCAAAGCAGTCCAGGCCAGCTGAGAAGCTATGTGGACAGGATGCATGTCAGCAATATGTGTAGGTGGGGTGGGTGCTCCGTGGCAGGGATTCAAGTCACGGTAGAGAGGGCTGGGGCAGAATCACCCCTGACCCCTATCTATTCAGGGCAAGGAGGCTTCCTGCCAGGGAGAGGTTTCTGAGGCCCTCGGGAGGATGGGAGGGAAGCAGGCTGGGGAATGTGGATATGGGACCGAGAATACAGGATTGCTCTCACAATGCCAGTTCCCCCAGATGCCCCTCTACCTTGCCCCCTTGGAGCGGTGGCCTGTAAGGAGGGGGCTCTGAGTGGTGACTGCATCTGGCTCTTATCTCCCAGATGGGGCCCAGACAGCTCATCAGTGGCTGCAACCCACCCCTCTGTGATCAATACTCTGAGAAAGGTTTCCTGCATCCTGCCGGCTCAGTTTCATGTTTGTGGGGGAGAGAAGGAGTAGGGGCTCCGGACCTCCTTACCAGTGGGTTGAGCTCATCTCTGGCAGCCTCCCCCCCCCCCCCCCCCTTGAGGAGGAGCTAGCAGGAGAGCAACCTCCCCTCCCCCCCCCCCCACTGCAGAATGCATTTAACTGTACTGGCCTTTCTAAAGTTGGCAGAGACAATGCCTTACACTCCCAGGGAGAAGAGAATGGGACAAATTATTTAATCAACTGTAAAGAAGGATGGAGTTAGGTTAGATATCAGGAAGAACTTTCCACCAGCATGCAAGGAAAAGGCCTTTTTTATACATTATAATTAATTATACATAATTGAAAGTGGCTTTGTTAGAAACAGAATGTCGGCCTTATCTCCTGCTTTTGCTGTGGAAAGCACTGAGCTCGTAGGTTGATTTACTGTGGGGTGACTTTTAACCAAGAAGCTGGCTGGGGCAGAGATAAAAGATAGTTGAAAGATATGTAGGTGAAAATCAGGACAAGAGGGATTTTTCAGGGAGAAGAAGGGGGGTGGAGGGAGGGAGGCAGAGACAGAGAAATAGAGATTAAAAAACAAAAGCATAAAAAAACAGTGTTTGAGACTTGGGGCCTATCGGCTGACCTCCTTGAACCTCAGTTTGCTTATCTGTAAAAGGGGGCCTCATTTTAGCTTAAACAGCCAGTGGTTTATGAAGCTGTGATTAAGATTTGACAACCCGATTACAAAGGGATGGTCTGGAGGGCTGAGTGAATGTTGGGTCCACTTTACCTTGAATTAGTGGTTACTCCTGGGAAACAGGCAAAGAAAAGAGTTTCCTTGGGGCCTTTCTGCTTCCTGTCAGTGTGTCCATCCAAGCTGCCTCCTATCATTTTGTCTGTCTGCCCGTCCATTTATGTATCTCTCTATCCATTCACACCGTCCCCCCCCATTCATCTGTCCATCCATCCATCTATCCCATGCATCCGTCTGTCCGTGTACTCCTCCCTCCATGCACCTTGGATTCTAGCTTATTCCTGGCTGTCACCAAGGTAGGGAACACATGGGTCTGAAAGGCCCAAGGAGAGAAGAGCATCGGGAGGGTGTGAGGTTGGTCCATTGGGCAGAGTCCTCCAGAACTGAGGTGATCTCATCTCTGGTATCCTGGGTCCACTTACATCCTCCTACCCAGACCTCTGGGCATCCTGTTCTTTGACAAACTCCCTTTTGCTTTTGTATATCCCACAGTCCTCTTGGGAGGGGAGCAGGGAGAAGGGGCAGAGGCTTGTGCCCAGCAAGAAATCCCTAATTCCCAGGGGGTGGGAATGGAGGGCCCCCAGTGCTTAGGTAGTTTGGGGAGAGAGGTGGTGGAGAGGAATTTATGTTTTGAAGACTATGAAAAGTCAGCCAAGACAGGAGAGGGCTGCCTGAAGCCACTGGAGAAGGCAGAGGTCTCTCTGGGTCCCTGAGAACAGTATCCAGGGCAGAGGGACGTCTGTGGCCCAGAGTGGGATCTGCCCAGATGACCTGAGAGGCAGAAGCACAGCCAGGGTCCTCGCCCCACCTCTGCCTGCCACTGTCTGACAGAAAGCCGCATGGCCGGGTCCCGTCCTGCGGTTGACCTGGTACCTCACTCCCCACCTGAGGCCACTTACGGAGCTCACCTACATGTAAGCAGTTCATCTTCATCACTCGATTGTATACAGTTCTCTCCTGGCCACCCCAATGTCCGCTCACATATTCCGTGCTGTGAGCATTTACTGTGTGCTGGCCTCTCCGCTCTCGCAGGCTTCTTGTCCAGGACACCGTTGGGAAAGTGCTCTCCTGGTTAGGGAAGGAGTGCCCCAGGTCCTGAACTTACCCATTGCTCCACTCTCCCGGATGTCGTGTGTGTGTGTGTGTGTGTGTGTGTGTGTGTGTGTGTGTGTGTGTG